>NC_134645.1:29075119-29376428 GCF_030463565.1 Pelecanus crispus | reverse complement strand
CAGATGTGGATAGTTAGTTGAACACAATGTGTTGCGTAGGCTAAGGGCGGTTAATAACGCTTTTCCAGTGCATTGGTAGATTTCCGTTTGTGAAAATGATTGCATGGTATTTTTTGTGATAACTGAGGATGGGGCTCATACAGTTCTATAGTGCAGGTGATAGGTAAACAGTGGTAATGTCACACTTGACTAATGATGGCCTGCAGGAGTAAATAACACTTAATTATGTATTGCATAAGATTTTTCTCCTCCATCCACCCCCTGTTGCTTTTTATTTATCTCTTGGTATAAGACGATGGAGCTTGCAGATGTCGGATGTAAGAGCATTGAGATAAATTATCTTGTCAGAAGAGGCAAACCTTAGCATTATCCTTAATCTTGAGGAACATAATGTTGCAAAGTTATTGGCTCATGCTTCGCAAAATAAACCTGGTTTTTATGTGTGCAATGGCATTAAAAAGAGAATGACATTCTCATATGCTTTTCACTTTCTATTGCAAGTGATGAGCTAATATGTAAAAAAACAAAACAAAAAAACAAAATGAAAAAACCCCAAACCCCCAACCCCTCCCCAAAACCACAAAAAACCCCTCACAAAAAAAACAACTTGTGGAGAAGTCGTAGAGCTTAATAGTTTCAAGTGTAGAACTTGGTATGTCTTCCAGACTAGAAGCACATGTATCAGTATTATTTGTGTATTCCATTCAAAAGTGATCACAAGTGTAAGCCTCTGACTATCAGCTCTGGTTTTAAAACCTTATCTAGCATATCCAACTAAAAGTCAGCATAAAACTACATTTTTTGCTTTCAGGATGATTTCAAAGCACGCTTCAGCTGCCCCCTGCTAGTGTATTATGTAGTCTCAGCTGAAAAAAAAGAAAAATTCTGTTTTGTTGGACAGTTCTGCGCTGGGAAAGATAACTTAATTATGTGGAATTAGTTTTTTTACCTGCTTCCAAAAAAAAGTCTTACTAGAGATTTGAGGAAAAAGGAAAGAAAATGAAAAAATCCTGTTTAAAATAAACCCATAAGTTCTTATGGGTGTGGAAATTTGCTATTTTAACATCTTTCACGTAAAGGGAGGAAGAGCCTCAAAAGTGATGAAGGCATGCTGCTGAAGAGGGATGTGATAATCCCTATCTATTGCTTGTGCTTACTTTATATGTCATCTAGCTCTCATTTATCTGATACCAGTCTGAGTTAATTCCACTTGCTGATCTGGCAGAAAACTTCATGTACCCACCCAAACCCGCGATGTGTTTATTAGTGGAATTATTCTGTGAGTAGGCTGGTGCCAGAGGTAGCATGGGAGGTGGGGAGGTAGAAATGGTATTACTCCTTTTGGCAGCTGTACAGAATTAAATTTGTTCAACTGTATCATCTGCCTGCACCCTTATAGGAACAGAAGCAGGAAGTTTGTCAGTTAGGCACTTTCTAAGTTAGGTTTTAATGTAAACTTACAAACTTCTTTGAGAATATGTTGTTTTTACAGTATATATTGTGATAAAAGGGAAATGTCTTGGCATGTGTGTCTTACCATCTTCTGAATGTGACTAGGGTGACAATCTGTTCTGTCAACAGAAGTGGTTTATCCAGGAAAGAAAAGATGTTATCCAGAAGTCTCCTACCTGTGGGAGTCTCCCACCACTCATTAGATTAAAATGTGTGAACATAAATTAGAAAAAACAAATCAAGAATATTGTAAGGAGAGGGGAAGGGTGAGAGGAATAGATGTCTTTCTGTATATGTACATATATGTTTAGTGAAACTTGTAAATTAACATTTTTATTTGGATATGGAGTATGTTTTCTATGAACAAATTCAGGTGTATCATAAGTTTCTTTTTTCCTTTTCTGTAGGAACTCAGAAGCTTGAGAGTGTTGTGCTTAGTAAAATGAACTTTGAATCTTTTGTGAGAGATCTGCTGCTTGTTCGTCATTACAGAGTTGAAGTTTACAAGAACAAAGCAGGGAGTAAATCTATCAAAGAAAATGACTGGTATTTAGCATACAAGGTACAATTTTCAACCTTTCTTTATAATTGTGAGGTGAAATTAAAAAAAACCAAAAAATAACTCTTTCCTGAGCCCCTCAGCTTGGAGTTTTGGGATTTTCAGGGACTGACATTAGTGGTATGATGGTAAATCGTGCAGTCTGTTATATATCCCTGTGTTTTCTACTGTTTTAAGGCTGGAAAAGCTTGTTCTGTAGCTTTGCCATAGGCTGGGAAATAAAGGAAACATGAAGTAGTTCACTTTTTGTAGATGATATGTAAAATTTTAATGGTTAAAAAAAATAGAACAGCTGCATGTTTTATATTAATGGACTGTTCAGTACTTAGTTTTATCCGTTGTCTTTTTTAAAGAAAAAAAGTATGTGTGTATATACACACTTTTTAAAAGTCTATTTCTTTTCTAAATAGGGTTCTCCAGGAAATCTTGCCCAGTTTGAGGAAGTTCTCTTTGCCAACAATGATATGTCAACGGCCATTGGGGTTGTGGGGATTAAGCTGTCTACTGCTGATGGACAAAGAGTAATAGGAGTGGGGTATGTCGACACTACACTGAGAAAATTGAGTGTCTGTGAGTTTCCAGATAATGATCAGTTCTCAAACCTTGAAGCTCTACTGGTTCAACTAGGACCAAAGGAGTGTGTGCTACCAGGAGGAGAGACTGCAGGAGAGATGGGAAAACTACGACAAGTAAGGGAACTATTGTGGCTTACACTTAGACAAAACTTTATCTAAAAGCTGTATTCTAGTTTATTAGCTAGGCTCCATGGTTTGTGGAAAACTGAAAGAGCAATATGTTGACTTGAAGTTTTGATTTATGCATCCAAAATATATTATTTGTCTGTTGACTCAGTTGCATTTTAATCATCAAAAGTTGTTCTAAAGGTAAGATCTTGTCTGTCATTCTTCTCTCTGCAACCTAGCAGTAAATCAATATCTCTTCAGGACTGCTTCTATGTGATGAACATCTGTCCCCTAAATATTGAAAGTAATTGATATCTGTGTGTGTTTGTGGACAACAGGTCGTTCAGAGGGGAGGAATCCTGATTACAGAGAGGAAGAAGGCGGATTTCACAACAAAAGATATTGTTCAGGATCTCAATCGCTTGTTAAAATCAAAAAAAGAAGAACAAGTGAATAGCGCAGCATTGCCAGAGATGGAAAAACAGGTGAGCACAGAGCAATGTTTAATGTGCTCCTGTTTTTTAGAAGCAGAGTGGTGTGTGCATGTGCTGTGAGCTGATCTCCTCTGTCCTTACTGGTCCTGTTTTATGCTGGATTCCCATACTTCTGGGAAAGTATATTGTACAACCTATGGTATATTAAGCTACATTCTTGCTGAAGTGTTTAGCAGTTCTGCTCAGCTTGAGTCTGTATCAAAGTTGGATTCCAGCGGTCCTGGAAAAAAATGAGAAAACCCTTCGCTTACCTCCTTAACGTAATAAACTCTGGTAAGCAAACAGACTGTGCACAAAAGATGCTTCTTATTCATAATCTGTGTAGCCTAAGGACTGAAATACAGTACTTTGATTATTTTGCATGATGGGAAAATTGGTATTTGAAAACAAAGTAATGTTTATGATAATATTTTTGTATTTTATATCATCTTATGGCTCAAGCATATGATTCAGTGCTTGCATGTGAACTAAACGTGTTTGTTCTTAGCTGCAAACAAGAGGTAATTTGCTCGAGATAAACATGTTTTAAAATGCCCTTCACAGCTGATGCTCATTGCAGGTGTAAGGTACAGAGTTATTCTCCCTTAATGTGTGATTTCATAACAGGTTAAAATTGTTTGAAGTGTGTTGCAGCTGAACAAGTCGGTCCTGCTGCTGCCTCTCTTTTGTGCTGGCACTAGCGTTTGTAATGCTGTGCAGTGAGTCGGATTAGATCCTTGTTCTGGCTGAAAACTAACCCTCAAACCATGTCCTGAGATGATCCATGATCTCTCATTTATCTGCAGTAACTTGTTTGTGTTCCTGAGCCAGAAACATCCTGATAACAGCTTTGGAAAGCTGGCGAGGTGTGCACTCCACATTTTGTTTATCAGATTATGCAAACGTCTGGTTCGCTGTTCTTGCACCTACCTAGAAAGACGCTGCAGTGCCATAGAATGTTCCTATTAAAATGATGTCAAACAGGATGAGTCTGTCATAACCCTGCTGGAATTGACATGGCTCAAAGTCTTCCCTGATTGTAATTTTCTAGGGGCATTTATCAAATACTCCCTGATTCAGGAATGTTTCTAACTAGAATGTGGTGTGTTTTTTTGGTTGGTTTTTTTTGTTTGGGTTTTTTTTTTTTTTTAACTTCAGGTTGCTGTTTCGTCTTTGTCGGCCATTATCAAGTTTTTAGAGTTGCTGTCAGATGAATCTAATTTTGGACAATTTGAACTGACTACTTTTGATCTTAGTCAATATATGGTTCTAGATAATGCAGCTGTTCAAGCCCTCAACCTTTTTCAGGTAAGAAATGCACACTTGAATTGGTAAGTGCTTTGCAATATACTTATTTAGCTGCTTGAGTAGCCTGACTGCCCAACCACAACTCCCTGGATCCTGATTAATGGCAGCTTCTACATTTTAGCTTTGTTTTCAGCTACGCCTGTACAGTGTGTGTTTTAAACACTATTAGCCACTGTTACTGCCTTTTTTGGTTTTGTTTTTTGTTAGCTTGCTTTGAATGTAGAAGAGAAGATCATCACAGAGGTAGGAAGTGGCCACAAACAAGGGTCTATGTAGTACCTCTATGGGAAGAGCTGTAGAAGTACCTCATGCTTGTAGCTGTTGAGGAGTCTGGCTAAGCAGTGGGGGGACTGCTTTGTCTTTCCTTGGTTTTAGTCAGAGAAGTTCACATCTCCAGTGGCAGGAGCAGACTTAGGGTGTGGGAGGGGAGGAGAGTTCTGTAGTTTTGTGGTATGGTAGGGAACCCCAAAGCACAGTTGCTTTATACAGTAGTGCTGGTTTTGGGAAAGAGAATAGAAGCTTGAATTAGATAGCATTAGGGGAACAGGAAGCATATGGCAGGAGCACTGCTGTTGGTGAGGGGCAAGGGAGGGCTGGCTGCAGCAGGCAGGGCAATGAACAGGACAGTACTTAGCATGCCATGGTGCTTTCAGAATGTTAACTGGCCAGTGTCAATTTTACTTTTTACATGTATTTTCTACAAATCCAGGTAGGTTACCAGTCTCCTCCATACCTCCTACCACGTCTGGTTTTCTGGTTTGCTCCTTTTTATAGTTGTAGGAAAATGTGGACTCAAAGTGGTGTGTTGTATCAGCTTTTCTCTTTTGTTTTCATGTTGGTAAACCCTGCTTAGTGATCTTTGCTTGGAGCTAATCCACTTGAGTTTCAGATTTATAGGAAGAAATCACAGATATGGTCCCCTGTTTACCTTAGAGGGGTTTCTGGAGGAAAAAAGAGCATATATTCAGCATTTGAGCTGGTTAACCCTGCAGAGAGATGTTCTGATTTTTTTTTCTTTTTTGCTTTATTTCCTGATTCTGTGCCACTATCTAGGGAATGAAGCAAAAAGTATATCTCTTCTCAAGCTTTATGAAGGTGTTTTAGGAAGTTCAACACTGTCTTAGCTACATCCCTTTATAAGTCCTTGCAGGTGTTACATGTTTTGTGATAGGAAATACACTGCCATATCTGTCTTCAGGGGCTGTTTGGACCTTTGGAACAAGGGGTTTGCCATGTAGCAAGAAGCTGTGTTGTTGCCTGTGTGGCAGGCTGGCTGTGGGGAGGTTTTTGGGCAGGCACTAAAGGAAAGGGAAAATACTTTGTAATTTGAGTTGCTCTGTGAGGTATGTCGGTAAAGTTCTTACGGTACAGCAGATGCAGTTGATATATGAAACTGTAGCCTTCCAACTTGGATGTGCTGAAGTAGGTTATTTGTGTATGATGTGTGTACTCTGTGACACTTTCTTGGATTCAGAAGTTTTACATATGTAATACTGTCCAGAACAGTGAAAATAGGGACATCCACTTTAGAGATCAGATTTTCCAGGGGTAAAATGTGTCAGTGTACCTTCTCACTGTTGTGGTGATGCTAGTTCTACATTCCAGTTGTTTACAGGCATCCAGACATGCTTCTGGTTGAATGCTTGCCCGCTGTTTTAATTGCAGGTGTTTTTGGGTAGAGAGGGTTGAGATTTTAATTTCAAAGTTAAGAGTTTGGAACAACTTTGTTTGCTGTTTTTCAATGTTAAACAAAATTTTTGCTTCCTAGCTGTTTGTGCAAAAACCAAACAAAACCCCAAGAAAAAAGTGCGAAAGGCTGTCTTGAGTCCAGTTAATATTAAACCTAAATCCCTGAAGGTGTTTAAAAGCCGTGTAGATGTGGTGCTTAGGGACATAGTTTAGTGGTGGACTTGACAGTGTTAGGTTAACGGTTGGATTCTATGATCTTAAAGGTCTTTTTCAACCTAAATGATTCTATAATTCTAAATTATAGACAGTAAACTATAATCTGAACAGAGTAAGTTTAGAGATGCTTACAGTACTCCAAAAATGATCTAGGGAAGCTTGAGAGAGTTTGGATAACTGTATTCTCTCCCATTGCCTCATTCTAGTGTGTCCCTGCCCCCCACCCCAGCACCCCTCAAAGATCTCCAACCAAAACCCTTGAACCCAAGTCTTATTTCTTGCAGATTTTTTTTTTTTATGGACAGGACCTCTATTTTTTGACCTTATGAAGGTCAAACTAGCAAATATCCAGGTATATTTCCACTTTCTCTATTCAAAGGGCAAACTGCCCAGTGACTAACTTTCCCATTCAGTCAGCTAGTTTCAAAATGGACAAGCCTATTCCTTGTTTGCCATGTTCCAGGGACCAGAATGTAAGTGCTTTAATGCCATGCTGTTTCATTTGCCTTTTTTGATGGGTGCCAAGTTGAATACAGAAAAAAACACTGATCTGTTCCTAGGGAGCACAGTTGAGTGCCATTCAGTGGGTGTCAATAAACTTCACTAACTTTTTTTTAATTTTTTTTTTTCTCCTTTCCAGAGTTCCGTGGAAAATGCTAACACTGCACAGTCTCTAGCTGGTTTACTAAATAAATGCAGAACTCCTCAAGGACAAAGACTAGTTAATCAGTGGATCAAACAACCACTTATGGACAAGAATAGAATTGAAGAAAGGTAACAGTATTATGTGTTTGATAGACTTACAGAAGTTAGTAACTATTTTACAGAAGGCTCTTTTAGGCACAAAAATACTACAACCAAGAAGTAATGGTGGTTGGAGGTTTTTGTGTGCTATCCTGTAACACATTGTAGTTAAACAGAGCAGAAAACGTTTTTCCCTGAGATGCAAATTGACGGGTTACGGTTAGATTAAATGCTTTTTATAGTTATGACATTTTAAAGAGGAGGTATGATATGTTTAGGTGGTCAAATGATTCATGCTACAGGCTAAGGCAATGTCGCAGCCACTTCCTCACTATTATTCATACTGCAAATGCTCAATCTGTGTACTAAAATTTTGGTATCACTTCCAGTTTACCAATTAAAAAAAAAATCAACAAAACGCCCAAACAATTAAGCAGTAGTGTCCTCTTCCTATTTCCAGAAAAAAACTTACATTTGGTTGCAGTGGGGCACTCTTACCATATCTTGCCTAGATATTATGGCCCAAATATGAGTGGTCTTTTTCTTCCTTGGTCTTTCATACTGCTGCCTGTCACCATGTTGTCTGCCCTACCAGTAGATAGCAGTATCAGTTGATAAAAGCCTCAAGAGAATCTGGCAAATCTCCGCTGAGAATGTACAGATAATTCTCAGTCCTTCAGAAAGGAAAACCGCAATGGCCATATTCCTACTGTGTGTGTGTTTATCTCTTGACTATGTTCACCATGCAAACAAAAGTCACACTTTTCCAAACTTGTGCTAAATATAGTTATACTCTTATCTAAACCCAAACTTCATGCAACTCAAGTGAACAGCAGGTTAATGCATCGCAAAATGTATGATAATGTGTATCTTGACGAAGCAGAATAGGCTAGAAAACTGAATTTAACTTTGATACTTTCTCTAAGGCTTGTGCTTCACATAAGGTATTGCAGGTATGTCTGTATACGCTGTTGGGCTTTAGCATAGACCACTACTACCAAAAAAGAAATTTTGGCTTGGGCATATTGACCTTTAAAGAAGTTATGCAAAGAGTAGTTTTCTCTAGATGTGTGGACACTTGAGTTATTCTGCTTGTCTTCAAATTTTTCTTTCTCAAATCATTTGCAGAATGGTACCTAGTAACTTGATCGGAGCATACCTAGAAATGTTATTACTATGACACTGAAATATTTGTTCACAGGTTTATTGAATGCTCTATCTTATTCTTAGGTGTATTACAAGAGCTTTCATCATTAGTTCTTGATTACGTGCCCAGGATCATCTGTTTCTGTCAGTTTGGGATTCTAAGATCTAAGCCAACTTTAATTTTATGGTTACATTGGTTTTAATATTTTGAAAGCTATTACTCCCATTTGTAGTTTTCTTATGTCAAAGTAAACACTGGAAATTTTAACTTTTGTATCAGACTTGTTTGCGCATTACTGTGCATCAGATGTCCTGCAAGTTTGGAAGAGAGACACTGTTTTCTTTATAAAGTTGGGGCTAAATTATAGGCAGAAAATTTAACTTGACATGTTTTGTAGAGGTTATGATCATCTCCACATTTTGTGTTGCAATTCTATATGGCTAATGTTGACTGCATTTAGGAAAAGCTATATTTAAAGGAGGGGAATAATTCAATGGGGTTGTGAAGCTTGTAAAGGTTTGTGTATCCAAGTGTTACAAGGTTGAAAGAGATCCATTAATAACCTCCTGTATCTTGCCCAGCCACAGAATCATTGGGGTTGCAATTTGTTAAAAGTAGTTTGTTTTAATCTGTACTTACGGACACTGAAATACTGTAGTATGACTACAGTCATGTTTTTCAGTTTATTCTGCAGCATAGCTAAGCCTCTCAATGCATCTTGCTTTCAGGTACTGCTTTTGTGAAGGTAATTCTTTGGCTTTGGGATAAAAGCAATGTATTTTGCTCGTAAACTGCTGGTGTGCCTTCTTCCCAGTCTTAATGCTGTTCAAAGTGTGTAGGACTGTTCTTTTTTTTAATCCAAAGGAACAAGCATAATAAGAGAAGCTGTTAGGACTGATGAGATATACCGACAGATTCAAATATTTTTGGAAAGATTGGTGGTTGCCAAGTTGTTTTCTATGTACTCTGCTGTATATTGTGGCTGTTTTAAGAATTACAAACTATAATTTAGAGCATATAGTTTGAGAAAGAAATATCTGGACTTTTGTTCCTTTACTGTTCACAGAAAAGCAGTACTTCCTTTGTCATCAAGGTGTGTTACTGATTATTTCTTCGCTTGAAGTGTGCCACCTTAAAGCACCCCATTTAACACTAACCAGTGCAAACCTCTTATCAAACTAGCCTAAACTATCCTGGTTGGACTGATGTTAGGTGACAGTGTTTTGGAGTAAGCCTGTTGTTTTGCTTATTCAGGAGGTATGTTGACTTAACTTTTATTCCAGTAGTGTAGAATGGATGTCTGTTTAAAAAACTTGTTAAACTCTTGCAACACTCTGCTAAGACCTGTAGGTGGTGCAAGTCATCTTCTGGAGCTAAATGGAACATCTTTCAGTAGTTTGTAACCTGTAATGTGCTTTTAACATTTACGGATAAATGGAACACGATGTTATGTCACTAGTCCATATTAACCACAGATACAGTAACAACATGAATTAATGTACAAAGTGCATATGCTTCAGATAAAATAATGTTTATCTACTGGAACAGCTCCTAATGAGAACTAAGGAAACAGAGGTTCCTCATACTTGTCTGTCTTGAAAGGCATGGGGTTCTGCCCATGTCTGGCTTGTTTTCCGTGATTAAAAAAATAATTATCAGTCATAAGCATACAAGATGCAGCCCTGCTGCATCCCATGTGGTGTGTTCAGGATGCAAGTACATGAGGTTCTTGCTCCTTGCATTATAGTCTGCATATTTCTGAAATTAAAATGTAATTGCAGAGACAGGAAGTGCAAATAGATCTATTAATTGCATAACATGATTGACTGTAATACAGCAAGCCACTTCAGTATGTAATGTTTGTTTTTCAGATGCTGGAAAGTCTGAGAAATGTGGCAGAATGTAAAATAGTGCTTGTTATGCCCTCAGAAGGGAACTCATGCTGAATATATATATTTTTTTTCTTTCTATTTTTCGGGGGAAACACTATCTGATACTTTTGCAGAGCACAAATATGAAATTCCAGCTGACATTTTTTTAGTCTTCTATGCATACTGTGGCTGAACCTCTTATATGTCTATGTCCTGTAGTAGAAAAGGTGCAGGGGTCTTGGTTCCAGAGGAGTAACAGACTGTACTCTAACATTACTTCTTCTGGTTTGAGCTTGTTTTGAGCTTTTCTTTTGTGTTCATAAATACTATACTGCATGGGGGACAAATTGTGTAAACCAGTCCTATCTCTACCAGAGGCGGAGAGTAATACATTTAGGAAGCTTGAGGTGAATCAATGGCTAGCAGGGTAGAATTTCCAAGTTTGTATAACAATCTCATGAATCAGTCTTGAATGACAATTAAAGTAGCAGCTTGTTTAAAAACGAGGGGGGGGGGGGGGGGAAGCAACTTGTAGCTAGCTAGTGTAGGCAGGCTTGAATGCCTTCACAGGGCTGTATTTAGTAATAAGTTAACCTAACATATGCTTTCCGTAGCATATAAATGGAGGGACAGAGTGGGGTAATGCATATGGGATAGCTCAGAAGCTGTGTGACTGGGGGCTCATCTTGGATGCACACAAATACACAGCATGGATGGGAAACGGCCAGGTGAAATGAGAAGTCCGCGTGTGTTGCAGCCTGTGATCTCCCTTGGATTGCAGAAGCGCGATCAAGCAACTGGAGTGCTGTAGTGCATGCTCTTCACAAAGGCTGGTCAGGGAAGATGGCGGGGTGGTGTTTCCGCAGAGGTATGGCCTGAATGTGCAGAGCTCTGCTGCAGAGGAGGCAGTGGGCCTATCAAGAGCTTATGGGTCAGGATTATGGGACAGCAAGGTGGGGCGGCATTACAGTGAGCATCAGCAGCACGCCTGCCCCATCAAGATGAAGTGGACAAAGCTGCCTTGAGACAACAGGAAGAAACATGATTATGTTATGAAACATGATGAAGAGTCCTGGTTCTCTTGGAGGACTTGAGCCACTCCAGCGCCTGCTGGAGTGAAGCACAATACTTGCATCTTTGCACGTGCCGGCAGACCAGGTCAGCAGTGTGCCCTTGCAGCAGTGAAGGGTGACTGCATGCTGGGCTCCGCTGGTAAGAAGAGGTTGAGGAATGTGATTGTTCACATCTGCTTGGTAGCTGTGAGTCTGCGTCTAGAGTACTGTATCAGTATGGGTAGATGGACAAACAGGAGCCGGTCCAGTGGAAAGCCACTGAGCAGGAGTGTGGGCTGCAGCATGTGGTATTTGAGGAGAAGCTGAGGGAGCCGGGTTTGTAGCCTGGAGAAGAGAATACTAAGGGGCAGACCTGACTGCTGGTTTCAGCTGCCTAGTGGGTGGGAGTCATACAGAAGGTGAAGCCAGGTGCTTCTTGCAAGGGCACAGCAAAAGCATGAGACAAAACAGACACCAGCTTCACCAAAGGACCCTCCTGCTGGATATAAAGAAAACAATCTTCACCATGAGGATGGTCAGGCTCTGGAATGTGCACTCAGAGAGATGGAGGGATCTCTGTTCTTGTTTGGTGTTCAACTGAAATTAGCCTTGTTTTGAGCAAGGGCTGGAACTTGAGGCCTTGAGTTCCCTTCCAATGTAAATTTTTCTGCAATAGGTTTTCGCTACTTCTGTGTTCTTTTCTAATCTGCAGCTGTCTCTGCAAAACATTGCAGATAGGCTTTGTTGCTTCTGTCATTGTGGTTAGCAGCTCTGGAAAGACCTTCAGTACTTTTCTGAGTACAGGTCAGTACTTCTTCACAGCAACAGACTGATTTCAGGCAGTTAAATTAGTAGGTGGTGGCCAGTGTCCTCAGTAAGGGAGGGGAGAATGTGACTAACCTGAAGGTTTGTCTAAATGGCTTAATTAAAATGCACTTTAAATGCTGGGAGTGCCCCTAATGCCTGTAAAGAAGCTTCTGAAATACAGGTTGAATCTGAGCTAGTTGAAAGACAGAAATGTGATTTGTTATTGTCATGTAGATCATGATGCAATAAGTACTTCGCTTGAGAGAAGTTGTCATTCCAGTGACATGAAGATGGTGTTGGCTTCCCAGTAAGCCTCTAGAAATGTTATAAAAATTTCACCTTTGTCATTCCAAAAGTTATCATCTCTAAGACTCCTAGAGAAATGTTTGGAGCTTGAAGCTCTTAATGCTTCTTCTTTAACCCTCTCCCCTCCCTTCACCTATGTTTACTATTTTCAAAACTACTAGATAACCTGTATTTTCATTTGGGTTTGCTTGTGACAGTGAGTGCTGTCTAGAAACATTAAACAAAAGCTCTACTAGTCAAGCATATGTCAGACAGGTCACGTCTTTAGGAAGGAATTTCCATCAAAATCCCAGGTGCTTGAAAGTTATTAAAAAGCTTAGATTCTTGTGTTGCAGGAGACTTGTTTTTAGTTTTCTTGTTTGAGGAGGGGACGGGGTATGTAAATAAGAGCTGAAAAAAGACTCCTTTCATGACACCTGCAGGTGTGGGAGAGACAAAGTTGCCGTTTGAGCTGGAGAGGTGCCTAAAAGCCATTTGTGTTCTGCATGTTATCCAAATCATTTGTCTTCTATGTCAAGGATCAGCGATCAGCATTGCAAATCTGTAAATTATAGGTAGCATTCAATGGTGCAGCACTGGAGCAGGTAGTCATAGTATCTCCTCATTGATACTTCTGGCTCACCCAATTCATCCTGATGAGTCCTCACTTAGTGCAAAATAAATAGGAGAAGTAAGCTTTTAGTCAATTTCTTTTGCATCTGAATTTTGAGGCTCAAAGGAAATGCAAATTAAACTAAAACTTGGTTGAAAAGTCAAATTGGATTTCAGATTTTTAAAAAATAATCAAATTGCTATTTATTTAGGGAGATGTGAATCTGTAGCTGTCATACTGTTTGCTCTCAGCCTGCCAAAAGGAGGTGGATGGTAATTATTGCAGTAGTTAAGTTTTACTTAGAATCTGTGTTTAATTATTCAGGATTTTTATTTTTATCACAGCCATAAGTTAATGAAGTTTCCAGTGGAAGTGTGACCTTATGAAAACTTTTACTATGTACATGTGCAAAGCTCTCTGGTTTGTCACAGCATCATTGGTGGTCACTAATTTGAACATTGTATACAGGAATATAGTATATTCTCCATAGTGTTTCTGCTTTGTTTAATTTATACCCACAAACATTAGAAAGCTGGCATGTTAGGAAACTGCAGTGGAATTTAATTTTGCCTTGACTTGTAATTTAATTTAATTTATCATGTATAAGGGTTGTAAAAGTCTTTAATATTTTGTTTACATACAGGTTTGAGTTTCTTCTCTGTACAGAATGAATGCAAATGAAGAAATATTTGTTTTTTACGGCAAAGAAATAGAACTTGTTCAGTATGCTTAGTCTACACTAGTTTAAGGAAATGCACAGGTTAGCAATGTAAAAGAGTATTAGTGTTGATGGAGTGCAATAAACTTAACCTCTTAATTTTAATAATGTATGGAAACTTGCAAGGAATAAAACACGTAGGAAAAAAAATAATAGTGGAAATACCTTTCCTCAGCTCTTTCTAGTCTTTGAAGACCATGCAGTAATATTGCTTTATCACTGGATCCCAAAATGCTGTACTTAATTAAAAAGGAAGACTGGCACAAAACCTCTGCAGTGTGAGGCATTATGCTGAGAAGCAGCCTTAGCTGCTTTCTATTTTTGGTTTCTCTGGAAGGTTTTGGGTGGAGCAGTTTCACTATATAGAGTTTACAAACTTGCCCATGACTGTACAGTACTTGATGAGTTCTTGCTCTGCAGCTTCCATTGTTCTTTGTTATCATGTAAGAAATGGAGGTTTATTAGTAATTCTTAAGATGGGCATTTGTTTTCCAGAAGCATGATATGTTGATGGAATGGCAATGTTAAAAAAGTATTGTGAAACTGGTTGTTCTTGTCTTTATATAAATTAGGATATTTTTGCCTTCACATCCTTGACACTTGCTCACACTAGCTGTTCAATATGTAGGATTTCCTTGGTCTTCAGTAGTCAGGATTCAGTGTGAAGGTTTTTTGTTTGTTTTTTACTCTTATGTATCATGCAGCAACCTGTGACACAGAGTTGTTTCATAGTTGGCTGACACTCTTTGTTACTATTTAAATCAAAAGGTGTAGTCATGCTTCCCAGACTGTGGATTGTCACCAATTCCCTTGCTATTGGGACTGGCACTAGTGTTCATGTAGCTGCTTGGTTCATCTTTTGATGGGGAATTTAGCATGCTAAAATAATCAAGGGTGTAATGTTATATGGTATCTAATCCAGTAAAACTAAGCAGTTACCAAAAGGGGCAATCCCAGTTCCCCTTTCTGTCCTTAGCTTCTGCTGCTCCCTTTTTTTGGTCTTGTAGCTACAGAGTAATACGGTTTGGCTTGTTCATCTGATGAAAGCTAATCCATGAGAAAGTTACGGAAGTTTCCATCTAAAATTAATCCTTTTGCTCCTGTGCAGCTGGTCCATGACCTGCTATCATCATAAACATGGGAAGATTAACATCTTAAATATAGATCAAGCAATACCAAAAGCCTGTTCTTCAGATTTAATGATCTGACTTGTGTTTGCTTTCTCTTGGTATCTTGACTTTTTTAGAGCTTACGCTAATTAATTTATATTGTGAGTTGGATTACCAAACTTGCTACAGGAGGATAAATGGGATATCTGCCTATCCTCAAATTGGAAAAGTGTCTGAATCTGTGGAGTGGAGCTGTTGACTACCATTGCTCAATAAACCCGCTGCCTTTCTGACAAATTCACTCTGAAGATGCTACTTGAGTATTTTTTAGCTCTTACGGAAGACAGACTATGGAAATTTTCTGAAAAATAATGTATGCATGGAAATAATAAAACAGGTTTCCTGTAACATTGGGAAGACAGAAGACATGTCTCTGCCGAAGTGTTTAGGAGATACTTAGAGAATCTTGTTTTATGAAATATCCTTGTATCACTTTGTCTGTAAAGTTCCTTGAGGGAAAGAGACTGTTTAGTCCAGCAAGGTTGTGCTGGGTTTTTGAGGTGGGAGAGGATTTGCTGTGTAAAACATCTTATATTCAAAATTCAACCTTGCCGATGGATTTTTCTATATGTTTTTTTCTTCAATAAGCATGTATCTTTAGTAGTTGAGAACAGTGTTTATCATGCCGTGATGTAGCAGGTTGCTATAAGGTGAGAATTTTCCCTTTTTACCCCAGCTCCTTTTCTGTGGAGCTGTTTAATTCTTTAAGGGTAATAATTTTATTTCTAAACTGAGAGTGAGGAAGAGTGGTGAATTGAATCTAAATAGTGCTGTTACTCTAGTCTGAATGGCAGTTCTCAGTAATAATTAAATAAACTTTACTCTTATTTGGGAAACATAACTTTTGAGAAACATAAGTGAAGGCTTAGTTTCCTTTCTGTAACTTGGATAGCTGACTGTTACTGTAAGTAATATACCCAGGCTGTGGAATGGGAAATAAAAGACACTTGGTTTTGGTTTTAACTGTGACTGGGGTGATCGTGTAGGGTGAATGCACAGGTGTATGAAAGTTTCTTTAGAATATAGACAGGAATAAGACTTTTTGCTTTAAATTTTTTAATATTTTCAAGACCCAAGTCTTGTAGAGCAGGGCTGGTCTGCCATGGGAGCGTGGAGTAGTCCCAGTGGCAAAGTGAACCATCAGTGGGAGTTGGTGAGAGGGACATGATGGCCTCTTTGGGACCCTGCTGCAGGGCGTAGGTGGCCTTCTGTCCTGTCTGGAGAGAAACAGTGGGACCCTTGACAAGCTGTGGTCATCGCTCCTGAAGATCCCTCTCCTCATTGCTCTGAAACGCAGCTTGCAGCCTGCGGCTCTTGGCCATGTGAAGAGATAGGTGGGTAATAGTACCATCAGGAGCGCTGCCAGCCTTGCCTTATAAATGAGGAAAAAATGTTTCCTTTCTGCTTCTCTTACTTTCCGTCGTAGGGAATTCATGTGCATGCCTTAGAGCCCTGCAGTTCTTTGCTTTGACATGCTTTCTGGCTAGAGGAGGCAAAGCAAGCTCTGCTTGTGTGCTGCTGCTTTATTTGCATATGTTTCAGGATGATACCAGGCACTCCCTTCCCTCAGGGTCTAAAAATATTGCTGTTGCAGCAGTCTGCTTCAGGAGCAAGATCTTAATTGCATCAAGTGGTACCTTGCTGGCGAGGATAAGACCCAAGATTTTATTTTTCTGCTGAAGAATTGTTTTCTTCTTTACCTTGCCGAATCTGCTGAGGTTGGAAAATGTTTAAACACTTTTGCAAAAACAGCGAATTATTGGTAATCTATTTCAGAATAAATAAGACTGCAGTAAGTATCTTTGGGGAAGAAAATATTATATTGGAGTTAATGATGCTTTTTCTGAGAATCCTGGTTTTGGAGGTGGGGTTTTTTGGGTTGGTGGTTTTTTGTTTTGTTTTTTTTTTTTTTATTCTGAGCTCATTAGCTTGCAACCTCACAGTCAATACGTAACAGCTTCCAAAGCTTTATTTGGTTGTTAAAAAAGTAGTTATTTTGTGCCTGGTACCCCTGATGTAATCTTGGGGCTTTAATTTACTATCTCTATGCTTTGACATAATACTCAAATGGTATATGCAGGAATTCACGTAGGGTGGGAAAGCGTCTGTTGCTTTCCTGATACATACTAGTTTTATGTTATATAAATCTAACTGATGTAGAGGAGTGAACTCTGATTATTTGGAAGAATGAGTGCATTTATTGAATTTAAAAATTTATCTGTAAGTGGACTGTTCTGAGGTTGCAAAGATCCAGTATTGTTTTCATGGTAGGATGGTTTGGGGACTAATTAGGAAAATTAGAAAAGGCAGGAGACTGTTTGGATGTGGCTTTCTCTTATGTTGCTTAATCAGGTTAAGCCTGCTGTGGAGCACTTAGTAGCTGCTTAGTAGCACACTTTGGGTACCCAGTGCTCTGGAAGCATGTGCAATGTGATTTCTGTGGCTCCTCTAGGGTCTAAAGCTGCCCTTGAAACCTTGGACTCTGCATTACACGGGACTACTTCAATAGAGCTGCAAGAAATAGTCAGCATGTTCATGATTGCTTCAAGTTATACATTTGAGATTAAAAGACAGTAGTAGTGAGTTCAATCCAAAGACCTGCCCTGTAATAGTGGAATGAAGGCCAATTTCTAGTACTAAATACATCCTGAGGGCATCAGATACTTGCCTGGAGATTCCTCGATTGAGTTCACTTCTGACTTGAGGGAGAAAGTATGGCAGGGTGGAGAAGAGCAGCAGGTAGCAATACTATCTCACACTTCATGTGGTGGCAGTGCTGGTTTCTGCCAGCTTAGAAGCATTGGTGGGACTGTGGCTTGAGGCCGTAATTTCCTAGCCAGCTTAAGCCAACATCAAGATGCAGCTGGGCTTGTCCACAGCTGGCAGAGCCACCCCAGAGCAAGCTAGTTCAGGGGAGCCTCACTGGTGGAAAGCAACCACAGCCACAGCAAATGAAGATGTGTGTTTAAGGAGGGGGCTGCTACTGGGAACATTACCTTCAGCGTCAACGTGGGGTGTCTGCAGCTGCCTTTACCAGACTACCAGTTTTCCTTCTTCCATGCTATGCGGCTTGCCTTTCAAGCTGTACCACTGAACCAGGTCATGCTTGGTCTCTATGACTTTTTTCTTTCTGCAGAGGAAAAGTTTTGAAACTCTCTTTTTGGGTCTAGAACTGGGAATCATTGCAAATCTTTTAAGAAGCTAGGAAGGTCATCAGAGTACAAGGATCACTATAATTTTACTGGGATACTGGCATTGTCTTTAAGAACACAAATGTTACAGGTAAATTGTAGGGTGCATCACTGTGGGGTTGTTTGTTCCTGGTGCTGTTTCTGTTAATCTACCCTATTATACGGTATCTCTTCATGGCTAGAAGCCTGTAATTTCACATCCTGCACATAAAACAGTAATGTACTTAAATTCTGAATTGAGGGTGTCTATACACTGTTGTACTCCTTCACTGTCGTCTTAAAAGTTTTGCCATTTAGGCAAGCTGTATCTTTCAGTTTAGCTTTTTCTTTTTTTAGGTTGTAATGGTGGTTTTTGGGGGGGGAAGCTGTGAAGTCATTTGGTATTACAGAAGCATTTGTAGCATGTTCTTAACTGAGGAAACAAAACCAACTTTGTGCTAGCATGCTAAGAAAAAACGGTAACAGGTTGCATGGTTTGGGCAAGAGCAGGTGGGAAACAGAAGAAGAGCTTGAGCCATTCAGCGTGGCAGGGGATACATGTGAAGGTGCAGGCTGCTTTTTTGGGAGACAGAGTAGGAGGAAGCCTTGCTTACCTGGGTGCAAGCCTCTCGCATGGCCTGTTGGAATTGGCGTGGGTTGTCTGTTTGTGACCTGCAGGCCCTTGTGCATGCACGCATATTTGGGAGAGCTGAAAGAGAGCTTACTCAGATGAACAGCTTGTGACACTCAAACGTAAGATTTTTGGACCCTAATGATATTGTAGGGCCAAATTGTACCAATTTCATTAAAATAACAGAAAGATTTTTGACCCCTTGCTTGGGATATTCTCTCTCATGTAAGATGTGCTAGAGAGGTGTATGCAACTCATCGAGAGACCAGTGTTCGGAGTTGTTGATGAAATAAAAACCTGGATTCAAATCCTGTGTCTTCAAAGTACTGGGAGAACTGGTGCTTATGGCGAGTCCCCTGCAAGGCTGCTCCTGCTGCTTGGGTAAATATTGCCACCAGCTGGAGGCTCACTGCCAGAAATCAGAGCAACTTCTGTCTGTGCACAGGCTCCAGAAGCCACTTGGTGTGAGCTGAGTGGGGGATTGAGAAGATCAGTGATACTGAGCCTGTGGTGTATGAGTAAAATAAAATGGCTTTTTAAGCTGCTGGTTGCTTATTCCTCAGGTTTTGTGTTATTTTTATTTCAGATTGTTTACAAAGATTGCTCCAGTTTCATAACAAAGTCTTTTGTGCATAACTAAGCACTTCCAAAAGCATGTTTAGGTTGTCTAGATCTTTTACATTGTTATTTCTTTGCGCTTGTCTGAGAAATTTTGAATGATATTTTTATAAATGCATGTAACAACTCAGATTGTATTGGGCAAAAAGACCTGGGATGGTCAGTGTGATTTTCATGCTGCTAAGATGTGTGCCGGAGTAAAGTCATTCTCAATATCAGGCTTCAGATATCTGATTTAGGCTACTGTGTGTCCATCTTAGGTGTCTGTCTTAATATGTAAAAGGCTGTAAAGTATACTGGGGTTCTTTGTCATAAAAAGAGCTTTGCAGATTTAAGGTGATATTTACCACTTACCTGAGGCAGTGACAACCGGACTTTAGCTGATTTTTGTGAGAGAGAAGATGTTTGTCTAGAGAACAGTTTGGTCACCAGGGAGGAGCTTAGGACAGTGCCTTGCTTATTTCTGGCTGGAAAACACAAATGCTGGTATTAATCAACTACAGCAACTTGCTCTAGTGTGGACTTCCTCCAGGGTGTTAAAATCCCAAGTCCTTTGTGTGGAAAGAAAACCCAATTAGAACAGGTGAGATGGTGGCTTGGCTTTGCTCTGCCCTCCTGTTGAAAGGGCAGTACCTGAGGCTGTAGTTTATTACGTTTATTCTGGTAATTTCAATAGGATTAGAAAATAAGAATTTATCAGTTTCATATATCTGGGTTAAGCGTGTCCAGGGAGGGTTTACCTCAGCTACATTGGATTAAGAAGAGATCTGAGTTTGAAAGAAACCCGAAGGAAACCAAAATAATGGTACATGAACTGTTTTCCACTTCCCTTTGTATAAAGGAAATAAGAAATTAAACTGGCATAACTGTGCAAATTCTGAAACTTTTGTAGTGAGATGAAAGTCTTAGCGTATTTTAAAGCAGTCCTTAATATGCTGCTTTTGTAAGTGTGTTTCTCTGACAAAATTCTCTATAATCAAGTTGAACAGTTGGACAGAAAAGTTGATCTTATTCTGCAGTCATAGAAAACCTTTAGCAGGCAGCGAATACAAATGTATGCTCTTCAGAAGTCTCGGCTGTTGTATAGCTGGGGAGTTACAACCTTTAAGACCTTAAAAGTAAGTCAGCTTCTGTAAAGGACTGCGTTCTTAATTTTATTTCAGTGTTAACACTTTTTTTTCCTTGTGTCTTGTGGAATTTTTAGTTAGTACAATTTTTCCCCATGAAAATGTCTACCAGAATTTGGGATTTTAAGTTACTATTCTGTAGTAGGAATTAAATATATATATTAGTCATTATTACATATATATTACTCATTATTAAATATATATATTACTGATTATATATGGATCCAAGTTTCATAATATGATAAAAACCCTCAGAGTCCTTTCTCTGAGCAGAGGTGCTTGGAGGAAGTGTTCTCATTCCTGCATGCACGGAGGGGTGCAGAACTGCCCAGGGTTTCGCAGGATGTCGGTGGAGGAGAGATTAAAACCTGAGTGATTTATAACTCGGCTTGTTGTACAGCTCACTGGTTAGGGTTTTGTCTGTGCCGGCTGATCCTGCTCAGGCATTAAAAATACTCATTCTAACTCTGGTCTTTTCTTTTAATCTGTTAGTTTAGTTGTTATTTCTACAGACAGAATTCTTTTCATCCTTCTATGAAATCTGTATACAAATCAGGCTTGATTAATGTTTTCCCATTAACTTAAACTTCTATATCTAGCTCTATAAAAGCCTAGAAATGCAATTAAACCCTCTTAAGAACCTTTGTGTTGTGGCAGTATTGAGTGCAATAACCTTAAAACTGTGATGAAAAATGCTGCATAGATGTAGCAAAGGAAGAAGCAATCTTTTCTGATGTCAAATGAGATGTAAACCTCAGTGGAATGGAAGCATTGTGATGAGACTTGGGAAAGTGTGTGCCATTTACTAGATTGAAAACAGATTTTTGTTGTCTTTTTTTGGTGTGGAGTGTTAGTCTTTGTCTGCTGATAGCAGGTCCAAGAGATGCCTCTTGTCAACAGTAAAACACAGGAAAAGATGAAATGCTTTCGGTTGGATTCCAGAATATCCAACAGGAACTTGGAGATAGGTGATGGGGTTTTTCTCTCTCTCTCTCTCTGAGAGCATACTGAGCCTAATGTAACTTGTTATTGCAATTCAAAGTTGATAAATAGCCATGGTTTTGAATAGCAGGAAAAAAAGGGGTGTTATCTTTTCCAAGTTCAAGAAAAGTACTTGTGTTAGTTTTCAGTTTTATTAGCTGAAATTGTGCTGTTTTTGTGGTTTAATTTGCAAATTTAAATAAATAACCATCTTGAAACAAAGATTTCATTTATGTTCTAGTATGGTTTCACTAGTTATTGCTTCTGTTATCTTGACGACTGCCTTAGATCTGTGGTGGAAAGATTTGCCTTATTTTCCTTTCCCTTTCTGCTGTGTGGCAGAAATAAGCTATCCAATGTTGTCAGCTGTTGTTTGATTATGCTTTCTTGGATTTTATTATTTGTTTCTTTTTGTATTTCCCTTTTTTGTTTCCTCAGTCAAGCTTTATATTAAAAAACCTGCCATTTGATTTCATTATTACTTGTGAGCATTAGGCATGGCTTATAGTGGTATTATTTTAACATAGCCCTTTCTATTCAGCAACCTTGTATGTATTCTTACCATACAGGAAGCTGTTACGCAAAATGGGGCATGACACAAACCTGTCAGCCTTATATTTGTGGTTGGCAAATAAGGGGGGGGAGACAGAACAGTACTAGGAAGGTCATGAGATGTTAGTCTAATTAATGTGGCAGAAGAAAATTGTATCATGCTGATCTGAGAATTCTTGGAACTTGTTGTTGTGGACAAAGGAGGGGAAAAAAAAAAGAATAAATTAGGGCTTTCAAAATGCCTTTGACAAGTTCTTATCTAAAAAGCTGTTGAACAAGCTGAGGGAGTTGTGGGATGAAAGTGAAGGGTTTGTTTGTGTAAAAGGCACAAGCAAAAAAAGTAAAGGTTTTAATCTTGGCGAAGGTAAGCTCAAGAGTCTAGAAGCTGCACTTGAGATACTCCCTAATGATCAGGATAGCAGCTGGCTAGTAAGGTACTGACACTTCTATAGGTGACACAAGTAAGGACCAAACTTTTAATGAAAACTGAAATAGCCCGACTGATTGGGCAGAACAAGGATGGTTTGGATTTTAATGAGAGTAAGTATAAAGCAATATGTATAGAAAGAATGAATGTAATCTGCCTGTGTCTTACAGAGCTTTGCATGGATTCAGAGAGGGTGCTGGGCATCATCTGTGTGTCAGGTTGAAGGCAAGTCTCTGTGTGGTTGGGTTTTAAAGATAAGGTACCGTGGCAAGTTTCAAGAAGTGATTCTATGTGTATATGACTGCCATGATTACTGATTGTGTAAGGACCTCTTGGAAGAGAAACTAAATGCTCTAAAATGGCCTGAAACATAAGGTATTGGAGGGCAAGACGGGATCTAATATAGAGGACAAGCTTGAATTTTGCACATTTCTTGCATGTCTGCGATTGGTCATCAAAATCAGAGAAAACAGGTTTTTTTTACTGGAAATTTTAATGTGGAAATCATGGAGTAGTCTGGAGCTTAAGCAGCTTGGATACAAACACCAAACCCTGGTTTCCTACCCCAGCCCAGAGTAGTATTTTTCTAGATTAAAATTCACTTTTATAATTGGGTAAACCCTCCAAATGTGTGTATTGCTTTCTTCCTAGTACTTTTATTAGGTGAAGACAGGGTGTTTTAAACTAGAACTTCATGCAGCTTTGCATGTAAGAAAATATGAAGGTATTTGTGAGTACTGCCTCTTTATGGACAGATGTGTGGTGATATTTTGATAATTGAGAAGTAATAAACAGGTTTACAAATCCTGCAAATCACTTGGGAAGTGAGAGTTCATAACATCAGGATAGTGCAACCTCTTGTGCCTGTTTGCCATGACCCATAACTGCTAAAGACCAAGCAGGGTAACAGTAAGAACATACGGGTATGCTTTAGTGTAAGTTTTCAGTGCATCCTTTCTTGTTTTTGCCAAAGGAATTGTTCCCAGATTACAGGACTGAAAATGACCAAGCTACTTGGTTCCTGTGAAGAGGAACAAGTTGGCAGATACTGCCCCTAGTTTCAGTAAGCTCTGGCAGGGCTGAAGATACTTTGAGGGGAAGATCTGCAGATTGGATTTATTCCTTCTGTAATCCCCTTGGGAAAGTAGGCAGAGATTTGGTTATCAGGCTTATATTTAGGCTGTTAAGCAGCTGTATCAGGTGTCTTTGGCTTAGTTTGGGGTTTTGGTTTTTTTTGTTGGGTTTTTTTAATACTAAAAAAATCTGGTCTTTACAAAGTGTGTTTGGTCACCAGTTGCTGCTGGTACTTCTGAGAAAAGTTTGTGATGTGAGTCTTAAGTCAGGTCTGCTAGGTAAATTGTGGAGATTTTTAATAAAGACAGCAATGTATTTACTGTGACGGAATTGGGTAATTCTTGTTATTCCTCTAAAGCATTTGACAGAACCCTGAAAGCTAGAAATTGTGCTCAGAAACACCAACAGGGATCAGAACTAGAAATTATTTGGCTATTATTTATACGAATCTTGTTCTTCATTCTTGCAATAGGTGTCTTAAGTATATTCCTGTCTACTTCTCACAAGCTCTGTATACATGCTGAAACTTTAATGTATCTTTTGGAGATTCCCCAAGTTTCTTATCCTTTTTGGAAATGAAGCACCATTTATGGGTCAACAATGTCAATCTTTAAACTTACTTATTAAGGCAATAGTTGAATGGATGAATGTAGAGGTAGGATTCTTCTCTTGTCTTTTTCATTGATTTTGTTCGGTATAATACAGAAGGTTCACTGGAGTGGTGTGGGTAGAACACTTTCTGCGACAGAAGGATGTCCCTTTTGAATTTTTTATATACAGAAATGTACTTCTACCTGTCCAGGGGTGTCTATCTCTTCTGTTCCCTTAGACAAAGCCTTTATTTCTTGAGTGACTGTCTTTACTAATTAGCTGAGGCAGTGTACTATGTTAACCTCTGTGTACTGTTTCAAGTGTCTAGCGCTCTCTGCAGAACACTGCATGGTGTAATGCAGACATTACTGCTTTCAAAATGACAAAAAAAAATTGTCATTCCCAGTGCAGTTTACTAATGCAAATGTTCCTGTTATTGATACTGATGCATTTTTCTGCCAGTAAGCAAAACAGAAGCAATGTGGTGAAAGCTGTTCTTTCTTTGCTTGCATGTCTCTAAATGAAATTAACTTCCCTGCTGAAGCCAAGTTATTGATAGATAGCATGTTAATGTGATTAACCAGAAATCAACACAGTATATTATGTGTGGAGGTCTCTGAAGGGGGCAGAGTTCTTCCTTCGTAATCGTAAAGCGTGACCAAAGAACACTGAACTCTGGCATTCCAAACGGAAGAATATCTGGCTTACTTTGTTTAACAGCAAACACAAAGTAATGCAAAATATGTAAAGATGACAATGTTAACTGGTGCAAAGAAGAAAGCAAGGAATGTATGAAAGTTCTTTTACATTCTCATGGGGAAAATATAATTTAATGCTGTGTCACTTCTCATTGAGATTTATGCTTGCTTTCAGTACTTAAAGAATGTTTATTCCACTATTAAAAAAAAAAAAACAAAAAAAAAACAACCACCAAAATGTCAGGGAGTAGCAGCAGTGAGAGCAGGCTGAAGGGAAGGCAAGCTGGGAGTCAGTGGTGACAACAAGGCAGGTAGAGATGGTACCCTCATTGATAAGGACTTAGTCCTCCAATACATGCATAAGGCAAACAGGGTATAGCTGGTGACAATAGCCAGGTTTGGCCAACAGTCTGGGTCTCCAGGCAAGTCTATAGTGATGATCGGAGGTGAAGCAAGGAAGTTAAGTCAACAGGTGATGGTCTGGATCAGGCATGGCTGCAGCATAGCTCAGGTGAGAACCAAGGATAAGTGCCTTAGTTTGAATGCAGCTCTTGAGTGAAGGTGAGCAGGCCCCAGACAAGGCTTCTCACACCTCCTTGTTACACAACTCTTCACAATGGTCTTTACTGGTAAGATTTGCCTTCAGGAATCCCAAGCACCTGAAACCAGTGGCAAAGTCTGGAGCAAAGAAGACACAACCTCATTAGAGGATGATCAGGTTAGCAAACACTTAAACAAATTGGACACATGCAAGTCCATGGGACCCAAGAAATAGATCCACAAGTGCTGAGGTAGCTGGCCAAAGTCATTATAGGACCAATCTTGATTTTTCTCAGAAAGATCATGATGTTTGGAGGAGGATTCTGAAGATAGGAGTGACACTTGCTTTCTTACAATCCTCAAGAAGGGCAAAAAGGACTATCCAGGGAATTACAGGTTTGTCAGCCTCATCTTCATCCTCATTGAGCAAATAATCCTGTAAAGCATTTGTCCTGGTTTCGGCTGGGATAGAGTTAATTTTCTTCCTAACAGCAGGCATAGTGCTGTGTTTTGGATTTAGTAGGAGAAGAATGTTGATAACACACTGATGTTTTTAGTTGTTGCTGAGTACTGCTTATGCTAGTCAAGGACTTTTTCAGCTTCCCATGCTCTGCCAGGCGCACAAGAAACTGGGAGGGGGCACAGCCAGAATAGTTGATCCAAACTGACCAAAGGGCTATTCCATACCATATGACGTCATGCTCAGTATATAAACTGGGGGGGGTTGGCCGGGGAGCAGCGATCGCTGCTCGGGAACTGTCTGGGTATCGGTCGGCGGGTGGTGAGCAATTGCATTGTGCATCACTTGCTTCGTGTATCATTATTATTATTATCATTATTATACTGTTACTATTAGCATTACTATTTTACTTTATTTCAATTATTAAACTGTTCTTATCTCAGCCCAGGAGTGTTTCTCACTCTTACTCCTCCAATTCTCTCCCCCATCCCATCGGGGTAGGGGGAGTGAGCGAGCGGCTGCGTGGTGCTTAGTTGCTGGCTGGGGCTAAACCACGACAGTCCTTTTTGGCGCCCAACGTGGGGCTTGAGATAACAACAGATTAATCAGAGTGTATTAAGGAGTCTGTTAACAGTTGCCGGTCACGATATTAGTTCTTCTGATCTGCACCATGTTCTTTTTTTTGCAGCACGCGTTAAAGCTTGCTGTCAGTTTGTGTAGTGTGCTATGCTCTGCAGTGATTCATGATCTTTTGCTTGGGAGGCTCCTTATCAAAACCCTGACCTTGAGCATTCTTTGGTATTTGGGTTTCATACAGAAGTCACTACTGTACTTCGGGTACTACCTCATAGAGAGAGTTAGCAATTATACTTCTTACTCTGAGAGGCTTGTTGTGGAGGAAATACAGAATGGCACCTTTGCTGCTTTCTTCTATGATGTTTCCTCCTTCATTACAACAACTTTCCTGTATCTTGAACACCCCTGGGCAGTTAAGATACTTCTATTGATACTTCTTGGGAATGTTGTTTCCGTTTTGATAAAGGTCAGTAAGCAGTTTAAAAATACCATCCAGAGATCTACCCCAAGGCTGGATAGTTATGAGTGGCAGGGTGTGTGGGATCGTATGCGCAAGTACCTAGGGCAGTGGGGACCTCCAGTGTTTTGGAACTTCACCCCTGAACAAGTGCAGAATCCTGAAGAATTAGTAAAATATTTGGAAGAAGTATGTTGTCACCCTGGTAGCTCCAGAGAGACACAAATCATTGCAACATGCTGGGGACTGGCCCATGCCTATCGAGCCGTGGTCAACGCTAATCAGTACCCTCAAAAGAAAGAGAAGGTCTCTGGATCTGATGACAAAACAACAAGCACTGTGGCTACTCAAACCCCCACTACAGGCCCTGCGGCTACTCCAACCCCCACTACAGGCCTTGCAGCTACTCAAACCCCAGCCCCAGGCACTGTGGCTACTCCAGCCACAGCCATGAGCACTGCGGCTACTCAAACCCCAGTGACAGACACTGTGGCTAAACCAGAGAACCAACCTGCGCCGGTATCAGTTGCCCCTATACAGAAGAAAAAATACACGAGGAAATCAGTTCGTTTAGTAAGGGATGAAGATGAACCAGGGCCATCACAAGAACCAGAGGAGGAAGAACCCATAAATGAGATGGTGACCACCCGATCCCTATCCCTGAGTGAGCTGCGAGATATGCGAAAAGATTTTGGTCGTCATCCAGGCGAGCACATCATCACCTGGCTGCTCCGATGCTGGGATAACGGGGCCAGTAGCCTGGATTTAGAGGGTAGGGAAGCCAAGCAGCTGGGATCCCTTTCCAGGGAAGGGGGCATTGACAAAGCAATTGGAAAAGGGGCAAAACCGCTCAGCCTCTGGAGGCGACTTCTGTCAAGCGTGAAGGAAAGGTATCCCTTCAAGGAGGATGTTTTATACCGCCCAAGCAAATGGACCACCGTAGAGAAAGGTATCCAGTACCTGAGGGAATTAGGCGTGCTGGAGGTGATTTACAGTGACCTGAATGATGAGCGGTTAACCAAAGACCCAGATGAAGTCAGGTGCACACAATCCATGTGGCGGAAGGTGGTACGGAGCGCACCAGCATCGTATTCCAACTCGTTGGCAATACTAGCCTGGAAAGACGACGAGGCACCAACGGTGGATGAAGTGGCTAGACAACTCCGGGACTACGAAGAAAAGCTCTCTTCCTCCCTACGGGCCTGTGTCTCGGCTGTGGAAAAACTGTCTGAAAAAATATGCCAAGAGTTCCAACAACTCAGAGAGGATCTGTCCTACTCCCCACCTGCACGGACCAGTGTCTCAGCCATTAGGAGTCAACGTCCCTATGCTCAAGAGAGAGGATATAGAGGATACACACCACGGGGCACCCTGTGGTTTTACCTGCGTGATTATGGAGAGGACATGAGGAAGTGGGATGGAAAACCCACCTCAACCTTAGAGGCACGGGTGCGTGAATTGCAAGGAAAAACTATTAGAAAAGGCGGTTCTCCCAGGAAAATTGCAGCTCCAGTTTCCAGTGAGCAGTTCCCGAGACAGAGTAAGAGGGCTAATTTTACTTCCGACCTTGATCAGGGGACTTTTGATTCACATTTACAGGAAGTGAACAACGAATACTGTGACCAGTGTTAGAGGGGCCCTGCCTCCAGCCAGGTGGAGGAAAGGGACAACCGAGTTTACTGGACTGTGTGGATTCGATGGCCTGGAACGTCAGACCCACAGGAGTATAAGGCTCTAGTGGACACTGGTGCACAGTGCACGCTAATGCCATCAAACTATAGAGGGGCAGAACCCATTTGTATTTCTGGAGTGACAGGGGGATCCCAACAGCTAACTGTACTGGAAGCTGAAGTGAGCCTAACTGGGAATGAGTGGCAAAAGCACCCCATTGTGACTGGCCCAGACGCTCCGTGCATCCTTGGCATAGACTACCTCAGGAGAGGGTATTTCAAGGACCCAAAAGGGTACCGGTGGGCTTTTGGTATAGCTGCTTTGGAGACAGAGGAAATTAAACAGTTGTCCACCTTGCCCGGTCTCTCAGAGGACCCTTCGATTGTAGGGTTGCTGAAGGTTGAGGAACAACAGGTGCCGATTGCTACCACAACTGTGCACAGGCGGCAATATCGCACCAACCGAGACTCCCTGATTCCCATCCATAACCTGATTCGTCGACTGGAGAGCCAGGGAGTGATCAGCAAGACTCGCTCACCCTTTAACAGTCCCATATGGCCAGTGCGAAAGTCTAATGGGGAGTGGAGACTAACAGTGGACTATCGTGGCCTGAACGAAGTTACACCGCCGCTGAGTGCTGCCGTGCCAGACATGCTAGAACTTCAATATGAACTGGAGTCAAAGGCAGCTAAGTGGTATGCCACAATTGATATTGCTAATGCATTTTTCTCCATCCCTTTGGCAGCAGAGTGCAGACCCCAGTTTGCTTTTACCTGGAGGGGTGTTCAGTACACCTGGAACCGACTGCCCCAGGGGTGGAAGCACAGCCCCACCATTTGCCATGGACTGATCCAGACAGCACTGGAACAGGGTGAAGCTCCAGAACATCTGCAGTACATTGATGACATCATTGTGTGGGGCAATACAGCAGAAGAAGTTTTTGAGAAGGGAAAGAAAATAGTCCAAATCCTTCTGAAGGCTGGTTTTGCCATAAAACAGAGTAAGGTCAAGGGGCCTGCACAGGAGATCCAGTTTTTAGGAATAAAATGGCAAGATGGACGTCGTCAGATCCCAATGGATGTGATCAACAAAATAACAGCTATGTCCCCACCAACTAGCAAAAAGGAAACACAAGCTTTCTTAGGCGTTGTGGGGTTTTGGAGAATGCATATTCCAAATTACAGCCAGATCGTAAGCCCTCTCTATCAAGTGACCCGGAAGAAGAACGAATTCAAATGGGGCCCTGAGCAACAACAAGCCTTTGAACAAATTAAACGTGAGATAGTTCATGCAGTAGCCCTTGGGCCAGTCCGGGCAGGGCAGGATATTAAAAATGTGCTCTACACCGCAGCCGGGGAGAATGGCCCTACCTGGAGCCTCTGGCAGAAAGCACCAGGGGAGACTCGAGGTCGACCCCTAGGGTTTTGGAGTCGGGGATACAGAGGATCCGAAGCCCGCTACACTCCAACTGAGAAAGAGATACTGGCAGCATATGAAGGGGTTCGAGCTGCTTCAGAAGTGGTTGGTACTGAAGCACAGCTCCTGCTGGCACCCCGACTGCCGGTGTTGGGCTGGATGTTCAAAGGGAGGGTCCCCTCTACACATCATGCAACTGATGCTACATGGAGTAAGTGGGTTGCATTGATCACACAACGGGCTCGAATAGGAAACCCCAGTCGCCCAGGAATCCTGGAAGTGATCATGGACTGGCCAGAAGGAAAAAACATTAGAATATCACCAGAGGAGGAGGTGACACGTGCTGAAGAGGCCCCACTGTATAATAAATTGCCAGAAAATGAAAAGCAATATGCCCTGTTCACTGATGGGTCCTGTCGTCTCGTGGGAAAGCATCGGAGGTGGAAAGCTGCTGTATGGAGTCCTATACGACAAGTCGCAGAAACTGCTGAAGGAGAAGGGGAGTCGAGTCAGTTTGCAGAGGTGAAAGCCATCCAGCTGGCTTTAGATATTGCTGAAAGAGAAAAGTGGCCAGTCCTTTATCTCTATACTGACTCATGGATGGTGGCAAATGCCCTGTGGGGGTGGCTGCAGCAATGGAAGCAGAGCAACTGGCAGCGCAGAGGCAAACCAATCTGGGCTGCCGCATTGTGGCAAGATATTGCTGCCCGGGTAGAGAACCTGGTTGTAAAAGTTCGTCATGTAGATGCTCATGTACCTAAGAGTCGGGCCACTGAAGAACATCAAAACAACCAGCAAGTAGATCAGGCTGCTAAGATTGAAGTGGCTCAGGTGGATTTGGACTGGCAACATAAGGGTGAATTATTTATAGCTCGGTGGGCCCATGATGCCTCAGGCCATCAAGGAAGGGATGCAACGTATAAATGGGCTCGTGATCGAGGGGTGGACTTAACTATGGACAGTATTGCACAGGTTATTCATGAGTGTGAAACATGCGCTGCAATCAAGCAAGCCAAGCAGTTCAAGCCCCTTGGGTATAGTGAACGATGGCTAAAATATAAATATGGGGAGGCCTGGCAGATTGATTACATCACGCTCCCACAGACCCGCCAGGGCAAGCGCTATGTGCTCACCATGGTGGAAGCAACCACTGGATGGCTGGAAACATATCCCGTGCCCCATGCCACCGCCCGGAACACCATCCTGGGCCTTGAAAAGCAAGTCCTGTGGCGACATGGCACCCCAGAAAGAATTGAGTCAGACAACGGGACTCATTTCCGAAACAACCTCATAGACACCTGGGCCAAAGAGCACGGCATTGAGTGGGTATATCACATCCCTTACCATGCACCAGCCTCCGGGAAAATTGAGCGATACAATGGATTGTTAAAGACTACCCTGAGAGCAATGGGTGGTGGGACGTTTAAACATTGGGATACGCATTTAGCAAAAGCCACCTGGTTAGTCAACAGCAGGGGATCTGCCAATCGAGCTGGCCCTGCCCAATCAAAACTTTTACGTACTGTAGAAGGAGATAAAGTTCCTGTAGTGCACATGAAAAATATGCTGGGGAAGACAGTCTGGGTTACTTCCCCCTCTGGCAAAGGCAAACCCATGCGTGGGATTGCTTTTGCTCAAGGACCTGGGTGCACTTGGTGGGTGATGCGAAAGGATGGGGAAGCCCAATGTGTACCTCAAGGCAATTTGATTTTGGGTGAAAATAGCCAATGAACTGAATTGTATAATATTAATTGCTTTATAATACTGTATGTTATCTCTTAACTATATGTTATCTCTTAACTGCATGTTAATATAATAATATAGTAGGTTAATATTAAGTATATAATACTATATATTATGATTGCTATATGCCGCATCAATGGTATTGCAGTAAGAATTGCCCAGCCTAAGGAAAATGAACTTTGATGAAACCATGTTGGAATGAGAACTGACTTCAGCATGCAACAGTCCAACACTGCACACCACCTCTCCTGCTCTGAAAGACTGTGATGACAGATGGAACCCAAAGTCATGGGCTAAATGAACTCAATGGACATTTTAGAGGGATGGGCCATAGACGAAGGGAATGATATCTGTGTGTATATCAAGATAGGGAAAGGGGTGGTGATTAATTGGAACACATTGGAAAGGGGAGGGCCTGTGCATGACGTAGATGGTATAGAATAAGGGGTGGATACTGTCCTGGTTTCGGCTGGGATAGAGTTAATTTTCTTCCTAACAGCAGGCATAGTGCTGTGTTTTGGATTTAGTAGGAGAAGAATGTTGATAACACACTGATGTTTTTAGTTGTTGCTGAGTACTGCTTATGCTAGTCAAGGACTTTTTCAGCTTCCCATGCTCTGCCAGGCGCACAAGAAACTGGGAGGGGGCACAGCCAGAATAGTTGATCCAAACTGACCAAAGGGCTATTCCATACCATATGACGTCATGCTCAGTATATAAACTGGGGGGGGTTGGCCGGGGAGCAGCGATCGCTGCTCGGGAACTGTCTGGGTATCGGTCGGCGGGTGGTGAGCAATTGCATTGTGCATCACTTGCTTCGTGTATCATTATTATTATTATCATTATTATACTGTTACTATTAGCATTACTATTTTACTTTATTTCAATTATTAAACTGTTCTTATCTCAGCCCAGGAGTGTTTCTCACTCTTACTCCTCCAATTCTCTCCCCCATCCCATCGGGGTAGGGGGAGTGAGCGAGCGGCTGCGTGGTGCTTAGTTGCTGGCTGGGGCTAAACCACGACAGCATTGCTAAATGTACTAAGGGCAGGATGCCAACTGGAAGTAGTTGACATGGATTTATGAAAGGAAAATCATGCCTGACCAACTTGATAGCCTTCTACAATAAATTGACTAGGTTGTTGGATAAGGGGAGAGCAGTAAATATTAATCTTGACTTCAGCAGGCTTTTGTCTCTGTCTCCCATTACATCTGATGAAGTATGGACTAGATAAATAGACAGTGTGGTGGACTCAAAACTTGCTGAACTGCTAGGCTCAAAGGATTGTGATCAGGGGCATGAAGTCCAGCTGGAGACCAGACACTAGGGTGTATCCCAGGGGTTGATCCTGCGGCCATCCTTGGAGATACCCAAAACGTGACTGGACATGGTCCTGGGCAGCTGGTTTTAGCTGACCCTACTTGGAGCAAAGGGTTTGGAGTAGTCAGTGTCCAGAAGTGCCTTCTAACCTCAAGGATTCTGATTCTGAGATCCAGGGTTGCACAGCTGCACACTGTCAATGTTGGCCTTGACCACAGGCAGCTAAACTCTGCCAAGAGTGGGTTTTTTCCTACATTGTGGGTTTTTCCTACTTAATACCTTTTTTTTCATAGACTACTGGATGACCTTTTTTATGGTGCAGGAAAGGATTAATCTCAAAGTAGATTGTGAGCTTCAGCATACCTACAGAACAGATGTTGGCATTTGTGTGTGAAACAGTTTCACTCCAATGCTGTTCATTAGGTACCCCAACTGTTAAAAACTACAGAAGCATGGCATAGGCTAAATATCCTTGCTTTCTCAGCTCATGTGTTGTCCTAGTTTCATTTGTTCTTTTATCAGAAAAGTTGGCCAGTGGATAACAGCCATAGAGAAAGGATAGATAGAAAATGCCAGATAAATGTTTTCATTCTAATTAGTGACATAAAAGAATTATAGACCATGCTAATCATTGTTACGAACTTCTTGTTTAGGTTGAATTTGGTTGAAGCTTTTGTGGTGGATCCAGAACTACGTCAGTGCCTTCAAGAAGATCTCTTGCGTCGCTTCCCAGATCTTAACCGGCTGGCAAAGAAATTTCAGAGACAAGCAGCAAACTTACAGGACTGTTACCGAATGTATCAGGCTATTAATCAACTGCCTAATGTTGTACAAGCACTAGAAAAGCACGAAGGTAATGTCTGTTTTCAGTGTTTTGTAATACACTGATGTTGCAAAGAAAAAGTGTGTAGATTTCCAAAGATTACTTTTTTCCTGTGTATTTTTGTTGCAGAAATAAAGCTTAAAGACATTTGAATTTGAAATGAGCTGAAATTCTGAAATACCAATCAGATACTTAAAAATAAACTGCCAAATCTTTATGTGCAAAAGCGTTCCAGTTAGCATGTAGCTGAAACACTTGAACTGTTGGGTGATGGTCTGGTAATCTTTGACGTCAACTTGTCTCTAAGAATTCTTGACCAATTGTGTGTGTATTATGGTCTTACGAACAAGATACCATTCATACAATATTGTTGTGTCCCTTCTGGAGACACTTTGCACTTTGAATTGTAATTAAACACAAAAAAAACAGTTTAAGCATTATTGGTATAATTTGAATGGCCTTTTTTCTTTTAATTGTAATGCTCCTGTATTTAATAAGAGTAACATGGCAGGGTTTCTTCTGATCTTCATTAGCAGGAAGCTCAATGCTATGACAAACAAGTCTAGAAAATACAAAGGTTGCTATTTTTTTTCCTTTTCTATGTGTTACCAAGAAAATGCAGAATAAAATAGTGTCAGCATAACAGGGGGATGATTCAGTACAGCAATAGCAGTCCTAGCCTGTCAGAAAGCATATTTTTGTAGAAGCCCGTTAATTTGCTTGAAAATCTCTTTGCATAAAGCAAGCATCAAAGCCTTAAAGAAAAATAATTTTTGAAATGGTACAGTTACAAAAATTTCTTTCCTGTATTTGAGTAGACAGTAATATTACCCAGTATCTTATAATTTTTATCTTAAAATAAATTAATCTTTGGTTGCTGGCTGTGTTATTTCCAAAAGCAGTTAAGATCTAAAACTGAGAAGAAACTGTCAGGTACATTTTTTTTTTTTTTTTTTTTTTGGTGGTGGTGGGGGTTGGGTCTTTTTTTTTGTTTGGTTTGGTGGTGGTGTTTTTTTTCTGTTAAGAGCTGTGCCATGCTTTAGCTCCCTCAGTCATGTCCCTTTGGCTTTTCCAAACAGACTCTGCTTGTTTTTGCCTTGGCATGGAGCTCATCTTAAACTAAGGTATTAGTTCAGAATGCTTGCTTCCTGTCTTTACTTCTTTTTCTATTAGTTGTCATTTGGATCAACAGAGCTTCTCTGTCATAACATTGGGGTAGGAAAACAATGCCATTTTTAGAAGTTCTGAGGAACAAGCTGTGTAAGGCAAACTGCTAAGCTCACCATATGGAAAAATTAGTAGACAGCAAAAGGTTCTTGCTGTTTTACATGGGAATCAGTCAGCTTTAGTAGGGCATTCATCAGCAGTATATCTAAGATAATTTAAAATAGGTGAAATATGTTATTTTTATTTGTACTTGTACGCCCTTGTTTAAAGTACAAGAATGGTCTGGTAATTCTGAATGTACCTGACTGATTCAGACTGGACCTGATCATTTTCCTGTTTAAGGGTATAAAAAAATCTTTTAACTCATCAAAAAATTGAAAGTCACAAAGATTTTTTGACAATTCTGAGCATCTGCCAGTTTCAGAACTTTCTTTTCTTGTGAATGGCTATGGGGAGATAGACCAACTACACCGTGAAATGATCAGCAGTGATTGCCCTTCCCTCAGTATGAAGCATTGCTTTGTTGAGATGCTTGTTTTTATGGATGATGAAAGCTGAGGAGGGGGCTAGTGAGTGAAGATGACTTTTTTGGTTTTGTGACATAAGAAACCTGCATAAGATGGGAAAGGACTCCGAGTCATGAAATCATTTTGCTATTGCTGGCGAAAGGGAGCAGTTGTTCATTACTCAAATTGCTGGGGCATAAAATCTAGGTACTTACAAGATGTCTGTCTTCAAGAAGCTGCTGAAGCATCTTCCTTCCCATCTCAGACTGACAGTATTTTAAGCCTGTAAATATGCAGGATACAGGAATTGTATGCTGGATTCCAGGTATATTTTCACCATATGGTATACAGTGGCTTGAATACCCCCTTACTGCTTTTGGAAATACCTCTTACTGCATGTTCCAGTGCTGTTCTTTCCATGACTTTTGCACTGGTGTGTTACAACCGTGTTGTGATTGAACTTTGCTGTTTCCAATCCTTTGTCATTTCCAGATGATTATTCCCCTACTCATAGTGGAAATTGGTTTATCTATCAATGTGTCATCTTACTCACTGTTAAATTTTACTTCATTACTATTAGCCCAGTTTTTCAAGGTCAGTTAGTTATGTTCCTGATTTATTTTGTTCCAATTTCATCTACAAATGTCTTCCACATGGTATATATTAGTGAATTTTATAAGCAGCCTTCTGTTGTGCATTAATATCATTATTTCACACATCTTAAATGCTTGTATGAACTGTAGAGGAACTGTATTGCTGATGTTCTTCCAGCTCGTTCATCTTTTGCAAGTCAGCGATGTCCTCTTTATCTGCCTTCTGATCATTGTATTAATCATGTATCTTGCGTTTTAGCATCCCGTGTGACACTGTGTTGAATGGTTTGGAAGAGCCCAGATTAGGTCTACAGATTTCCCTTTGTCTTAAGCAGTCAGTTATCTCAGACAGACATTGCGCTATACAGGTGTGATCTGCCTGTAGTAAACCCATACTATATTTTATCCCAATTTCTGTTTTGCTCTTTGTTCTTTCCTCACCATTTTTTCTAAGACCTTTTGTACCCTCAAAATGGCTGGTTTAAGTGCATTTAGTCATCAAGATTTATCTGTTTTCCCTTGATGGAACAGCATCAGTTTTCATACTTCTGTTTGCTGCCAAACTAACTATATAAATGTTTCAAGTTTGCAGATAAGTGCTTGATTTCAATTTCTATACAACATTTTAAACCATATTAATAGTAAAGTTCAATGCATGTAATAAACACGTATCTATGCTTCAGTAAGTAAATTATGGTTTAAATTAAAAACTGTACCTGGGAGCAGATAGGCTTTGTGATCAATATGCATCTCTGCTTTTGATGGTACCTAGGTCTATTATTCTTTCTCTCAATGGTTAGCTTACATGCTAATAATGTTGAGTAGGTACAAAAGTGGGTTTTTTTACCATATATCTTTTATATGAGTTTATGAATGCAGGTGAAAGACAGGTTGGAGTTTAATTTAGAATTTTTCAGTGGTGTTTCTTGCTCATATTCTCTTAATGCCAAGCGTTATGCTTCTAGGAAAAGCATACACATACAACTTTTATAAATCTTCAGTATTCACTGACTCCACTATTTTACTTCCTTCAAGTGTTGGATACTGAATATGAAGTTGGACTGAAAGTGCAAACCAATTTTGTAATGTATCAGTTTGAACTATATCATAAATATATGTAAATACATTAGTATTGTATTTACTTAATAAATTAGTATTTTCTAATCTTTGAATGTGACATCTTCCTATGGTGTCTGAAGATGTATTCTTCAAACTTAAATAATGAAATGGTATTATGAAACTTTCCTATTTACTCCTTTCAAGAAAAGAAATTGTAATCACTATAAGTTCAAGCCCAATCATTTTTCATTAATTCAAGAATAGTGAAGATCATTTCATTGTGTGTGCCATGCACTCTGTCAGCTGGTGCACTGGGAACTGCTGAAGTCCACTCTGAAGAATGGATGTGAAACTTCTTTTCTGCTCTTCAGTCCCTTCCTTCTTTACTGCCTCTTTTTATTTTCTGGGTTGGTTTAGATATGTCTTCCTACAGGAGGGGAAAAAAAAAGTGACAGAAAGCAAGCAAGAGACTGGAATAAAAAGCAAGCTGTACTTTATTTCAGATCTCTCTTAATTTTGAAGATTTTTAGTCAGCAGAAGACTCTGCTTTTACAAGTTCAATAATCTGTCAACAACAAGTAATTTTTTTCTCTATTAATAGATACTAATCGGTTAAGAGCTTTAACTTTAAAAGCTTGGGGGAGTGGGGAAGCTAAAAGGCACAGGAGGAAAAGGAAACAAACCAAACTTTTTCTTTCTACTTGAGTTACAGTGCTGAGCGAGAAGATTCCCTTGGGTAATCATGTCCTCACTGTGTGACTCCTACAAGTTTGTACAGAAATTTTTCTTAGGAAAGATTAGGAAACTTTCCCTAGTCTGGTAAGAAATTGGAAGGCTCTGGAATAGCTAGAGCTTAATTCTGTGTTTCACTGTTAATGTCCAAAGCCTTGCACATCGGAGGCAAATACCGTCATTCTGTACGTAATCCAACAACTAATAAGATCATAGTTATTGGATTCTTTTTGAGGCATTTTGTGTGAATCATATAGTCAATAATGCTAATCTTTCTGTGATTAAATCATAACTTGAAGTGGCTGCAAAGATGTAAACATTCATTTACTGACAGAGCGTTTTCACAGCTGGCTGCTGGATAGGTGCTTATTTGTAGGCCTGAAGAAAATACTTCTTTCACAAAATTGGCAATATCTGTGTATGCTAAGTTAACTGTTGTCGTGGTTTAGCCCCAGCCAGCAGCTAAGCACCACGCAGCCGCTCGCTCACTCCCCCTGCCCCGATGGGATGGGGGAGAGAATCGGAGGAGTAAGAGTGAGAAACACTCCTGGGTTGAGATAAGAACACTTTAATAATTGAGATAAAGTAAAATAGTAATGAAGATTATGATGATGATAATAATAATATAAATATACAAAGCAAGTGATGCACAATGCAATTGCTCACCACCTGCCAACTGATACCCAGACAGTTTCCTGAGCAGCGATCGCTGCTCCCCGGCCAACCCCCCCCAGTTTCTATACTGAGCATGACATCATATGGTATGGAATAGCCCTTTGGTCAGTTTGGATCAACTATTCTGGCTGTGCCCCCTCCCAGTTTCTTGTGCACCTGGCAGAGCATGGGAAGCTGAAAAGTCCTTGACTAGCATAAGCAGTACTTAGCAACGACTAAAACATCAGTGTAATATTGACATTCTTCTACTAAATCCAAACCACAGCACTATGCCTGCTACTAGGAAGAAAATTAACTCTATCCCAGCCAAAACCAGGACAACTCTGAACTGCATTTTGTGTTCAATTCTTACAGTGTTCTATGGACTTCCAAGCAATATGTGTGCTAAGTTATACTTAGTGCTACAGAGTATCTGTGCTGACAAAATACATTGGAAAAGACTAATTCAATTTTGATGACTTCCAGTGTAGTGGAAAGATCAGTGACTACAAAGATCTTGTTAGAGTAGATGGTTGTTTTTTAAGAAAAACAAAACCAAAAAATACACACCTCCATTTCTATTTATGTCCATATTGTAACCTACCAAATATTACCAATTTTTGGTAATCTTGAATTAAGAAAAATTAAAAACTTTGAGTGTGGATGATGAGACTTTCACTTTGTATCTTTAAAATTGATTGCTATAGAATACACTTTTTACTAAAGCCATTTCAACTTTTTATGTGCAAGAATAAGTAATGTTCAGACAGCAAATATGTTTTCAAACTGTCTGTAGTTTTACTCATAGTAGAAAGGAATTAATACCACCAGATATGAACAAAGATGACAGAATAGGTGCAAGCTTAATCAGATTATAAATTGGATAATGCCAATTTTAGGAAAAGATATGTGTGTCGATGAAATTATCATAACCAATCTTAATAAAAATTAATCGGCTAGATAGTTGTGCTGTTTATTTTGGATAAGGGAATTCTGGTAAAATTGTGTCATTTTGTGAATGATGATTTTTTTTTGTTGTTGTTTTTAACAGGAGCTCACCAGATGTTGTTGTTGGCAGTGTTTATAACACCTCTTAATGATATCTACTCTGACTTCTCAAAGTTTCTGGAGATGATAGAAACAACATTGGACATGGATAAGGTATGGGCTGGTGTGTGGGAGGGGGTTCACTTAGCAATTAAAGTTTCTTATTGAACTTTGCAATCTGCTCTACACTCGCTAAATTTAATTGATCATCTATATTAAGTAGTTAGTGATAGTTTAACTGTGGAATATATGAAGACTGTTACTAGTATAGCAGTTGAATATCAAGAGGATATTCACCCACTGTCTGAAATTATCTAGCCAATGAAAAAATGCTTTGGGTACATGGATGCCTTGGACCTGAAACTATTCTTTAAAAACCTCATCAGTATTAAAAATGGGGAAGTTATTTCATTGCTTTTCTGCTTCTTCGTATTTTCAAAGTTACTGTGATATGTCTCAAATCTAGAATGTAGCCAGAATATGTTTATTATATATTTCTCTACATCTGTAAAGTTCACTAGACTTGGTTCTATTTGGTGGGATTAAGTCTTCATAACTAATGGTTTGCCTCTCTGAAAAATGATTGACCTAGATATAAAGACTGACTTTACTTTCCAGTGTAGAGACATTTCTCACTAGAGAGAAAGCTACAATTATCTTAGCCTTGCATCTACACTTGCTTATACAATATTACTGATAGAACTATGTTTGCAAGGGACAACTGGCACTTTTTTCAGAGGAAAGATTGGCCAAAGAAAGCTGGAAGGAACACTTCTATTCCTTAAATCTGTAGCAGAAAGGAGAAGGGATGAGTATAAATGTGACTGATTTGTCATTGTTTAATATTGAACACTTAGGGGACAGGGGAAAACATGAACTGTTGCTTAACTGTGTGAAATGATGCCAAGGTTTTTAGTGAGTTTTGTACATCATTTTTTCCCATCATATTTGTTAGTGAATTGGTGAGACACATTTTGAAATGTACATGCTTGGTTAGAAACATTTAATGTTCCTTTCTCAATAAGACATTTCAGTCATTTTGGAAAACTTGGGAGGCTTTTAGGATTGTCAGAAGTGTCAATCTCAGCTGACTGTAGAAATATGGGATCTACTTGGCCATGTGCCAGGTGCAGTAGTAAGGGCAAGGTCTTGAACTTTTGAAAACTGCAGTGGCTTTAAAATTTTGAACATGCACATTTTTCTCCAAAGGCAGAAGCACTGCTTTTTATCTTTTTGTATTGTGTATGCATTCCTCAACTGTGTTTTACTGTTTAAGGAAAGACTGTTTGATTGACATGTTGCTGTAATTTGTGATATATGCTAATGAAGAAATTTATAGCTTTATACTAGTTACAGACCATCTGTTGATGCAGTTTGTATGCCCTGGGACTCTGGTTTCTTTAAAACTAACAGCTGTTCTAAGCCTTCACCTTTCATAGTCCAGCTCTTCAAATTTCTTTTCAGCTTCTACTTTAAAAATGTTTTGTTGTCCTTCTAAACAGAAAAACAAGTCAGTTATTTTTAATCAACTCCCAGAGAATCCAGTGTGTCAGACTTGGTTGTTTTCCCCTTCAAGATACTGGAAAATGGCTATAGATAAGCCAACACTGGTCGTACCAGAAGAATAAACCTTGTCCATATGAATGTTAAAACTTGAAATTTGACTTTAAATTCCTCCTAGATTTTTGGGGAGTTCAAACAAAATGCCCAGCTCTATTCTGAGTGTGATTAAAGGACAGGTTGTCATAGCAACTAAATTATGTCAATAATCCATTCTAATATAAAAAGAAACATCTAAGTTCAGAAAGTGTGGGATGTGGTTATTCATTTACCTAGCTGTAATAAAAGTTGAGAAACTGTCACTTCCATTCCTGTCTTTGACAGAATCATAAGGGGCCTTTGAAAAACCATCTACTCCAACCTCCTCCTCAAGTCAGGGCAACTTCAAAGTTTGGCGCTTTTGCTATATAGTACTTTGGTTTGAGTATTAAGAGCACAACCCTTTACAGAAGGACTTGTTTTTCAGATTAGCTAGCTAGCTAGCTCAACATAGTCCCAGAGTCTGCAAATTATTTGCTGTCACCTCATTCATTTGAGCACCCCTTGGAATTGTGACTCACTTGGGTCTTATTTCATGTAAGTAAACATATGCAGGTATGAAAGTGTTGTCACTGCTGTGACATTAGTCTACTATTTACCACATTAAATATTTTATAATTTGAACATTCATTTCAGAGTAGCTCTGAGCAAAAACTTACACTAAAAAAATGCAGTGTGTTTAGTAGAACAAAAGGGAATGTCTAGCTGCTTCTTATCCACATTGAGTTAAGGGATTTGCTTTAATTATAACCCTTTGCATGACTCTTGCCAGTAAAAGGTTATATATAGAGTGAAGGTGGTAGCAAGAGTGTTCAGACCAATCTGTTGCATGTCTGTTGCATTCCTTAATCTCTGAAGCGCATTTAACATTTGTATTTAATGCAGTACTGACTTGTAATTTAGACTTAAGTGCATTTCAGTGATCAATATGTCAGTGAAATGTCACAATGATGTTGAGTATTTTTAGTCTTCTTTTGGGGAGATGAGAGGGGAGTGAGTTGGGTTCACTGGTATTTCCTTCCATTTTTCTGGTGAGGTGTAGCCTTACCGGACCATAACTGATGGTTTTCATTAGGTACAAAGCACCAAGAACTCAAATATCACATTGCTGTTAATGCTTGTCCTGCCAGATTGTTGGCCATGTTCACACTGAGGGCTGTGGAAGAGAAAAGCAAAAGTTTGCTTTAAGTGACTTACCTAATTATATCTGAGATAGTGCTGTAGAAGGAGCACAGCCTGAAAAGAATGTTAGAGGCTAATATAGTTGTGGGTGCCTAATGTTTTTATGTAAGTAGCACAAGTTTTTAATACTTTTAATAAGCCATAATAATTTTACTTCCTTAGCAGTTTGGCTGCTCTTTTAATTTAATTTTAAAATGTTTTCTGTTCACTTGATCACACTTGGCTTTCACTTGGAGAGTGTGGTCAGATGGAGCAGTTCTGTTTGTCACCTGCTAAGGGTTATTTCATGAGGCCTGGATGAGGAAGAAGCTGCCCTATAATAGTTGGGGTGGGTAATGCAATATATTAGAAGCTGTCTTCAAACCTGGATCTTACACATTTTTAAATTAAGATTTTCAAGCTGAGATGATGGGATATAGGCTGCTAGATGTCCTAAAGACTTGGTATCTATAGCTGGAAAAGCCACTGGGCACTTAACGGTGGGGCTGGAGTGCCTGGTCTGCTGCGAAACAGTTCTGGAACTGCTACAGTCCCTAACCCAGACTATTAATGTAAATGAAAGCTAAAGTAATTTTACTGTAACACTCCTGTCCCAAAACTTCACAGCAGTTTAGGATTTGTTTCTTACACAGTAGTAGCCTCTGGGTTCATTTGTCATCACAGGTCTGTTGGAGCTATAATGGAGTTGGCAACAATCACATGAAAACTGACTCCATCCCCATGACTGCTGGACTGAGTGGTAGGTGAGGCAGTAACATAGCTTTCTTGCACATTATAAGCTCTAGCCCCATATGGATCTTTGCTTGCAGTGAAATGAAAGCTTGCCTGCAGCAAGGAGGCCCTCAAGGGTGGAAGTGCAGGGCACAGCTTTGGTTCTGGTCAGCCTCTCTGACATGGCAGCCTGGGTGAAGGCTGGAACCAACAGCCAGGCTGGGTGCCCTGCTGGGGCTGCTGGAGTGTTATGGGTCATTGGGCATGTTACCTTCCTTCTCCTGAGGCTGTGGGATTTCTGCAATTTATTCCAGGCTTCAAATGATTCTTTGAATCTGCGAAACAAAATTACTTTTCACTTGACTGTCAACCTTGGTTGTCTTATGAAGCCAGTTGTGACAAGGGCTGACATGTGTGGCATTTGTGTTCCAGCCCTTCCAGTTTCTGTTTCAGATCCAGGATCTGCTCTACAAAACCAGGAATGGTCTTTTCTGCTGTATGCTCTGTCATAAATGTTCATTGCTGTTCTTTTAGCAGCATTATTAAGGTAATGAGAGGAGCAGGCCTATCAACAGGGACATAACAGGCAATGAATTTGTTCATACCCTTTAACACCTCCAAGTTTCAAGATGGTCCTATAAAGTCTTGTAATCCATTATTCTGTGGAGTCCACATTTCTGGTTAAGCAGCTGGAGAACTTTGTTGCTGCAGTGTGTTTGCACACAACACAACTGGAATCAAAACAGCAGGCTGAGTGTAATGTCTTGCAGTGCTGGTAATTGCACAGAGAAAATAAGCACCAATGGTTCCATTTTCCATGGTGCAATTTCTATGGAAGATCGGATTATCTGTTGGAAGAAGATAATTCTCAGAATAAAGCAGCAGTCCTTTGAATATACAGTATGCTATGCAGTTTCTTCCTATGATAATTTACTTGTCCCCCCCCCATTCCACATCCAAAATGTATAAGCCCTATAGCTTTCATTTCAGATTGCATTCCCAGGTCTTTGTTCTGAGTTGCTGCAAAACCTTGGAGCCTTCAGTCTAGTGCTTCTACAATTGATTTGATGCACTGCAGATTTGAAGTGCTTCTTGTGCTTAGTAGACCAAGATGTATGTGGTGGTTCTTGCAGTTATAGTTCCTGTTGTTGCTCAGTGCTTTCTGGAGTGATACTTCTATTGTCTGGGAAGGAGTAAAGGAATTGTGAACTTCCCTTTCTTCCTCTTCTTCCTCTTGCTAACATATACTTTGTGGGTAAAAGTCAAATTGGATGTAAACTACCATCTTGTTTCAGTGTGTTTTGCAAAGTATTTGTAGCTGCTTTATCTACAACTTTGCAGGTAATTCCCAGCTAGGGGAAGCCTCATGAAAGTGTTGTTTTGGTTTATTGTTTTTTTGTGGGTTTGTTTGGGTTTTTTTAAGTTAATTAGATTAAATATATTACTAATATGAAAGCCAGTGCTTAGTTTCCATGTTGGACAACAGTGCTAATATTTTGTTGATTGTAAAAGTCTGTATATCAAAAATTGAGTTTCTTTTATTTAGCAGTTACAAGTTGTGCTTCCGAATTAAACTTGAGGCTTGTAAGGTCATCAGAAAGACATACCTGGCACTGGAAGCATGGGGAAGAGAGGAAGAAGATGAAATACAACTTAACTTCATCTGTGCCTCTGAAAGTGTCTAGCTTGGAAGGAAATGTGTATGCTTTTTCAACTCAAAATAACTGGGTTGAAATTGAGTAGGATTTTTGGTTGTATTATGTAGGCTCCTTCCATAACCTCTTGAGCGTGTTTTGGGCAGGAATTACTGTTTCAGAAACTTCTTATTTCCAAAGACTTCTTGTTTTGAAATGCCCCATGCTTTTACACTCTGTCTTGATTAGCTGCATAAGTCCAGGTTAGCATACAGATTACGTACATCACAATTTCATTTCCTCTGACTTCCATTTTTTTTTCCTGCTTACTGCTCAGTTATTTGTATGCAAATAAATCTGCAGACGACTACATTTCAAAGTAAAGGAGTCTGTTAAATTGGTATATTTTGCTTGTATAAAGTTTATTATTTGAGAAAACAAGTGTTTGAGATGTATTTGTTTTATAGTTGAATTGGACACCAATTATCACAAACAGTATTGCATTACAAAATTATATATATAAAAAATGAATAAATGATTAAGTAAATTAATTTCACTGTGTATGATCAGGGAGGTGATTCTTCTTTTTTTTACTGCCTATGTTCATATGAATTTTTTTCTTTTTTTTTTTTTTTCTTCCCCTTAGGTGGAGAATCATGAATTTCTTGTCAAGGCTTCTTTTGATCCTAATTTGACAGAATTAAGAGAGAAGATGAATGAACTGGAAGAAAAAATGCAGTCCTTTTTAAAGAGTGCAGCCAAAGAACTAGGTAGGGTATGAAACTGCCTTTGATTCTTATCTCCTTTGTAAAATGTTTTGAGATCGAGTGATGAAAACTGGTATAGAGGAGTTAAGGGATATTTGCATTATTTTGTTACTAGTTTGGGGTGACTTTAGTTGCCACAGTACAATCTGTTGAAAACTGAGTGATTTTTGGTTTATAACTTGGCCATTTTTTTTAAGGATGGCATTCCAGAATATTTCAGAAGTTACCATGTATGTTGCAAGATACTGCAGAATTCATTCTGTAGAACTGTAGCTCATCTAACTCTTGGCTAAGCCTAGTTCTATTTTACATCCTTTGAGGATATGCGTTGAAACTTTTTTTTCCTCTGTGCATTCTCCTGAGTGTCCATTCAGGACATGCTAGTTTTCTTTTGAAGTTCTGTGCAAAATGTAACATGTAAGCAAATAAGACATTTAAAGAATTGATTATCCTATGCAAAAAAATCCCATGTGCAGCTGATGAATTGGGCATTTGTCACGAATGCAGGTTTGTGAATCCTGCTGATTATGTCAATTCACTATGAATGAGTGACTTTACACAGTTTGACTTAGTAACAGTTAGAATTTACTTGTAGCAAATCACAGAATTTGATTATAATATTTTTAATAGCACTCAATCATCAATGATTAATAAAGTGATTAGACAAAATTGATCAAAACAGTGACTTAGTTACAGATTCGAAGATGGCAAGGTTCACTCTATTACTACATGGAAGCGCATAAAAGAGACTTAAATCACACTGAGTTAGAATGATTCATAAAGGGGTTGCATATGTATGGAATAAGGGGGACCCTCCCGTTGAGTCACGAGGTTTAGACTAGACCCCCTTGCTTTCTGAACTCCTTCTCAGAGAGGAGCCTAGGTGCGGCTAGGTCTAGTCTTAGTCTCAGACTTGGTCAACGGTTTATATGGATAAGGATAATGTATGTATATGTATATATGTATATCTAGTACATAGGAAAAGTGTATAAAGGAAATTGGGTTATATGAGAGAAGGAGAGAGAGAAATCGTATGTAGGGGATATGGAAACCCTCCCGTTGAGTCACGAGGTTCAGAATGGACCCCTTTGCTTTCTAAACTCCTTCTCAGAGAGGAGCCTAGGTGCGGCTGGGCCCATTCTTAGTCTCAGACTTGGTCAACGGTTTAGGAGAGTAATGCTACAAGGATAATACAGCAGTATGAAACTCCCTTTACAATTAAATCATACATCTACAGACTACTTAAATTGATTCACACATGCAAACTCACAAATATGAATGCATATATGAAAATAGTATACTTGTTAAAAATTCCCCTCGAGTTTAGTGAAATACTCACGTCTAATGCCTTGGCATTTCTCAATGGGCGAGAGTAGAGCCTCGAGGAGTGAAGAATATCAGCAGCCCAGGCTCCGTTGTCGATCTCTGGCAATGGAGTTGTGGTAGCAGCAGACTTTCGGAATCTGCTAGTTTTCGCTGACTTGGAGAGACATTTTGATCAGAGGGAGATGCTGGTGCAGCCTGCGGCAGTCCAGGAGAGCTCAGAAGGCCTCACTTAGGACTGCCATTTATAGGATTGTGAGATGATTGACTTTAATCACCGGTAAATTTCCATCCGAGCCACAATTCGGGTCGGCTTGTTGTTGGAATTCCAGCAGTGATGATACCACCCTGTTTCAAGGCTGTCAGGGGTAGCTGTTTGTTCTCGTTCCCCTTGTTAGCCATAATATGAATCTTGATAAGAACAGAGCCGCTCTCTGCTCCAGCCATGTAGGAGTTTCTGGTACAATTAAGGGGCCCTTAACTGACCAACTCGCTACACAAAAGCTGCGGCCTGGGAATTCCTGAGATTGTAAAGCGGCCGAAGTGAAGGGGAAAAACAGAACAGAAAAACAGAGCCGGGGGGGGGGGAATGTACCACCACAGCATTCAAAGAGCAACTTAAAAATAAAAATCAATGTTTAATGCAAATATGGCAAGGAAAACTGACACCACCATAGTTATTTTAGGTTACACCTTTAAGGACTTGCTTTTTTTTTTTTGGTCTTGATATTTTTTTTTTTAGTGTCATAAGACTACAGCTGCTGTGCTTACAGCAGTGATATAGAATGTCCTTGCAGTGTGCTATGAACATTTCTCTTGTTTCTGAAGAATATGTAGTAATACAATAATCATGAAGCTGATTTGAATATGCAGTTTGAGAGCATATCAAAGTAAGAGTGGAGAATGAATCAGTAAAATTCTGTTAGGTCTGGGTGTTTCTCATACTTGTAGAGAACCAGAACAAGTATACTGAGTAGCATATTTAAGAGAGGCTATGGCACACAAACTGGGAATTAGTGAGTAGAAATAGCACAGGCTGGAGGATTTTTGATAATACAGTTGTTTTCTTTTTTCTTTCTTTTCATCTAAAAGGTTTGGAAGCTGGCAAAAGTATCAAACTGGAGACAAATTCACAGTTTGGACATCACTTTCGAATAACTTGCAAGGAGGAAAAAGTTCTCCGTAACAATTCAAAATATGGAATAGTTGATACACAGAAGAACGGTGTGAAATTTACTAACAGGTATGAGATCATCTTGGTAGTTTTTCAAGACTGTTGTGAAAGAAACAAAATTGTTCCTTTCTTTATAAGTATGCTGATAAACTGGTTTCCCTATGTCTTGAATGGCTGAATTTTCACCTTTTTAATTGGCTCACAGAGTGAGATACTGAGCAAGACTGGCATGAGGGAGGAGTAGTCATACAGTGTCTGTTTAAAAGCTGATTTCCCCATTTACTTTGCCAACTGTTAGCTATTTGGGGTCATTTGACTTGGGCTAATTTCTCTGGTTTAGCTGCAGCTAGTAGCATAATTGCATTCACTGTGAGTATTTATACAGACACTTTTACAAGCTGCAATAGGAAAAGAGCTATTTGCACTTATCACCAAATATGACATGCAGCAGTTTTGTTGGTGATTACCTTTTTTTTTTTTTTTTTTTAATTCCATATATAGATTAAGCTATTGAAAAATTTCAGTCTTCAGGCTAATTGCATTGATGCTGTTTCAGTGTTTCCTTGTCTGGACAGCAGTTCTGTCACAGGTCAGCCAAGCATACTTCTGTTGAATTTTTAGCTCTCCTAGAGCATTTTAGAAGGAGCAAGGGCTACCTCAGTCATCAGATGTCTCTCTGTACTTCATTATTTTTACAGAGAGCAAACAAAGTAGAAAGTTGCATGTGCAGAATCAGGTAATAACTTCAGCTGAAGGCAATCTCTTGAGGTTAACTGGTCTAACCCCTCACTCACAGCAGAGTTACCTTGGAAATTAGATCCTATCTCAAAGTTAGATGAGGTGGCTCAAGGCCTTGGCCATGTGCCCATCCTCCAAGCATCCTTCACAACCTCTGGTGGTGCACAAGTTCCAGTGCTGAACCACTCTTTGTGAAAACTTTCCTGATCGGATTTAATGAGAATTTTCCTTGCAGAAGCTTAGATTTTTAGTATCTCATTCTTTTGCTGTGCACCTCCAAGAAGAGTCTGGTGCCTCTCCTCTCCAGGTGGACTTCAGATTCTCAGTCTGGGCAGGTATCTCTCTCAACCTGTCCTTGTATGTTATGTGCTCCACCTTGAAATCTTTGTGGTGGCCATCTGTTCCAGGTTCGATGTCTCTCTTACACTGGGAAGACAAAACTGGAAACAGCACTGCAGATGTGGTCTCATGGGTGCTGAATAGAGAAGAATCACTTCCTTTGACATGCTGGCTATGCTCTTGCTAGTGCAGCCAGTATGGGCTTGGCCTCCTCTGCATCAGGGGCACACTGCTGGCTCGTGTTCAGCTTCTTGTCGGCTGGGTCCTCCAACTCTTTTATGAATAGCTGGTTTATAGCCATTTGGACCCCAGTCTGTACTATTGCATGGAGTTATTTCATCCCAGGTGCAGGACTTTGCATTTGCCTCTGTTGAAATTTTTGTCCACCTATTTCTCTAGTCTGTAGATATCCTAATGAATGGCAGCCCTGTCCTCCAGCGTGCTGACAGCTCCCCTTAATGTGGTATTGCTCACAACCTTGCTGAGAGTCCATTCAGTCCCATCATTCAGGTTGTTAATCAAGGCATAAATAGTATCAGCCCCAGTATCAACCCTAAGAAATGCTGCTAATAATCAGCCACTAATTGGACTTCAACCTCATGATGAGTTCCTCCTTGTCTGTCAGTGGCAGGTCCAGGAGAAAACTAGTCTTTAAATCTCCTGCATGTGTTGTATACGGAAGGGTAAAAATAGCAGAGATTAATACATCATACAGTCTGTTTCAGACAAACCATGATGCTATTGCTTTATGTATAACAGTTCCTGTTGGAGTTAGCATCAGGGAAGTGAGTTTATTGAGAGACATATTGATTGACAGACATGTATGAGGAGCACTGCCTACAGGGCAAGGTTGGTTTCAAGCCAGTGCTATCACTAATAATGACTGTTTCTGTTAATCACTCACTTTCATAGTAATAAATCGTTTGCTTTGAAAAACAGGGCAAACATATTGGTTCACGCCAACCAACATGTTGGTGTATTTCGCACCAATTTACTTAAATGAACAAAGTGTAAACCTTAATTGCATTTTGTTTTTTTGGTTCTAAATATGTTAGGAATCTAAATGTAATGATGAAATTAGGCTTTTCTGTAACTGAGATGGTACTTAGAACCTCTACTGTGTCATCTGTTACTTTCCCTTGGGGAAGAAGCTCATGGATCACTGATAAAACAGACTTCTCTGTGCTTAGTTAAGTTATAGTTGCTTCTGTAGATGGTACTGGAAGCACAAGGCTGACTTCTGCTCACAGTGTGGGTGCAGTACTGGGGTGTGTTTCATATTCAGTCCTCCAGACTCTGCTCCATGTTCGGAGACGAGCTTGAGAAGAATAAACACTTGTTTAAACTCTCTCTTGACTTCAAGTTACCTTATTTTGAAGACTAGAACCTGTTCTTGGTGACAGTAGTTCACTGAGGTTTTTACTAAATGAAAGAAGTCAGTGCCTTCAGTTCTGATAAGCCTGTTGTAGGACTCTGGGCTAATTACACAGTTGCTTAGCAGCAATCCTCCTCTGCCAGTTCTATAACATGCCACATCTTGTTGCAAAATGGCCAGAAATTCAGCTTTAAGAGCAAGTCCTTAACACATAGCATGTCTGTAACAAACAACTACTGTAAGATTTTTAAGAATTATGTGTTCAGAGGTGCTAGAATTGCTGGTTTGGCCTTTGTGATCTTCAACTTGGAATTAATCTTACTGATTTTGTGGTGTGTATGAATCGTAGATTAGTTGCTTTGTGGTCCTTGTGCTGAACCTTGCTGTTAAAACAGGTGGGGACAATTGGTATTGACTCATAGATGAGGAGGCCGGAAGTTTGGCATTGTAGCAGTGAAGACAGAACATCACAGCTTCTAAATACTGTGGTTTTGTTCACAGCAAACTGAGCTCCGTCAATGATGAATATATAAAGAACAGAGAAGAGTATGAAGAGGCTCAGGATGCAATTGTTAAGGAAATCATTAACATTGCTTCAGGTGAATATGTCAATGTTGATGTGTATCACAGTCTGGAATGCTGGGAGGACTTGCAATTACTTTGTAGGTCCTTCTACAACTGTAACATTCCCCAAAGAATTAGTGTGGAAAAAATGAGGTTTGACTTTTAGACAGTTGTTGAAAGTTTGAAATATATTGTCTACCTGCCATTGGTACAAATGTGCAGTGATGGGGTGTGTGCAAATGCTAATCCCATAAAAGGAACAAAAATAGGCCTATAAAGGCCACATCTATCTGCCACCTACCTCCCTGACTCTGGGCATCTCCACCCAAACAGTAGACTAAGTAGAAGGCAGAAGAGGTGTAAAGGACAACAAAGAACTGAGGGACTGGGACCTGAGGACTGTGAAGGATGGTGAGGAAGGAACACTGCTATGCAATATAAGATCAAGTTAGTCATTGCTTATATGGTACAATAAAAAATTATTGGTTTACTAATTAATTTCCATATATTTTGCTCTAAGATTGCCTACTTGCAGGGCATTCTTTACTGTCCTTCACCAAAAGGAGAAGAGGCATTGGGGAGTTTGGGCGGAGGATTCTGTAAATATTGCCTCTCCCAAAGGCACTAGTTCCAGCAGAACAAATCTTAGTTCTTTGAAAGAGAGAAGCGGAAAGTGAAAGCACCTTTACCCTTAGCTTAATATTCATTAGTATTAAAGATAAAAAAAACCCCACTTCTTAGGCTGATGTATTAATATATTTGAGTGTGCATTAAGTTATGGTGGAAATCTTGATAAGCTCTGACCTGTTGTCATGATAAGGAATTTTCATGGTTTAGCCCCAGCCAGCAACTAAGCACCACACAGCCGCTCGCTCACTCCCCCTACCCTGATGGGATGGGGGAGAGAATCAGAGGAGTAAGAGTGAGAAACACTCCTGGGTTGAGATAAGAACACTTTAATAATTGAGATAAAGTAAAATAGTAATGATAATAATAACAATATAATAATGATAATAATATACAAAGCAAGTGATGCACAATGCAATTGCTCGCCACCTGCTGACCGATACCCAGACAGTTTCCTGAGCAGCAATCGCTGCTCCCCGGCCAACCCCCCCAGTTTCTATACTGAGCATGACGTCATATGGTATGGAATAGCCCTTTGGTCAGTTTGCATCCACTATTCTGGCTGTGCCCCCTCCCAGTTTCTTGTGCACCTGGCAGAGCATGGGAAGCTGAAAAGTCCTTGACTAGCATAAGCAGTACTTAGCAACAACTAGAACACCAGTGTGTTATCGACATTCTTCTCCTACTAAATCCAAACCACAGCACTATGCCTGCTACTAGGAAGAAAATTAACTCTATTCCAGCCGAAACCAGGACAGGAATTTGCCAGTATATTGCAAAATCAGTAGCTTGTCAGATTTATTTATTTATTTTTTTTATCTTGGTAATTTTCAAGTGTTGTGTTTTTGTGTGTAGCATACTGTGGTTTGTATATTTATGTGGAAAGTTAATTGGGTATTATGTAGTGGGATTAGCTTCAGTACGTCATCTATAAATACCTAGTATATTTAATAAAGCCTTTTGCTGCTGCTTAAAGCTTCTGTGGTGTGCAGTCATAGACTTACAAATGTCTATATGTATTTAAAAAGCATTTTTCTTCCCCAAGTGGAGGCAATTTGATGAAAAAGTCTGGATTATGTGTATAATTCTTGAATGACAGTGATTTAAAGTCCTCTTAATGATCTATACCTAGCCAGTTCAGGAGATGATGTTAGAACAGTAAATGTAATTTGTACAGGTAGGGCTCTTTCTGCAGGTCACTGCTCACCTCTTCTGATACATGCATCTCATTTACAGGTGTTAGATCGTTTACCCTGTAGACTCCTGTCCCTCATCCCTTTCAGTGAAAAAAAAACGAACACCAAAACTTAAAAACTGGTATTGGGGATGCCGGGCCATCTAGTCTAGTTGTCTGGTATCACAGGCATTGTATCTTACAGACCTCTCCATGCCATCATTCACATAAACATAAATGGTTGTTGCATCTGAATTGTCAGTGCTGTGCCTTTGTTATCTTTGCTTGTGTGACCATCAAAATGCAGTGTATTATTGAGGAAGGAAACTTAACTGGATTTCCAGCCATCTTGCCATTGTGAGCATTTGCGTTCCTGTACTAAAATAAGCTGTTTCTCATTGTCTAGTGTTAAGACAAAACAATCAACATGGCCTCACCTCTTCCTTTTCTTAGTCTGATGAAGTCCGCTTTGTAGTCAAAGCATGGAAACTTAAGGATTACATCTTAGACTCTCACAGAAGGTGACTGCTGTCTTGAACAAAATTGACTTTTAATGCAGATGAATTAATTTATGGGCTCAATGTAGGCTTTAAGATATCTTTTCAGCAAGAACAAAAAATTTCTAACTGTTGAATTTGTGTATCTCTAATCAAAAACAGGTTATGCAGAACCAATACAGACGATGAATGATGTGATAGCTCAATTAGATGCAATTGTCAGTTTTGCTCATGTGTCGAATGGAGCACCAGTGCCATATGTCCGTCCTGTCATTCTGGAAAAGGGGCAAGGAAGGATTGTGCTGAAGGGTGCCAGGCATCCTTGCATCGAAGTGCAAGATGAGGTGGCCTTCATCCCCAATGACATTACATTTGAGAAGGGCAAGCAGATGTTCCACATTATTACTGGTAAATGTTTCTGTTCTCTTTTTCATGTTTACATTTTAAATGTCTTGAGTATTTCCAATAATGATGTCTTTTAAAAAAACAAACAAACAACAAGCAAACAAACCAACAACCCAACAAAACTCTGTCAAAATAATTTCTCTAATCAACAAAGGGTAAACAGCTAGCAAGTTATTCATCTTTCTGTATGGGGGATAAGATTTAGCTCTGGAAAAGAAGGAAGGGTATTTGTAAGCTATTGTTGTTTATTATATTAGAAAAAGAAAGCATCCACAATGTTCTAGTGAAATGTTTCCTTTGATAGTGGATATTTTACATGTTTATGCACATACAGACATATTTCTCATCTTCCAAACTAATAGTCATGGAATTAGTTGTTATGATTGTAGTTATAGTGCACTGTTTGGAGAAGGTGGTCACTAATTCAGAAATAGTCATTTGGGAAGAACAGAGGGGCTGCTAGGACAGTAGGAAATAAGAAATTAATCCTTCCTTAATTTATGTATTCCTTGCCTTAGTGAACGTAACTCCAGCTCCTGACGTTGCCTGACTTGGGGAGAACCTGAACCTGCTTAAGTGATTTGGAAAATTCCACTAGGCATCAATTGTACTGTAGCCACGTAGGCACCTTCTGTATGCAAGATTTTAAGCGGCCTCTTTGTTGATGTTTTCCTTGTTTAGTATTAAAGTTGATTTTAAATGCAAAAGATGTTTCAATGACTGTACCCTTTTCCCCCCCTATTCTCTGGTGTAATTAAGATAATTTTACTACACAGGAAAACATTTTTTAGTGTTTATACATTTAATTGAATTTTAATTTCCATCCAGATGTCCTTGACATACATTTTGAGTAGCAAAGATCTGAAATTAGAGAATGGTTAGTGAACACTTCTAACATAATCAAAAATAAAACCTAAAAATCTGAATAAATCATGGTAACACGCTTGTTTTTCTGGTTAGCAAAAGTGTAAAATTGGTTTTAGTGATTAGTTTTCTGGAAAATATTTATTTCATTTGTACTTCAGTTAAAATTAACTAATATCTGGTTTTGCTGATTCAGAATCCCTTTAGATTGTAATTTAAATCGCCCATTAGTTTGTACCTGGTCTGTAACTAAGCTATTTCATTTTTACAGACAAAGTGTAATTGTTGTTTGAGGTGAAAGCAAATTATTTTCATTCTTAAGCAGCAATACTGATGATTTCTGAATTAAAACTTATTAGTTTTAGGTATGGACATGTGTTCTAGATGACTGCTTAGACTTCTGAAAAGTCCCAAAACTTACAAAGGCCCCTAATGCTCTCCAATCACCTTTCTTTTGAAAAAGCAGCATTCAGTAAGGCATACAAGCAAGCCTTATTAGTAGTGGAGCTACTTGTTGCACCTGTTAGACAAGTCTGCTGCTCTTTTCTGGCAAGAAGAGTAATAAGTTTAAACACTCTTTGTTTTAATTTAGAGCCTGTTCTCTTTTAAAAGAACTGCTGAATTTTAAAAGATTTATGTTTTTTAATGCATTTGTAAAATTTCTTCTTTAGGCCCTAACATGGGAGGAAAGTCAACCTACATCCGACAGACAGGGCTGATTGTTCTTATGGCCCAAATTGGGTGTTTTGTACCATGCGACTCTGCAGAAATAACCATTGTGGATTGTATCCTGGCTCGGGTGGGAGCTGGAGACAGTCAGCTGAAAGGTGTGTCTACTTTCATGGCTGAGATGTTAGAAACTGCTTCAATCCTTAGGTAAGTCCTGTGCTTATCTGATTTTGTTGCCTGGGGGTGATGGGAAAGGTGGTGCTCTAAGAAAGATGCATTTAAGATTTCCTTTTATGTAGGATCTCAGTGGAGGATCTCAAGTACTTTTTAGCAGGCTCATAAGTTCTTGAAGTAGCCTTCTGTTTATTTCAGTGGTCATATAGAGCTGCCACCAGGAGGCCAAAGCCTAAATGGGACAAAGAAACTAATTTGGAATGATCTGTGTGACACTCTATGTGTACTTCGTTTGTATGTTGTTATGTAATAGGAAAGGTCTTTTGCCTCCTTTATGCTATGCCTCTAGCACATAACTTGTGGTACTCCAATATCCAGAGTTCATGCTGTTCTCAAACGTTCTAAAATGTTCTTGTGTTTTCAGGACAGCATCGGAAAACTCCCTGATAATCATCGATGAGCTGGGAAGAGGAACTTCCACCTATGATGGCTTTGGCTTAGCATGGGCTATTTCAGAATACATTGCTAGCAAAATCTGTGCTTTCTGTATGTTTGCTACACATTTTCATGAACTGACAGCTCTTGCTGACCAAGTGCCAACAGTAAATAACCTACATGTTACTGCTCTGACCAGTGATGAGACACTGACAATGCTTTATCGTGTCAAGGAAGGTAAGACTGTGTAAATGGTGAACAGGGTAAACTTCATTTTGCCCTGAGAAGAAGAAATCTTACTGGGAAAAACATAAAAACCATGTCATGTTGTACTCCAGGCTTAGGGTTTATAATTGACATGTTCTTCTCTGACCATAGAGAGTGTGTATGGCAGGAGCTCTGTCCATGTGTGAACACAGTTGGTGGTGGTGTTGATGATTATTTGTTAAGACTTCTGGGTTATTTCTCCTGCTCAAGTAAATGCTTTTATGGTTGGTCCCTTTTTGTTTTTTAAAGAGCAGAGAGGAGGGTTCCAAAAGGTTATTTTCTGTTTTCCTAAATCAGCCATTTTAACCTGCTGATAGAGAAGACTTACGTTCCTTAAATTGTTCTTTTAAAAGAAATAAGTGCAACTTTTATGTGCTGACAGTTTTTAATAATGTCTACTTGTAATAAGGCTTAGTCATTGAAGAAAGATGTTGCCCAATTTATGCAGTAGTTTGATATAGGAAAAATGTGTTTAGTTTTTAGCAAATGGCATCATAGTAAAACAAGTAGCCTGTTTTGTTAGTGTAAGGTAAGTCAGATATATCTAATTAAAATCCTTTAGTGGATCCAGTTATTCCTTTTGGTATTAAATTAGCCAATTTTTAATTGGGCATAAATTTAATCTGTTAACCACATAAGTGGTTCCTCCTGCTTCTTTATATTGCCAATCATTCTTGCTCCCTTCAGCAGGAGCCTGTATTTATGCTAAATAAAGCAGGGATGTGTAACTGTGGCTTGCAGGGTGTGGTCATTCATGGCATAATAATTTAGTTGTATACTCTACAGGGATTTTGTTGTTCCCGTAGGGGCATTTCAGCCAGGTTGCCAACATCTGGACTGAGATTTTGATTTAAAATGTGGGCAGAGTACTGTTACACTGTGTTTTCACTTAAAAATACCTCTTAATTGTCCTTTTCTGAGTTCCACAATGAAGGAATGAGTTAGATGACTCTCAGATGGATAGAACATGGTTACTGTAGAATACTGTGGTTATACTGGACCCAGTCAATGACTTACCTTGTAGAGTGGTTTTGTCTCAAATAAGGAATAACCATTGAGGAGTTATTATCTTTACTAAAACAGTTACTAAGTATCATCCAGCCTTATTAAGGCTAAGGAGTTAGTCCTTACCTCATATCTCAAGCCCTGGAGACTGATGTTTACTTATATCTTTTTAGTTTAGTATTTAATCTTACAGGTACAATTGCTGAACTTCATTCCTCATTTTAAAAGCTGTTTTGTCATATTGACACAATACCAAATACTTGCTTTTGCTTGCCTAGTTCATCCTAATAATTCTGCTTTTCATGATCAGTGCATATTCAGTATGTGTTATCCTAGAACTCTCTCCAATATTTCCTGATTTCTTTAGCCAGTTTAGGACTTTCATTTCATTCCTTCTGGCATATATTATTCTGAAATTAATCTAATATGCTGGCCAATTACTAAATTTTACTGTTAGGCTTTTAAAGATTATTTTTATGAGCTTCACAGGCTATCACCGTACTACTAAGTGTCTTTAGATAATTGGTAAATGTGTTTTTATTATATCCTGATCTGAGCCTCACCCAAGTGGTACCATGCAAGTTTTACACCTATGATGTTGCTTATTGACTATTTCGTACTCATTTCTTCTGGTTTTAAATCCATGCAATTACTTCCATTTCTTCCCCTTTTGATTACTTGTATAACCATTTCTAATTTTGTATTCCCCTATGGCTATAGTCTTGCAACTAGGTTTCAGGTACTTTTCTATAAAGCTAGGAGACTGCTCTGAACAAGAGGAATCAAAGCATGACCAGAAGTACTGCTCTCCTCTTGCTTTACTGAGAGTCTGCTTAAGCTGGTTAGAATATCTCTGGCTGCCACAATCTTGTTTCTTTTAACTCTGTGTCCTTGTCTTTTGAGATCTTTATTCCTTAGGAATTCCCTCTGTTCTCCTCTCTGTTCATGCACTTTTCCTAGGCAATGCTCAGGCTATTCTTCTGAATATTAGTCCAAAGTGCTGTGGTCCTGGTACCTAGCCTGTTCCAGTGGAGAGGCAGTGTCTACGGTTCTTTCATAGTTTGCTGTTTCCCATCTTCTCCAGCACATGTTGAGTTCCTTCCACCAAGTGAAGGTTCAGAGCCCTCTGAATGCCTTGCTCAAATCAATGCTTAAGATATGACTTAGTGTGGCATGAGAACTGAAGACAAGTATAATCATAAATTGCTGCAAGCATACAATGAAACTATGAGTGTTTTCAGTGCAGCGAGAGCTGGTGATGTACAGTATCTTCAAACAAGCCTTCTTTATTTAGGTGCCTTATTTTGAGTACTTAGGTTGGGGAGGGAAGTAATGCACACTAAACCAAAACATTCTACCTTTTAAATCCTTTGGAATAGCAACTCTTACGATAAAACCCCCTAATACTCACCAGATAGTTGGGTGAATTCTCTTTTTTCACATATGCCACCCCCTTTTTTTTTTTTTTTTTTCCCAAACCTCTGTTAACTCACCCATTCTGGTCCCAGTGAAAATTCTAGAAGCCTGGTTTCATATTTTTCTTCAATCGGTTTTGCCATTTTTAGTCATACATGTCTTTTCTTTGTACATGCAGTGTCTTTTTGATCCATTTTCTTGGAAGTGCTATTGAGCACAGAGGCACAATAGGTTGTATCTATCTGCTTAAACCTCTGTCAGATGAGATACAACATTATGAAATCTTCATCTTGAAACACCTGGTCTCAAATTGGATGTGCTTCATGTAAGTTTTTGCATTTAGTGTAGAGCTCTTTCCCTTTTGGAAGAGTTATGTTGTGCAGGCAAGGATGTGAGTATAGGCAGCTCGGATACAGCTGTGTTTTGAAACAAATCAGGTTTCATGTCATTTGAAATGTATAACTAAATCTGAAATGCATGACAAAGGACTTCTATACAGTATTTTCATCCCTGTCTTCATGCCTCAAGAGTGTGACAGAATTGCTGGAAGAGGAGACACAAAGTATTGTTCTCCAGGCCTCTGCTCAGGATTCTCTGAGCAGAGACCTGAGTTAGCTTTGTGTCTGGGGAGGTGTGTGTTTTTAATATAAAATCAAGAAGACTAATTTGTGCTTAAAAATGTTGATTTCCTCTTGAGAAACCTGAGAGATTACAAGGTTAATAAAACAGAAAAAATCTAAATGCTAAGTTTTCCTTTACCTGTTCTTCTGTTACCCAGTATTTAATAGATGATTAGTTAAGTTTCGTTTTGCATGTGTAATTCATTTATTCATAACTCCTTGCTGGAGACCAGAATTAAATGGATGTAGTAATATTTGTGGGTGGCCAATCGGACTGATAGTAATTTAAACGAATGGAGTTGACAGATTGTATCAGAGGGCTTTTAATATTGAAGTGAAAATTATTTTATGTAACTGTGTATAATTGACATATTTTGACCAATTATGAGAACTTTTCTTTCTCAACCAAATGTTATAAACAGTGTATTAAATGAAGTAACTGTAAAGTTAAAATTGAAAGGTTTTGATATAATTGAAGATGACTCCTGGAGACTGAGGAGTTAGGTGGTACTGATGCAAAGGAGGAGGAGGATGATTGAGAATGCAACATTTTGTGTGTGTGTTTTTTTTTTTTTTTAAAAAAATATACATATTTATATAAATATAGAAAAAATGAGATGGATATTAAATATAAATTATGCAAATTCCTATATTCTACAGACTGTGCTGAAGTACAGTAAAATAAAAACCATTATTCAATTTCATTCAAGTACTAGAGGGAAATTCTTTCTGTCTGAAAAGTTTTCCCTTTCTTCCTGAAGCACTTTTGGAGCTCTGCAATTACTGTTCTGAGAGCTTAATTAAACAAGAGTATATTCTTTATTCTGTGTTATCATGTATAGTCCAGAAGGTAAATCAGAAAATGTTGGGACAACCAAACAATGTCGCACACTTAATTCTTCACAACAGAGAACTATTACCAGTTTGTTCATATAATTTCTGTGTAGCCATATTATCTCTGGGTTTTTTTTTTTTTTTTTCCCTGCATCCAGGTGTTTGTGACCAGAGTTTTGGAATACACGTAGCAGAGTTGGCGGCTTTCCCAAAACATGTGATAGAAAGTGCAAGACAAAAAGCGTTGGAGCTGGAGGAATTTCAAAACATTGGCAAGTCCCAGGAATCTGAAGGAGAACCACCAGCCAAGAAACGCTACAGAGAAAGAGAGGTGGGCTATCAGGAATGCTTTTGTAAATTTGTTTAGCTGGAATAGCCCAAGAAAAAGAGTTTAAGGATTCAGATTCCCTCAAAGCTTGAGGGTAATTAGCTGTAATCTCAGTTTTCCATAACAAAATGTTTTAGCTATGAAGTTCATTAGGAGTTGAAGAGTTGTTCAAGGATAGTGGGATTTGGTTTAGATTAATTTCAAGTTAACATAGGCAAAAATTCTACCTAAAAACATAGTCATGGGAATGAAACTAATTTTTTCTTAAAGAATAATCATCAGCAGTTAGTATGATTGGCATACAACTGGAGTCATACAAGGGCCCATGTCTCTAGCTGTCTTGTGGGGTTTTCTTCATGCCGTGAAGCAAGGCAAAATTTTGTGTTCATCACTTCTGTTGGCTACTTAGTTTATATGCAGTGTTTCTTGGGACTTGTTACAGCTTTTGTTTTAATTGCTGTTTAGATTATTCTTGGCTCTGCAGGTGGGTTGCACCTGGTTTTGGTCCCCCTTATTTGAGGGCTCATTAGTGCTGATTTCTTGAAGCTCAACATGAACATGTTCAGATCTGTTCTCATCAGAGAAAAGCTGAGTACACAGCTTTCTCCTTTGCCCTTCCATGTCCAATCAGTACTAACATGTCTCACAAGCTGATCGTGTTGAAGGACATGGCAATTTGGACCTGGAATGTCTGATTTACAGATGTCATAAAGTTCTTGCCATTTCACACATGAAAATTTTAGCTTGGTTCTCTCTAGTCAACTGAAAAGGAAGATGCTTTTGGCTTTGCACAGGCTTCAAGCACAAGTTGGGGAAACACACATCTCAGCATAGGTCTGATCATGTCTACGTTGCACATAATACAGTTGTGTAAAGCCATTTGAGTGAACTGTTGTTTCTCTTCTCCCTGCACTTTCTCTTAAAAGAAGCTTCATGAGCAGGTAGTGTAAAGGAAAACAAAAACTTGCAGGAAGCTTTTTCAGAATAGCCTGTGTCATCTTGTTGCTGGATTAAGAGTCCTTACAGTGACATCTGTTGCAGCCTCCTAGGAAATCCACGTGCTGCCTTGTGACTTGCATTGTTTTTTGCCAATAATTGGGTCCTCCTTGCTGTATGCATATAAATCTGCTTACAGATCTTAGTTCTGTGTCCCAGCAGCTGGCTTGAAACTTTGCAGCCTTGTAACTCATTTATTTCTTCCTGTATGTCAGTGGCAATCTTAGTAATACGCTGGTATATGGAAGCCTTGAAGTGTTAGTCCATATCCAAAGCACTTTCTACATTTAAAAAGCCTTTGCTCTAGACAGAGGCTGTTACCTGTTACTTTATTTTCAGTTTCAGAGCTCTACTGCATTTGTTCCTGGCTCAGTAAGTGGATCTGATGTTGTGGATGAACGATCTCTGGTTTGTCCTACCTTTTAGTGCCAGGAGGTTCCCCCTCTACCTACCTCAGTTACTCCACTATTACCTTTCCTTCGCCAGCTTGCTAGGTGTCATGTTGAAGTATTTTTTTTAGATTAGTTGGATCTGGCTGTGTGGTCTTAAGTTGGTGTAAATTAAATTGACGTGGCAAACACTTCTGACAAATACAGCATCATGTTTTTTTCTTGGATATTTCAGTAATACATAATATTTCATAAAATCTCTAGGCAATAGAATGGCATAGCTTTAGATGTCTCGCCCAGGCAATTTGTCTGCTTTTGTTAACATCATGTTTAGAGGGAAAAGTGTGCTATTACATTTCCAAGTCCTTTGGAGACTTCTGCGCTGAAAGCACACTGCATTAGTCCTAAATGATAAAACAAAACTAAGAAAACTTTGCAGTAGAGTTCTAAAATGCAAAATGCAGAGGACTAGACAAAATTGTGTATTCTGGGCAAATTGTTTCTAATACAGGGATCCTGAATGCTGTTCATTGAAATGTTTGTTCTTGCTGTTCAGTTCGGATTGTTTAGAAGTTCCACTTTGCCTGTTTGTGTAAAAGCATATGCATAAAGCTTAATTATCATCTGTTCTCCTTGGTGACGGCCACTCTCCAGTTGCTTGGTTACAATTTGTGCTTTTCTTTTGCATATTGAAACACAGGGTTTAATTTACAATTCCTCCAAAAAGTAACTAGTTTGGGTAATATGGCCACTCTGATGCTGTTATCGCTAGCAATCCTCACCTAATGTGGTTGCACGCTGGAATTAATGTGGAACACATACGGGAGCTCTCAATGTTACATACGGTATTTCTGCTGATCAACTGATGCTTTTGGCTCATGGATTGAAAGGGGAAAGAACTCCTGATACCAGTATAGCTGGATTGTTCTGCTGTTGAGAACATGATAGCAAGTGCAAAAACAAAGGTGGTTTTCATCTGCAAAAAGTTTCTAGTGCTGAATAATACTTTGTATCTCTGGCAGAATTTGGAAGGATCCTGCTTGCAATCTAAACATCCTTTCTGTTTTCTTTTCCCTCTCCATTTCAGGAAGGTGAAAAGATAATTCAGGATTTTCTTTGTCAAGTGAAAGCACTGCCCCTGACAGATATGTCAGAAGACGACATCAAAATCAAGCTGAAACAGCTGAGAAATGATGTGTTGGCAAAGAACAACAGTTTTGTGAATGAAATCATTTCCCGAACGACAGTTACATCATGAAAGGTGTGAAAACAGGATACAGCTCTTGAAGTGCGTTCCACATTGAAAGAACTATCATTTTCTTGTCTTGTAGCTTTTATACTTTGTGATACTTGTGTTGATTTATGTCGGCTTTTTTTTTTTTTCTTGGATTGTAATTATTTTGTAAAAGATTCTGAGCACGTTTTGTGCCAGACTTCCACTTCAGTTGTGATCATTGTGTCCTTTTAGAAGTTTTCAATAAAATGCTTTTGATTGTACAAACAAATTATTGACTGTACAAACAAAATGTGTAGTATTTTACCAGAAAAGTGGGCTAGAAAGTATAACAACTCAGATGGCATACAACTACCACAACCTTGAAAAGCAACAGTGCGCACACAAAATCTTTGTCCTATACCATGATTCTTTTTTTATATGATGCAATGACATTAATTCAGCTAAGTTTTAGTAAAGCTATATTAGTGCTCCATTAGAAAAAAGCATCTAGTCTGTCTGGTTTGTACTAACATTTTTGCATGTGTACCTGCATGGAGCTTGGGGGAGGTGGGGGTTGGGATTTTTTTTGTTTGCTGTGTGGATGGTAATGCTCAAGTCAAATATACTACAGGCCAGCTCTTCATGCCTGAGTGGTGGTAGCTCTTGCATTTTTTGGTGGTTTTGTAATGTAAGCAGAGGCTGGAATGAAGTTACAGTTTAACTGGAACTTCTGAGTTGGTCATGATTTGTGAGGTCTGTCTATGGAGAAAGAAATGCATTGATTTTTATCTAATGTACCTCTCGCACTGAGACATTTTGAAAGCATGCAGATACAAGCTTATATTCTCCTTGAAACTTAGCATTTTAAATTGTAGCTCTAGAACACTTTACCTGTGTTTAAAACTGTCAGTGTTGAAAGATTAATGGGAAAAGGTGTTTATCACATGAGAGAATAGGAATAAAATCATGCTGAAGATGCCATGCAAACTCTGGCTGTGTTCAGAGATTGCATCAGTGGGTGTGTGCTGGGGACAGCAGTGCTGCTGTTAAGGCTGTGCTATAGCTCTGCGTCAGGGATTGATGTGTTGCAGTGGTCTGCATTTAAACACTCCAACAGTAGTAGTCAGAGGTGTGGTGGTCAACTTGCTGTTGGATAACGTTTGTAGTTAGACTGGAACTTGGACATACTAGTTATGCTTCTCAATAGAGGAGAATAAAGGCTTGTTTGAGAGGTTTGGGTTCTGCATAACACCTTTTTGGTCTTTAAATTAGAATGTATTCTACTTAGACAAAAATAGACTTGGATTTACAAACAGCACAGTCAATATATGTATTCAGTAGCTGTGTCTGGAAAAGTGTGTGAATAGAGAAATCTGTTACGTAAAGTAATGAAAAATATAGCTGTTTTTGCAAATTCAAGTGGTTCAAGCACAACCTATCCAAAAATACAGAATTATACATAAAATAGACAATGAGAGTCAATTTAGAGGATCAAATACTGCAATGACACACAATTTGTATTGGATCAAACTGCTTTAACTGTTGCTAGAAACAGGCAGTTTTTGTTTCCAGACTGGAATGGCTGGTACACAGCCTCTTCCTACATATGTTGATATCTGTGGTGTGATCAAAGATGCCCCTCACTTGGTCTCCTGTCCCTAACCGTCGGGATAGGCATAAGACCATTGGTGGTTTTCTCTTCCAGGAATGTCTCTGTTCTCCCCTTGACCCTGTGTGAACTTTCAGGGTTTACAGCACTCTTAGCCAAGGAGTTCCTGACTGAGCTACCACCTGCAAGTAGGACTGCTGCTTTGCTTTGAACCTGATTCCTAGTTTCATCCAGTGCCTCTTGTTTTTATTATTTGTCTATTCTTTCCAGTCTGGATGTGGTGCATCAGTACAGCATGTCTGCAGTATGCTGAGGAGAGGCTGCTTTTGTTTTTGTATTGCAGTTGGAGGCTGATAGAGCTGCTCCTGTGTAACCAGATTTGCCTCTCCCCGCGGGTGAAAGCAGTACTCCTGTGTATTACTTGGGAGTGATGGAGTACCCTGACTGGACCAGCTCTGGGCAGCACCTACTCCTCTGTGCCTCAAAAAGGGAGTTCTGCATCTGCAACAAGAAGGATTCAGCTTTTCTTATGCCTTCCAACACTCACGAGGAAGAAGGGTGCGAGTTAATGGGATTTTAAGGCTCATCTTTTCAACTCTTTTCTCTTCTACACTGCACTTGCCACCCCCCCCGCTTCGCTTCCCCCCGCCTCCCCCCAAGTGTACTGCTGCTGCCAGATATAAACAAGAGAGGATGAGGCAGAGTTTAGTCTCCATATGTCAGTGCTGCTTGCAAACTGGGTTACAGGTAGTGTGATTTCATGTGAGCAGGAGGGTGGCTATTTTTGCTGGTTCCAATTTAGCTTTTCGTTCAGAAATGTACCTATGAGACAGGAGCAATGCCGGAACTTGTCTGGTTATTACAGAGCTGTGCCAAGGAAGCAAAGATTGTCAAAGCTTCAGGACAAAATAATGCAGCTGTTGTGGAGCGGTGAGGCCACTTACTGTCACCTTGAATAAAGTTGCAAAGTTTTTCTTTGCTCCTTCACTTGAGAATGCTTGGCACTGAATGCTTACTGTAGGTGTGGTCTTTTTAGTCTCTGTGCTGTTATTTTTCATCTAGAAGGCTCTTTATGAAGAAAATGGCATTAGGTGGGGTAAAAGAAAAGAGCGGACATGATCAAACACTGAAGGAATTATTTTCCTTTGATCACTTTACTGCCCACCTCTTAGTGATCAGGAGTTCAAGCAACCTATTTGTGTGCAGGAGCACCTGGCAGCCAGGCAGATGAGAAAATGCTGGGTTTACTACTTGGCTTGTGGTCAAAAGCAGGTGAGGTGCTTGGAGGTCAGCAGGCTCCAGTTAAGGTTCAAGGACTTGGGGATTAAGCTCACAGATCCAGGGCAAGCAGCCTGCCAGTGCTGGGACTCGGCTCTGCCTATTCCTACTTGCAGCTCTGCAACTTCATCTCCAATAATAATGTAGTTGATAAGTGGCTCTGTATCTCTTTACTCCACTGGAACTGAGGTGATTTTGGAATCAGAAATGGCAGGAACATGACTGAGATGCACTGAAGCTGGCCTGCGAGAGTTTCAAGCCTCTGAGAGACCTTCAGATACCTGCTTGTGAGAAGCAGGCCTGTTACTGGCCTGGGCTTTGTTGAACATAATGACTTTGCACTAGCTCTTAGTGGATGTAGCAGTTCTGGGTTGATAACCTCTCTGTAAGTGACTGGGAGTGCTCGTGGTCTAGTTTTTCCAGATTTAGGGAAGCGTGTGTGAGAGCTCATTGCTCTGCTGGAGGAGATGCTGCCTTTGCAGCTCAGCTGAGGTCTAGGATTGTGTGAGCAATTCGATCTGATTTGGTGCAAGATTGGGATGACAGTTTAAGCTGGTTTTCATGGCATTTAATAAGTTTCCAATATATGACCAGTACATAGGCTGGGAGATTTCTATGGCTATAAAACCATGTGACAATTGGCCTTACTATCCTCTGCAGTGTGACAGATTTATTTGAAAAATCAAGGGAGAGCAGCTGCTGCTTTGCATCCAAAGTAGTGTGAGGTCATGCATCGAATGCTTTGCATCTTGCTGACCTGGGAACGAGGGAAACAAGCGGCCATAGGAGCCTGAAGCCTTAAAAGGTAGTGGGAGAGGTGCTGCCATCTCTGTGAGATGGCTGTGACCCTTGCAGGTAGAATTTGGCTCTTGATGCTGCCTGTTTGCTTAAAAGGCCTTGTTTGCAGTTGTATCTCAGATGTTCTTGTTCCTCTCCCAGCCTTGCAGCCACCTTCCCCAGCCTGTTACCTTTCCTTCCCTTACTCCTGCCAGGTGTCTGCACTGTTCCTATACACAGGGAAGCACCTTGAATTGCTACGTTTTATGTATGTGTGTCTCTTTTAGCTATCAGCAATGCTTTTTATCCTTTGCATGGGGTGGGACAGGGGTAGATATATTCCTGCATGTGTATTCTCTCCTAAACCCAGTTCTGGTTATGACGAAGGCTTGAAGGAAAAAGGAGTCGCCTCCTTAAAAGCCAGTGTAGCTCACTTTGACAGACCTGGTAGAGACATTAATGGCATGTGCTGCTTTGCCAGTCAAGTTGAGAGGGAGCAACCTCTGGTGTTGAAGAGGGAAGTGACAATTTCTAATCATTCTCAGTGCAGCTGGGGTTTACCCTCCTGACATGGTGTCCCCTGCTGCCTGGACCAGCAGTGGTGGCTGTAGCTAAAGGAAACGATACTGTAAAGAAGATGGCAGATTGTTTGCTCCAGCAGCTGGAGCGAGTAGCACTTTTCTAGAGGTGAGAAAATGTATTGGCTATTTTGCTATCTTGGAAAAAGGTGCCTTGGCACCTGGGTTGAGCTGCTGGATACTCATGGCAGTTTTCATAAGGATGTAATTGTTCTGTCCTTCTAGGGATGGTTGGAAACCTGAAAACAGCTGTGCCTAAACAACATGAGCTGAGGGAAAAGCTGAGAGTAAATAGCCTCTGCTTATGAGAACAGTTCCCCTGCTGATCCACCTGGTCCTGCTGCACACTGCAAAGTCATTGCTTGTCAGGGCAGTGCACTCACAGGGGGGGCTTCTGCAATTTGCTCTCTCCCCCACCCCCCTGCCAAAAAAAAAAAGGGACTCGAAAAGGAGACAACTGTTCCTATGTGTGTTGATGTGGGCTCTGGCAGCAAGCCCCACTGTGCCATGGCAAAGGGCAGCCCTTCAGCCTGAGCAGGGAGGGCTGTAGCAGATCACACTGGCGGTCTGGTCCCATCTCCAACCTGCCGCCGGACTGTGCAGTGCGGGAGGCAGGAACCTTGGCAGCGGTGGCGAGCTAGGCAGTCTGCTCCTAAAGAGCATCTACACCTGCTTGAAGTGACTGGTTTATGGCCTGAGGGGATGTGGATTTTCACCTAGAGATTTTGAAATAGTATCTTGTCTTCTCCTGTCCTGCATCTTTATTTGTGCATAAAAATGGTATAAAACTTCAGGAGAATATACACCACCGTGGGCTTTAGACTGGAGATTGTTGGTCTTTTCAGCATGCCCACTGGTTCCCCTTGCATGGTTGTTCCCACACCACTGTGATGCCTCTGACAGCAGAAAGTCCAAGCCAGTAAACCTCTCTACACCCACCTGCCCTCATCCAGAGCTGCCTGGGGGCCTGCTGTTCCAATGCAGGTGCGCTCAGGCTGGGGCTGCCAGGAGCTAGAGCGAGTCCAGCAAATGTGGCCGTGTGCTGTACCTCCTCCCCAGGGCCTGTGGTTTCAACAACAAACTCTCTCCAAGGGATCAGAAATGTAGCTGTGGTCCCAAGCCTTCCAAGGAATGACAAGGTGTGTTACTGTAGCGCAAGCCTTGCAAATTTTAGGTGATCTTTTTAGAAACACCCTTTAAAAGCAATTCTCTTCTCCCTGGATATTTTCAGTAACTCTTCCTCATGTCTTTCTGCTGTAGGTTGTTGCTGACTTGAATGTCCCTTCTTTGGTTTTCAGGGTCCCAGTGTAATGGCGAGTAGTTTCCTTATGCTTTGATGTGCTAATGAAGAAGGTAAAAATAAAAATCAAGCTTCATATCAATGTTCAACCCCAAAACTACCAGCAAGATGATTCTGATACTGATTTTAGTGCAGATGCTCTGGCTGTACCGAGTCTTTTTTTGCCATGACCTGGGAAGGCAGCATAGGAGTTTCAGCTTCTATAACCACTGATTGCCCCTCGTTTCACCTTGGACAGTAACAGATTTTTTCAAGCTCATGCTCTTTCTGTTTGCAGTAGGTCATCTCTTGTATCTTCATTCTTCTGTGGCGTTTATCATTCAATTCAGGGACACTGGCCTGCAGTGTAACAATTCCCTTGTACATTAATAGCGATCAATGACATTACAAGAAAAAAAAAAACCTGCCTACTTTGTGCTTGTGTGCTGTATAAAAGGTTGTGTATTAAAGTGCAAAAGGCTAGTCATCTAGATCTGGGAACACAAGGAGGTGCACATGAGCTGCGTGAGATGCTCCCGCATGCTGTGGATGTATGTTCACACTGAAACTCAAGCAGCCCCCTGGGTTTAAACAAAAACCCGAATCAACTTCCTTATCCCCCAGATGTGCATGAACCTGCTGATGGTACCATTTTTACACAAGTCCCAACCTTGGTGGCTTTGCCATGAGGGATGCTGGTCTCCCTGGATGCTGGACATTGCATATGCCAGTGAGGGTAAGAGGGGGTTTGGGAGGGGGGGTTGCAGTGGGTATCCTGTTACTCTACCTCCAGCCAGGAACCAAAGCACCTAGTTCCACCTCTCCCCAGCACAGTTACTTAACTTTACGTTGGTTGCTGTGACGGTACCCTGAGCCCTGCAAAACCAAACAACTGGAACAAATCGCATAGCAGGGCTTGGCTGTCAGGCAGCTCTGTGCTGCTCCAGTCTGGCATGAAAGCCCGAGCATGCAAGAGTGGCTGCAGCAGCTGGGAGCAGCTACCCAGGGGTAACTCTGGTAGGGCTGACTCCATGGTGTTGCCTCTTTTGGTCCAATGTGGGGGCACCCCAGGCACCATAGGGGCCCTGGTCCCCAGCACATGTTCTTCTTTCTCTGCAAGGGCTTCTGAAGATGCTGTTTCGGTGGTCATTTGGCCACTGCCATTTTGTTCTAGTTCATGTCTTTAATTTAACTAAAGTCATCTGAGACCAAAAACACCTGTTTGAGGTTTCCCCAGAAAATGAGTAACACTTGTTAAGCAGGCTGTGGACCACCAGCATTATAAAACACTTGCATGGCTGGGTAGCTTGCTTAAGATATTTGGTCTTCCAAGGGGGAAGTGTGGCCTCCCCAAAACGCTGCTGATGCTGCAGGTGCTGGGTGGATGGCACTCTGCAGCTCCCGCGGGCCCCCCGCTTGGACCTGCCTGCCCCAGTACAGCAAAGCCCAGCCACAGTTCAGGAAAGCAGCAGCTAAACTGGCTCTAACAGACCTGAGTTTCATTCCTAGTCATCTGATGTACATTTTCACCTATAGTATGGCTTTGCTTTTTCCCCCGCCCTGGGAAGGAAATCGATTTGCAAAAGGGAAATCTTGCAAAGCCCCTCTTTCTGTGCTGCAGGGCACCATATTATGGTGTAACACTGAGTATGAGAAAACAGCAGTACTGTTTATCTTTCTGCTGTAAAGAGACGCAGGATTAGCCCTCTGTAATCTCTCTTGTAAGACGTGCTCATCTGGTGTGAATCGGAGGAGCTGCATGAAGTAAATTTTTTTTTTTTTTTTCCTGAGATTAGGCTGGCTGTTGATTTGGCCCATGGACCCATGCTAATGCTATTGTGCTCTTAGTAGTTCCTAATGGTTTAATCTCTCTCTCTTTAGTGTAGTTTGTCTGTAGATAAAAGCGTAATTTTCTTACAGGAAAACTTCGGAAGCTGATGAACATCTTACCCATTAGCATTGCAAAGTTTAGTTTTACCAATTTTTTTTTTTTAAGGGATTCCAGCCATGCAGTGAGAACTGGTCTCCCTTAGTGACTAGATGCTCATTTATTCTGTGCACATGAGAGAAAAGAAAACCATCCAAGACTTGGCTGCACGTCCCGTGCATCTTGAGGAAAGCACGTCTTAGGATCTTTCTTTTCCTGTTTTCCCTGTCAAAGGAAACCAGGTAAGGTGTCAGGCTGCTTGAAGTTGTTTTATGTGAACAAGAGGGTTTTCTGAGGAGTACAGTAACCAGGGCAGTAATCTGACATTTGCAGATAATGCCTAAAAACTTGCTCTTTGGCCCTTCCAGAAGGACAAGGTGGCATACGAGGCGTCCCTGACACTAACCCCAGAGCAGCTGAGCCCGCACTGGGAGCTGCAGGCACGGCACCCGGTCAGTCTCCCTCCAGGGAGGATTTTGGCCACCAATATATGGTGTAGTGGCCGCTGGGCTACCTGCAGCTGGCCTCCTGGCAGGGAGGGTGAGCTGCGGTAGCGACTGTGGGCACTCAGTGCATCACAGGGATGGAGCAAACCCACCCACCCAGAAAACTGAAGGGAACCAGGAGTAACTGATGCAGCTGCTGCTTTAGGGAACAGTAGGGTCTCTTGCTTTTACTCTTTTAAATTCAGAGCTCAAAGGTAGTGTGTAGTACTGCCCTTGGAGTCAGCCTGCTATCAACTTGGCACACAGCTGATCTTCAACCCAACAGAGATTTGGGCATGTCTTTTGGTTCAGAGGTGTGATGGGGGGTGCTGTAGGTATGGGAGTACATAAAGTCTGCATCAGGGCGGCTCTGAAGCTTCAGCCTGTACTACGTGTGCAAACAAAGTGGGGTGCACTGGGGGGTGTGTAGAAGTAGCTTAATTTCAGCCTTCAAAGTCATCATCCCACAACATTGAATTGCTGTGAACACGCAGGAGTTACTCCTAGCTCCTGGCTGCCGTTTGGAGGACTCTTAATGGGAACTGCTATTTGCTCTTGCCTTGTTCTTGCTCAGTCCATTAGACAAGACCTTCGTGGTTAATTGAGAAGAAGAAAGAAGGAAAGCAGTAATTAAATGAACATATGAAGCATGCACAGCCATGGGTCTCTTGACTTCCTGAAAAAATCCTCATTGTAATATATTGTAAATGTGGCAATGAACACATTGGGTGGAGAGCAAGAGGGAGCTCCTGGTGCAGCATTTGCAAACAGATGTGCATGGAGAACAGGTCGGCAATGTCGGCACAGAGAACCTGAAGTCGTCTATCTTAATTAAATTATATATTGATCTCCTATTGGAATATAACAAATTCCACTACTTCAGAGCCGTAACCCAGAAGTGAACACAACAGCAGTGGCTCTGACAAATGTACGGATGATCCGTTGCCCGTCCCTTGCTGCTCTTCCCAGAGTCAGAGGAGGTAGCATGTTGTAGCATTCACGTAACTGAATGCCTGGTTACGTGGAAATGAAAAACCCCTTGTGTCCTAGGGCTGTGGTGCTTCATCTAGACGTGTCACGCAAGTGGAACAGACCAGCTACACACGATGCAAAGAAACCCCCTCCTTTTGCATATGTTTCCCCAGCCTTGTAGGAGCTGGTTTGCACCCATCTGCTACCTGTGGTGGGCCGCGTTGCTGGCAGGGGATGATGGGCATGGTTTTCTTCTGCCCAGGCTCTGCTCCTCGCTCCACGCCCAGGAGACCCTGCTGCAGCAGAGCTCACCGGCCAAGGGGTTTGCCAATGCTGGCCATGTTTTCTGCTGACCAGTTTCACTGCTTTCCAGCTTGGCTTTGTCTGCTGGCACAGGGTTGCTGTGCTGGAGCTGAGCTTCCCTGAGGAAAGTGAGGTTTTAGCTGCCAGTGTAGCTTGGGTCCCTAGGCTCTGTGCAGCCAGGGCCCAAGCCTGGGAAGGTGCCTCTTCACAGTTCTTCAAAACATCCCTGGACACTCTCAGAAAGGCGTATTTTCTTACCTCTGAACATCCATCTCCCTACCACCAAAACAAGGATAACAGTGATCCCTGTTTCCAGTCACTCAGCTGCTGATCAGGGCCTAGAGCACTGCAAAAATAGAGAAATAGGGCTAAAAATAGCTTTTTGTCCTCTGCAAAGGGGAGCTCAGCTCTGGTACAGCTGTTCACTTGCATGACTTCAGGATGGCTGACAGCAAACAGCTGGGGCTCACTCTGCTGAGATGGCTTAAACTGAAATCAGCTGCTTGTGGCTTTGACTGTGGAGTGAAACACACTTGTTAGTGCAGGAGATCGCTGTTAATCTTTTTTAAAAGAGTTGTGAAAATTATTTACTGGTCTTCAGGGCTTGTGTGTTTCTGCTTGATGTTCAGTTTGTCAGTTGGGTTGGCTCTACCCATGGTTCATTATCCCCCACCTCTCCTAAAAGACAGCCATCTCCTGTTATGAGGTCTGCCTAAGTATGATCTTTATCCAAATGGGGAAATTTAGCCTGGAAAATGGATTGCAACATATTTGGTCTATAGGTGACCATAAATGTATTTGACAGGCAGCTAAAAGAAACTTGAACAATCATCAGTCAGGGCAGTTTTGGGAAACCTTTCTGTGGCTGTAGGGGTCAAGTGCCTTGACTGCCTTTGAGATGGTACTTGACACCTTTCGATGCTGAAGCAAAGGATGCTCTTCTCTGCTTCTCTTGCAGTTAAGTGTACCCCCAAATGCAGTGTGCTGCTTTGTACTGTATCAAGTATGTGTGCAAATGGACAGCCTAAATTCCTCTGGTTTTAGCACTGTGGAACTGGATAGAGAAACAGGGAGGAGAGGATGAGCTCATCTGAGAGGAGCATGTACTTAAACTGCGACGGTACAAATGGAGAATCACGGGGTTTTCACTTCATATACCGCAGTCTGCTTGACTTTGCTATTATGGGAGTTAGTGACAAAACTTGAATTGATTTGAATAGAGCAGGACGAGGTCACCGCATGTCTGTGTGATGTTTTAATTCTCACTTCCTTGTGTACTGACAACACAAGCACTGAAGCCTTTAAGGCTGAGTGGGGTCCTAAACCCAAAGGCTGATGTGTGGGGGATGCAGCACCCCTGCCCAGGCTTTTGCTGTGGGGGACCGGTGGGTGGTCAGTGCAGAGACCACGATTGAAAGCATCTCAATTAGTCATCAGTCTTTAATTAGGTACAAGGAGACCTGCTGTATACCGGACCCCTTTATAGCCACTGTGCTCTCATCTCCCTGTTTCTCCCTGACTTTGTGGCTATTGCCTGTCTTCTCCATCTCATCGTTACCTGTCTCTTGTTATCTTCCCTTCCCCTGTGTGGCGATAGCGTAGATGTTGGTCAGGAATGGAGGCCAGTGATGAGAGAAGCATATGCCGTGGCTGAGCAGGGGGCAAATCTTCTGTGGGGAGGTGGGAGAGGGACAGGCTGCAATTTTTGGATGCCCTTCACATGCTGCTCTAAAAAGGCAAAACAAACCAACAAAAAAGGCTGTTTGCACTCGGAAATAGTCCAATTTCTGCTTATAAAAAATGTCTACGCTAGGAAAGTCTTTCAATTCCAGCTAACGAGGAAAGTGGCTGCAAAGATTTATTGTCCTGAATGTGTGCAGGCAGAAGACCTTTGGGACTTGGATGGCACAAAGCTTGATACAATCAAGTTGTGTTGTGCCTGCTGAAAAATTCACCTTTCTAGAAACGCAGTCAGGGGAAAATTTAGGCTTGATTCAATGTTCGGAATAGGTGACCTGAAAGCTCTGTTGATACACAGAGGCTAGCCCATTCCTCAGATGCCTTTGCGTTCCCTCAGTGGGCGGGTTAGAAAGGAAAGCTGGCAGGAAACCTTTGGTATTTTAGGAGACTTGCATGGCCTATTGAAATCACTTATAATCACTTGTTAAGACATAATAGTAATATAACCACAGCAGTATGTTGCGTGCTAATGTAAGCTTAGCATAAATTCCTCCTCATATTTAGCTTATGTTGACACTCTTGACTAAGAGTTAGGAAACACTTGGAAAAATTAATATATATTAAAAATACTTAAAAATTAATATGGAGATTAAAGTGTATTAAATTCATGTTTCTAGGGACAGCTTTCTGAAGATAATCTTTTTTTTTCACTGTTTTGCGCCCTCTTGTCAGGCCATGTTAAAAACACATAGGAACAGGCAAGCTGTGATGAATAAGGATGGCAGAGCATGAGCTCGGCTGGGGTAAACCCAGCTCTGCTTGTAGCAGTTTCAGAGAGACCAGCCAGAAACCAGCCTAAGAGAAGTAACAAGTCTTAGCTTCAGTGTACCCCAAAAGTCAGCAGTTCCCATTTTAAAATAGACTGAGTGGCCAAAAATGGTTGCTGGAAAAACTATGTTGGTCTTTATCCAACATAATAGAAAAGTATACAAATTCGAACAGGTATCTTTGATTTTGAAATGCTGTGGATGGCCCTGAAAGGAGATGGGCTCTTCACTTCCCCCCAAGGCAGGACCGGTCCCTGCTGTGGGTGACAGCACCTTAAATAAAACCATGTGGGTGTCACCCTCGCCCCCTCACTCAGCCCCTCTCTGGGGAGAGTAGCAGTTATTCTGAACTGTATTTTTAGTAGCTTGCAACTCTATGCACTCTCCATATAGAAGTGCCCATCAATAACATATTAGGATTTGAATTACTACATTTGCTGAGCAGCAGGGGAAGAAAATCCATGTGGGGACCTGTCACTTCACTCTCCCTGGGGCAGCTCCGTGGACCATGCTGTTTAACTGCAGTGGAGAAAACCTTTGTGGTTTGAATTACACACTGCACCATGCAAAAGGTGCAATATTGCGCACTGAGTCTCTCCTCATGGTCGTGGCATCCCCCTTGCAGGCTCTTTAATAACATTCACAACAAATTTCCTGCCCACACAAGAAATCATAGAATCATAAAATCATTTAGGTTGGAAAAGACCTTTAAGATCATCCAGTCCAACAATTAACCTAACACTACCAAGCCCACCACTAAACCAGTTAAGGGTAGGGTAGCAATTTCATGTTTCCTGTCTTGGTGGCTGGATTATTTATGATGAAAGTAAAAACTAGGAATCATTAAGGTTGGAAAGGACCTCTAAGATCATCAATCCAACCATGAACCCAACACCACCATGCCCACTAAGCCATGTCCCAGAGTGCCACGTCTACCCGTTTTTTGAACACTTCCAGGGATGGGGAATCCACCACCTCTCTGGGCAGCCAGTTCCAATGTTTGACTACCCTTTCTGTGAAGAAATTTTTCCTAATATCCAATCTAAACCTCCCCTGGCGCAGCTTGAGCCCATTTCCTCTCGTCCTATCACTTGTCACCTGGGAGAAGAGACTGACACCCACCTCACTACAACCTCCTTTCAGGTAGTTGCAGAGAGCGATAAGGTCTCCCCTCAGCCTCCTCTTCTCTAGGTTAAACAACCCCAGTTCCAGCTGCTCCTCATAAGACTTATGCTCCAGACCCTTCACCAGCTTCATTGCCCTTCTCTGGACATGCTCCAGCACCTCAATGTCCTAAAGCACTGAACCAGGCAGCGACAAGCTCTCCGAAGGATGATGCTGACTGGTATCTCCCAGAGCTGCGGACATAGCGTATTAAACATTAATGGGGTACTAGAAAGATACTGGAGGTTATAGGGCTGGTGCTAATAATGTCCAGCTGCAGTTTCTGGAATTTTAAAAGATTTTAGAGCAAAGATTATTGACAATGCTGAATGATGCAGTGGATGCATCCTCTCCTGACTACGTGAGGTGCTACCAGTGCTGCCTTGGGTGTATCAAAATCAGCTCCAGCCCTGGGCCAACCTTCCCCTCGGCCCTGGGCATCCATGGGTACCAGCAGTGGCTTGGAATGACTTGCTTTGTGGAGGCTGTTTCCCTCCTGGCAGGTCCTGGAGACACTCCATGTCACGGCACCAGATTTTCATCAACAGTGGGAGATGTGGGGGACAGTGCCTGCTGCTGAGCTGAAGGGCTGACGGGCAAAGAGCTGCTGTGAGCAGCAGTGTCACCCTGAACACCAGGGTCCTGCCAACGCACCAGCCTTCTTCGCCTCTTGTTGGGCAAAGACAATTTCTTTAAAACCCTTTAATCAAATTATGTTCTTAAAAAAATGGCTCCCGAGTCTCTCCTGCTGGAGTTGTTACGTATTTATTTGCTTGAAGGGCATCCAGGAGCACTTCTTTGGGCACCACTGCCCAACCATCTTCTGCTTGCAAATGGGATGGATGCCGGCAGTGCTCTGGATGCTGCCCCAGCGCTGGCGATGGTGCTGAGCAGCACTGCGGCTGGCCTGCAAAGCGCTTGGACTTCTCAGCCCCGAGAGCCGTGCTCAGGGCCCTGCGGTGCTGCAGGTGATGCAGGTGCTCAGGAACCAGCTTGCAAGGGAGACCTGGGCATCGTGGTGGCCCCTGCTCCTCTGCTCAGGGTTGGGGTCTCAAGGTGGCCTGCAAGTCTGATCAAAGTGAGGGGCAGGAAGGGGAGAGAAGGCTAAAACACCCCTGCGGCGCTTCTGTCCCTCTTTGTTGAGCCTGCGTGAGACCAGCCCTGGGAGAAGGGGCTGCTGAGGGGGACCCCGGAGACCACCCAGATCCAGCCCAAATCTTCCCAGAGGCACCCAGGTCTCCCCAGATTTTTCTTAAGGGGGTCTAAATAGCAGGAGCTGCACTGGCATGTGTGCGTGTGATGCCCGTGGGTGCTTTAGGCATCTGACCCCTGTGCACAGCAATGCATGGTGAGCGTGTGTTATCAGCTCCCACAGCTGCATTAGCTGTTACCTCTGCCTGTGTTAAGCCCTGTTGTCTGCTGTGGAGGTGCACAGAGTGCGTACGAGCCCTCTCTGACAGTATTTGCTGGCTGCACCGGTCTTCAGCGTCTCTGCAGAAAAGCAAGCAAAAAGCACCCATGACATCAGGCAGAATCTTGCACTGGTGATTTTTCCACTTGCTTTGGAAAATAAGCTGACGTGCTTTAGCAGGAAAGTGGTTATGATATTTCTGGGGACTTCCAGCAGTGGCTGTCTGTGGCCCCAGATTTCTCTCTCGTCTGTGCTCTTTTGTAGGTGAAACCAGCCAAAAAAAGAGCGAACAATCCTTCACAGTTGTTGTCTCATGCGCTTTTGAAGTAATATTTTTACAGCAAAGCAGGGCAGATCAAAACGCATTCAAGCTGGGAGATGATACCATAAAAAAACTTCTAAAAAGTTAGCTCATCGACTTTTCAGTGCTTAGGTACAAAGCAAAAATAAAGTAATTCTTAGGATAGCTTTTAAAATTGCTGAGAGATGCAGCTGTCTTTTCACTGGCAGTTTCAAAGCCTAGGGCTATGCTTTTTTAAAACTACTTTGATAAACGGATGTTTTGTTAAAATCCTGCTGAGCTGAGCTGCTTTCTGACTCCTGCTTCCTAATTCTGATACCTGCGTGATGATAGGATTCGTCCCCATCGGCTTTATACATGGCAACATCTGCTTTCAGCTCTTTCGTTTGCCTTTAATAACACTCTCAAGCTTTCAGTGCTGTGGCCTGATGTCTGCTTTTACCAGCTTTGTGCGCATGAGGCAGCTGGTTTGGTGAAAAATTTGGAAAATGCTGAATACTCCCCGTTTCTGTTGGAGCCAAGGTGTTCAAGATTTGTAGGGTTGGGACTCTCATCGTCTTCATCTTAAGGAGAAACCACGTAGAAAAATGGGCTCCCTAAGATACTGGTCTGGGGCTCAAGGATCCACTATTAACTCCTAATTCTTGCACAGATCTCCCGTGTTATGATGGACAAGTCCTTGAATCTCCATTGTCTGAGTTTCTGCATATAACATATATGACATGAGGAACCAAAAGCTTCTCATTCAGAGGCTTGAGGATGAGTTTACAGCTAGTCATGAGACGCTTGGAAATCCCAGGCAGCAAAAGTACGACTGGCAGAAGGGAGCAAAGATGGAGTATGTAATTCATCCATGGGCTCCTCATTATTGATAATGCTCTGAGGAGTTAGAAAGAAGGTGATTGCACTTCAGATGGAAACAGACACTAAAAAATTATTCTTGATGGTTCGTTGTTTTCTCTAAAGGGCTGTGGATACAGCCTGTAGCTGCCTATAACCCATTTTTAATATGAGGCAATTTTTGCTTAAATGATCTCGCAGATCTCAAGGATATGCTAACATTTACCATGATATATTAGATCTACATAGGAATATTTAATTTCTTCTGTAATAGCACAGCTGATGCTCATGAGAGGTTGCTTAATTATACCTACATTTTGGAAGATGAAAGATAAATATTGGTACAAATCAAGATTTTACTTGCAGTCATGAAAAGCCAAGAGGAAAGATTCAGCATCATTGTATGGGTATGAACGATCTCGTCCAATATTGGCTTGTTTCTTTCTAATTGCTGATGGGTTTTACCTGACTTGCAGAGATTTCAGGAGTGAGTGTTTCTCTCCCTCTATAATTCAGATGAATTGGTTTGATTTTGCATTGCCAATCCAGTTGATGTAATGAGACACGAACTGTTGCAGCTCCCGGCACAGACATGTCTCTGGCCAGAGGTGCAGGAGAAGACTTCAGAGCCTGCCTGACCAGGGTGGGAGTGAGCTGGGGAGAGCCCAAAGCACAGGGACAGAGCAAAGTGACCCCTTCACATTACCCCAGGAGGAGTCCACCTGGGTTTGCTCGCTCCACTAATTTCATCACTTATTTTGTCATATCATTAGCTGCTGTAGCGTGTTAGGCTAAACAGTTTTCCTTTCCTGGACACCACAGGTTGGTGAAAATCCCTCATTTGAAAGACACTATCAAATTCCCATGTATTTCCTACTGAAAGAGCAGAGACTTGGAGTCACTTGTCTCCCACAGTTTCCAAAGGAAGAGGTGGGGGTGGCCACCGGTCTGCAGCTCAGAAAGGATGGAGGGATTATCTCTGGTAACAGAGAGAAGATCTGAGGAACAGCACAAAACTTGTGTGCCGGAGGGACTGGCACGCTTTTTTACCGGTCTATTAGTATCCAACTGCCTCTAGCACAGATGCCTGCCCTCAGTGTAATATGTGGTAGGAGATCAAACCATACTGAAAGCAAAGAGATGCAATTAGATGGCTACTCTTACCAAACCAAACCCAAGCACATCAGTTACAGATGCATTACATCCACTCCACCAGGTATTTTGTTATTCCTTTCTCTAGTTTACCAGGAGCATAAGAATGTTAGAATAATTTCCTTGGCCAAGAGAGTTGTACATGTGGTATTTCGCCAGCTGATTGACTTTTAGGTGGTGATGGACACATGGACGTAAAACTCCACACAACACACGTCCACCTGCAGTACCTGCAGCTATCAGGGTGAGGGAAGGGGGCTGCCTCTCCTATTTCTGCAAATATGTCCACAGAGAAAGTATCCCCAGTCACCTGCCATTGCTCCAGGGCTGAATCGCTCAGGAAGCCATCTCGTGGTGTCAACATGATGCGTTGTGTTAGAAGCAATCAGAAGTTTTCACATGGAAGATTGCATAGGAAGTAAGATTTCCCTGCAAGCACATCTCTTCTGGGGCACACAAATGTGTTGCTTCAGGTTCTGCTCGCTTAGTTTACAATTAAAACAGAATAACACTATGAAGGAAAGCAGTTTGTAACTCTGGGGAGGTGAGACTTGTGGCCAACTCTTCTCAATTTTGATGGCACCTAACATCCTTTTTATAGGGTCTCTCTCACACACTCACTGGCCATCTGGGGACACAGCAGACGATGGCTCTCCTGGTAAGGGACCTTATGTCTGTGCAAGATCTCATGGGTTGCAGGAGGACCAGCAGCCTCCAAGTCAATGCAGTGTATAGCTGTGATTACAGACACTCAAACGTTCAATAAATTCCAAAATAAAAGGTTTCATCACAGCCTTAAAAACTTCCCACATGAACTGTTTTGAATGACTGCAGGGTGACAATCTAAATATAAATCTAACTTTTTTTTTTTTAAACTGATTTCAGGCACATATGTACAGCTTCAGCTGACTTTCAAGAGGAGTCTGTGGGAACATCTGACAGCAAAATTAAGTTATATGTTTCTTGTGGGAGTTCGTTTCCTACGAAAACTGTAAATGCCTTGTTTCCCTGGCACTCAGATTTTTAAACCTGTAATCCTAACAGGATACAAACTGTTTTTAATTACCCCCAGTGACAGCATTTCATCCTTTGAAGGAATTGCTTGGGGAGCGGAAGGGGAACAGACAGGTTTAGTGCCAATGCGAGGGCATGATTTATTTTTAGAGCTGGTGTGGTGATCAGATCAGCCATAGAGGTTTTGTCACTGATTTCAGCAGGTCACAAGTTCACACACTGCTTTTGAATTAGTTTGGGAGAATAAAGCAATGGGAAGGAAATGGGAGACCTGGAAGCAGGCAGAGGAATAAATGGGGTAAGAGACCAATTAAACTGGATAAAAACAGAGAGACACACAGGGAGCGTGGTGAGGGCTTTAATGACATATACAGCACATTTCAAGGGTATTTCAGGTGAAACCTTTTTTGGTTCACTCATTTAAATAGCCTCATTTCTACCAAAATAACTAGTTACATGACTAGGGTGAGCCGGATTTTAACCTTTATGTAATCTTCCTATATAAATGTAATAGGTGCACAAAATGCGCTTTCCGGATAGGGTATAGACTTGCGAGAGAGGTGACGGCGTGTTTCTTGGTGTGTGATCTGATGCCCACTGGAGATGGATGGAGAAGGAAATTCAGACCCTGGAAAATGCAACAGCATTCTTAATCCAATGAAGTTTGCAGCTCGGTGCCTGGAACCACTGAAAAACGTAATACGTCATTAAACCCCAAATCACACTGCACAAGGTCTAATGAATCATCTGCAATTGCCTCATTACGTATGTTATCAGCCCTCATGCAGTGTTTTATCCAGCATTCTCGCTTCTCTCAAAATTAAGGCCATGTCTTCTGCTGTGTCTCAGTGAGCTTGGAGCAGGATGGGGTGTCCAAAATGCATGTGTACCCATTTGTGGGGGATGCTGGAAAGGAGGGAAGCCAGCGCGATACAGCGGTGACACGCTGGTGGAAAACCTGAACACCGAGCTGGTACCTGTACAAGTGTATGATAGGATTCTGGTGAGACATTTGGGATCTTGAGGCAGCCCCATCATCCCTGTAATGTAAACAACTTGTAGTCTAACACAATGTAACTGTAAATAATATAAATATAAATGTAAACATAAATACAAATATAAATGCAGCCCTTATGCGAGGGCTGGATCCTGCTGCAATAAGTTGGATTAAGTGCTGTTTTTACACTCCTGCCTCTGGAAGGGGTTTTGGGGGGCTGGAGGCAGATGCATGCCCTGGCTAGGTACCAGCAGCTCCGTGTCCGCTCCTAGAGGGGTCTCTGAGGGTCTGAGCAAGCCCGCCCAGGCTTACCAGATGGGCAGCGTGGATTTCCAGCAGCAGAAACAAGGGAAGTCGGCTCCCAGCAAGCCGGTTGTCTTCTCCTGCCTCGTGATATGCACCAAGGACGGATGCACCAAGGACGGATGCTTTCACAGTGGCCTTTTGCCTATGCCAGGATGAGCCACTGGAAAGACCTCGGGAGCAGTTATGGGAGCTGCCAGTGCTGCCCATCCGGGTGAGTTTTTTCTTCTTCTCATTTGTTTTGCTGCCTTCTTGGAGAGCAGAGCTCAGTACCTTTTTTTTCCTGTTAGGAAATGAGCTGAGGTAGTTGGTGGTTCCCCAGGAAGGGCATATTTGCAAATCAGGCAGGTATCAGAATAGTAACATCAAAATGGAGTGGTGTAGAAAGTGTAATTGTTATTTTTAAAAAAAGGTATTTTCTGTAAATATGAATATCTATCAGATTAGTAGCATTTCCCCCCTGTACTCTGTGATGGAGAAATTTATGGTTGGAATTCTGGAGAAACTGAAATATTCTGAAAACCTTAGCTTCTTTGAAGCATGGGACACCCTGAATAAATCCCAGGGGAGTTGGTACTCCCAACATTACTCCATCTTTGAGGACACCTGGCATCAGTGGAATCAGTGCTGAACAGCCAACAGCTTCCCTCTCCCCTTCGCTGCCTAGCCCAACGTAACTTTTGGTGGCTGCAACTCTTCAGCCTTTACCCTATCTGTCCGGAAAATAATTTGTGTGCATTTTGGCAAGCAGGGGCTGTCAAACCAGCCCTCGCAGGTTGTGTGTCTGCAGCAGCAGGTGCCATCCAGAGCGTGCACCCAGCACCAGCTCTCGCTGGGGCTTATTTAATTAGCTAAGGAGATGGGGACAGCAATATGGGGTTTGGTTTAGAAACCAGAAAGGTTTGCACTTTGGGTCCATGTTATCTAGCAAGATTAGCAAGCCTCCACATTTGGTGCAGTGACATTTCTCTGTTTGCGCTGTGATTGATTTTTTAAGCGCCTTTCTAGTCAATACCAAAATTTCCAGGATTTATCTTAATACCTTGGACAGATGGATCCTATTGATTTGAACGGAAGCTGGGGGGAGGGGATATATAGGGAGTTCCTTATAACTGTTTACAGAGCAAACAGTTTACATCTGTTCTCTATTTTACTGTAAAGCAAAGGATTGGTCAGCTGCAATCTTTAATAGACAACCATCACATACATTAGAAGTATGTCATGCTAGTTACTATCCTCCCCAGCTCTGCCCAACCATACAGGGTTTAGTCAGCACCTGGGGGGCTGTGGGGTCTCCCCTTATGGCTCTGTGGTCCCCAAGCCACACATTTCAGAGAGGATCTCTTGGCTGGGAGGAACTTCTGCCTCACCTCCTGCTCCCCACGCTCAGAAAAGAAGAGTACTTACATACACATCCCAGGCAACATTTTTTTCTCCTGTTTATTTCAAAAGTCTTTGTAATAGCTTAATTGCAACAATCCAAACGTCACCTGGAATTTGACATCCTCCCAGATGTACAGAATTCATACTCGGTTGTGTATCACAGCATTAAAAACACACAGGAACATTCCCCGAACACTGTCAGTGGGTTCTTCCATGGTCTTATTAACTACCAGCTCTACACATCGTCCTCCAACGCCTCTGCACTGCTTTGCAATGCAGCTGCACATCAGCCATCTCTGCCTCCTAAGTCCATAACCATGCCTCGGTGAAAGAAGGGGTGCCAAGCCCAAAATACCCATTTTTGTTTGCAAACTGTATATAACGTACCAGTAGAAATGTGATCTGTATTTAATTGGCTTAGTATATGGCTTTTAGTCCTCTTCATTCAAAGATCTTACAGTGGAAAAATCCTGAGCTGACATCAAAAATGGGACCGTTTCATTAAAAGCATTCACGATTATGGTATGTGTTGGAGGCATAGTTCCTGTCAACCCAGAATTAAAGCATTCTAAAAAAATGACACTTGTTTAAATAGATTCAATCTTGAAAATTGTTTCAGTTTAATGTTTTTCTAGGAAGCAACATCTGAAAGGAAAAATCTATGCTTTCTAATCAATGATTTACAGGAATGTATGCTGCTTCGTTTCACCTCTTGACTCAGTAAACACAACTCAAATTGTGCTGGGAAAATACATGCAGCTCCTTTTGACTTCTAGCAGGCATTTAAAAGTCATCATGTCTACCTAATTAGGCTATTTACTACCTGCAATTCAGCTAAGTTACTCCAGATTCAGGCAAGAGCAGCATTTGCTTCCTAGAACCTACTGGCTCTTTCAGCTTATTTAGGTAATTTCTGTACCATTCAACTCTTTGGGAGCATGTTGAGTGATGCCAGGCACCAGGACCCACCACGACTGTTTCTGGCCAGAGAAATGTCATTTTTTCTGACCAAAGCTCAGCTGAAATTCTTCTCGGGTGTTACAATAGTCCCTGGCTAATACCCATATTCACTGGTGGCAGAAAAAATCTTGTGTAAGACTTGCTGCCATCCTCTGATTTCAGTACCGATGATGAGAAATTTCCCTTACAGTGCAGAAACAGCTGCAGAAACTTGTTCAGAAAGTGCCATTTTTTGTGCTGCAGCTGTTCACAGTGCAATGTCCAGCACCCCAAACATCCAGCTGATGCTCTCCTGAACCCAAACTTCTCCTGCTGCCGGGGAAGCAGCTGGCTGCTACGGACAGAGGCAGCTCTGCTCACAGCTTTTGCATGCGAGCTCATTACTGTCTCATTTAGGATTATTTTGCTTTTCTGATATGCTGATATTGGGCGGGTTTGTTTTTTGGGTTTTTTTTTTCTCTTTTTGTTTGAAAAACTGTGACCACTTGAAGGTCAGTTGTCAAATGGATTGAATGATCAGTGCAGGAAAATTGAAAATCATGACATCTTGTGTGTAGGCTGTGAATAATGGGCAACACCATTTTGATCATTAAAATAGAAAATGCTCTCTATATTTTCTGATGTTTTTAGCCCATTAAGAAGGCAGGGATATGACCGCATTGCTGATGATTCGCACCGCTTTCCTGGCACTACATTCGCTGGCTGCAGACCAGGGGCTGGCGGTGGGATGGATCCCACGCCAGGGGAGGCTTGGCCAGAGGAGGCAGCTGCAGGTTGCCATGACATTCAGCTCCTCTCCAAAAACCACAGACACCCTGAGGCAGGTCCATTTGCTGCTGGGGACTGGACCAATATTCATGGTCTCTGGACCACAGGCATGCTTAAATTTGGGGATGGAGGCAACTCCATCCCCGAGTGCTATTCAGACCAAGGCATGTCCTCAAATACATTTTGCTTTCATACAGATGAAGAAAATATAAGCTTTGACTACCCCAGTGCTGTCAGAAACCGAGGCTTTCCCTTGAGATGCAGGTGCATTGAGCATTAGAAATGAACGCTATGGTAATTTTTTGCCGCATGCCTGAGCTTTGGGATCCAATTGTATATTTTAGCACCTTACTTTCTGTTCAGAACATCACTTTTGTTGCCTCAATGTACTTGTAGGATGGTAAGACAATTTTCCCCTTTTTTGCTGCTAAAGATCTCTTAGCAAATATAACCAGACTTGGTAATTGATTCATCTTGTAATATTTATATATGCTGTCATCATACAGAAAGCCTAAACAAATCTATCTGTTTTATGAGGAAACTAGGATCACAGCATCGCTGCTTTGCCAGTGCAGAGGCTGAACGTAAAATGAATTGATAACTGCGCCTGGGTCCCAAACGCTCCAGTTTCAGGAACAAACTGGGGTTCAAAGGTGGCCAGAAATAGTCTAGCACGGGCTACAGTGCTTCACGGTGCTTCTCAAGAGTGGCTCAATATAATGTCACTCTCTTTTTTTTTTTTTCTTTTTTCTTTTGCCTTTCTCTGTATTTTTGTATCTTGAGAATTCAAATAGCGCAGTTGCCAGCCCCGATTCAAGGGCAGGGACAGGTGTGTACGACGCCTAAAGACAAGGACCGTCCTTAGGAGCTGCAGCAGGCTGAAGTGATGGCAAACTGTGTCCTGAGGCACAGTGAAGGGGATTGCCTGTCGTCACCCAGCCAAGCTGCTTGAACAACCCCGGCGTAAACTCCCAGCAACGGAACCAACCTACGAAATAACATCTCTGTGCATCAAGAGCCAGTAAATTATCCTTGATGCTGTAGCTGTGTGCTGGTGGTCTTTTTGATAAAAGTGGTCAGTAGCGAGTGGAACTCTATTATTTCTGTTTCTTTGCCTGAATTACAATCACATTACCATGCTCTTAGTTTGCAATTGCCAAACAGGTAAAAATATTCATGTTTTAAATATTTGTACATATAACTGTGTTTACGGCAATTTAGTAGTCTCAGTTTTAATTCCTTTAGAAGCTCTATTCATAGGAGTGAATGTACAGGGTAGGGCATTTTCCAAATGAGATTTACATCCTTCTGACTTTCTTTTAAAATGTTTAAACAAATGAGATAAAATGGGCAAATAAAATAGGAAGGACTTGTTACATAAAACTGTATCTTTACCATCTTTCACTAAGTTCATGTTGACGATTTCTGTTGGCAGGAAAAATATTCAGTCTGCTAATTCCAACCATGACAAGTAATTTATACTCATAATTTAGATTTTACAAAACAATTAAAAAAAATATTCAGAAAAGTGCCTAATTTTGTTATGTCTGGGAACATTTGCTGGTTAATTTGCTGGTGTTAATATTTCAACTGTTTGCAATCAATGCAAATGGGAAAGCGATACCAACTAGAAGCCAGCACAGAACTGGTCATTCCTTTTGTAATTCACACTTGGTGAAATACAGAAGTAAGCAAATACCAAATTCAGTGGAATCAACTGCAGAAGTAAAATTCTTGATGCTTGTAATAGGAGATAATAATGCCAACTCCATTAAAGGTATCTACCAAGCTGTACCCCTTTAATAAGAAATAAAAATTGAACAGGAATACCTTTGAGCAGTTATATTACCATTGAGGTCTTTTTAAGTTGGCTTGAAATTTGGAACTAATATTTTTGCTAATATTAACTAATATATATATGTAGAACTAATATACAAGGTAGTATTCTAGTGAGCTAAAAATGTGTGTGTCTGTGTATGTGAAGGGATAGCATTTTTCAGTTTTGTAAATAAACAATGTCTCCACACACACACACAAAAAAAGCCCCCAACCCAAAACATTTTTCAGATGTTGTGCATTCAGATACTGAGTGTTTACAACGAAACTGGGGGGACTGGAGGCATGGGAATCTGCACCTACAATATACCCATCACCATAAGGGATCAGCATGGTGCTTTTCCAGCAGTAGGCTGGGTGATCTGTCTTCCCAAAATCAGCCCTTGACAGTGTTCGCTTCCTGAATGAAGTGCAGATGGTGTGTGTAAGCGTGTGGTCCCTCTCTCCTCCCTCCGTACCTCACAAAACACTTCTCTCCGTGTTCCAGACCGGGTAGCGGAGCCTGTGATGCAACGAGAGCTACTTGGGGCTGTGACAGCGTGTCACCATTTTGTGACAGGGCATAACGCATGTGCGTATGGAGAGCAAAGCAAGTCTTTGGTTTTCTGCTGGATTTGTTGGAAAATATTTCTGAGCCTCTCACTTTCCCCACAATTTTCCTTCCTTGGTAACAGTACGTTTGCTGTACCTTGAGGAAAGCTTATATTTTTTTCTCGTGCTAAATTGCCAGACTACCAGGTACTCTGCTATAAACTGTATCCATATTTACTGTCTCTTTCCTTTCCCCAGGAAGGACTAAACACAACAGATAGGAAGGCTGTGGTTTTGCAGCCCCACTTCAAAGCAAAACTACACCATTTCAGCTCTTGAGAGTTGAAAGTTTAGATTTGATCCTAGACCTCTTTTTGGCTATGCAGTATTTTGGGCAATTGCATCGTTCTTTTTTTTCCTGGTTTAAAGGTATATTCTAATTAAAGGGTGGATGTCATCCATTTAATAAACAAAAAGAGTAAGAAAAAAGGCATGCATCTTTATTGGTAGCTGCATTCGGACTGTGGCCATGTAAATTGAAGTAGTCCTTCCTCTGTGCCATTGCTACACAACATATTTATAATGCATAATGAAACGCTTACTGTGCATACGTTAATATGCATATCTACAAGCCAAGTATCAGTGGAACTGGCCATACCTTCATGCATTTTCTACAGACAGTGTAATTAGATGACCTTTAAAGGTCCTTTCCAACTCAAACTATTCTATGATTCTATGATAATGCTTCTGTTTTCCTAGCATGAGTATTCATAAAAGCAGAATACGAGCTCAAACATGGAAGTCTTCACAAAAAAGAAATTGCACCCTGGTTGTACAATGTGCAATGCACACTTCATTAGTTATTTTGTGTGAGTCAAGTATTAATATGTCCTAATTGAGTTTATTATGTTACATAACATTTATTGTATTATTTAAATATAACGTTGAAAATATGTGTTGGTTTGGAAAGGCACATTAGTAATCCAATTAGAGCAGAAGCCATATCCATAGATGTACTAGCAATCAGCAAAATATGTTTTTGTTTAGATTAGCTCTGAACATGCATTGTAATAATTAGTCACTGAATATTTTTCAAGTTAAAGGTTAGAAAAACACAAAAAAGTGAGAATGGTCTCATTGATACAGCTAATTTCCATATAATTGTAAATTCATCCCACACAGGCGATCACGTTTATACCAAGCCCACACACCTGGCTATATGGCCTCCACTGCTGCCCAAGTCCTCCTTTTAGCAGCAAGTCAAGATGTGACTGAAATACAGGTAAATGGTTGTAGTGTACCCAAATTTTCACCCACAGAAAGCTGGGGAGGAGAAGAGATCAAGGGCCAGGGCTGAAGCCATGCTGGGACACCAGTGCTACACCGGCAGGTAGCATTGCAGTGCATCTCCGGGTAATCCAAGCATGGCATGGGGTGGTCACTGAGAGCTTTAATGTGATCCTCACACCTCTCTTGTCTTCCACCGGGTATTTTTGCTGCAATTAGAGCTGGCAATTGGGTTATCAAATAGCAAGTACATGTCAAAGAGGCACAAATATCCTTTATAACAGACCTTCTTTCCATTTTTAGTTGTGCCTACTGCTGCAAAACCCCAACCACTGCTTAAAGCACCTTTGTACATCTTGCTAGCAGTAATGGGAGTTACTTGTGCAATGCTTCTTCCACAGGGAGACAGCCAAACTACAGCCTTGTCCTTCAGAAACTTCCATCTGTGACTGAGGTAATTGAGATATAAACTTCTCTGAACGTTTATATCATCTGAATGACATCCTTTGTATTGCAAAGAAATAAAAGGTGATCTGAATTTTTTGCACAAAATGAGAAGTGTGTTTGCAGATGGGAAGAAACCAAAGAGAATTGGATGACATGTCAGTGTGACTCCAAACTTTGTCTGAGACACACAGAGGAAAGACAAACCCCAAGAAGTAAATGTAGTGACTTGTCAAACACTACAGGTTTCACAAGAAACTGTTCCTTGTAACTGTTCTGGGGGAAAGCTCCACAGGAAAGAGAAGGCATCGCTTCAGTTTGGTCATTGTCCATTATTAATTTTCACTTAAATTTTAATTCTCATCTACAAGGTATTAGCATGCGGGCCAGGTGAACACAGGATCTCCTGGCTTCGTGCTGGAGGTCTGAGCAGCTCACGCCTGTGCAACCATTGCTCTCACTAGGGGCTGGCTCACAGAGAAGTTCTAAAAGTCCTGTAGCTTTCTGCTGCTCCTGAATACTCTTCTCAGGCTCAGACAGCAAAAGACCAATCTGGGGCACGGGGCCTGAGCTCCTGTCTCTGCTTCCTGTACAGCTGCTCAGCAGACAGCTGGGATGTCTGGGTCTGTGCCAGCTAGGAGTCCCTGCTGCTGTTTTGCAGGGTGGTGCAGAGGTGGTTGTATCACAGAAGATGAACTTTTAAATCCTAAGCTAATTGCATTCTTTCAAGCCTGTCCAAAAATAAAACCTGGAAAAAAATTATTTCAGGAATGTAGTACAACTCCCAAGTTACCTGGAAAGAAAGCGCAATCTAGTGCAGTGTGCTTTCACTGTTCCACTCTGATCCTTCAGCTTCCTTCTGATTTCTTGTGCTTCAGCCTATGTCTGGGTATTGCAGGTACCTGCTTTGTCCGTGAAAATCAAATACCAGGAGGAACTGCACTTGGTGCAACTGGTTCATGTTACAAGTTTAATTCACAAAAGCAGCAAGCTGTCTTGGGGAATCCTGAGTTGGACCATGGACAATAAAAGAAAGGAGTTAGGTGCCCAAGTCTGGCAAGTTTAAAAAGAAGTTGTCATAAAAAAAGCTAAAGAGAGAGCAGGAAGTACTAGGAAAGACTGATCTCAAAGCTCCTATGTCCTGTTGGCTCATTGTACTCATGCACATGGGTGACGAGTGCCCAGGTAGTGCTAGCAGGCAGAACAGAGAGTTGGAGCTTGGTTTTCATGTGTTCTTGACAAATACTTTGGCTACTAAGTATGAGGGAACTGTAAGACCAATCCTTGTGAGACCCAGTTCAGTAATCGTGCTCTGAGCCCTCTCATAAACTGGCCTTGCTGAGCCAGATGGGGTTCAGGATTTTTACGGGGCTTAGATGCGAGCTGGGGGACCCTGTGGTTGAGTTGTGTCAGCTTCTGGGGATATGTGTGCTGCAAGAAATAGGGGCATTGGTGGAAAACTGGGCTTGCACTTTATATATGCCTCTGAGGCTAAGGAGAAACAGAATGGAGTCTATCAAGGATCTTGGGAGTAAAGAAACATTAGACCTAAGTGCATAGAATAGCAATCAGATGCCTAAATCCCTTGGGGAACCCAGCTCTGGGAGCCAATCCAACTCCCCCTGAAATCAGTAGGAAGTGCAAAGGGTCCTGCAATGGCACCACTGTGACCAACGGTACCAAAAAGACTCAGAAACATTTAAATCATATTAGAACAGACTGTGTGTCTGCCTTTGACTGGACTCAGAAAAAGTACAGAAATAGCAGAGGAGGCATGTACAATTTCATATTACTTCACTGTATTTCCCAGGCAGGAATAGGTAGTTTGAAAACAATTTACAAACATTTAAACAGATCCCTAATCATACTTACAATGTTTATCCTTTAAAAACAATTTACTGAAAAAATAAAACCCCTTAATTTGCAAATTTGTTATCATAAAAATATAATTCTTGAGATCACAGAATGTTAATGCATTTGAACATGTTTTTATGAGTAAAATGATAAACCTAAGTAATTCTGCTGTGGCTTGGGATCCTGTCTAGTCAAACTCTTAAGACCTTTGGGACAGAGCCCATCTGCCTCGATTTATGCAGCACTTCACACAGCAGGGTCCATTCTAATGAGTAATAGTCCCCGTGATGGCAAATGTGCCAAGGTACAACCCTAAGAGAGGTCTAGCTGCAAAAGAGGACAGCGCCCCATATACACTCTTAATAAACAAACACATATATCACAATAGTTAAAGAGATTTACCCCTGGGGGTAATCCCAAGGGAAAAGAACACATTTTTATTCTTTTGGTTCCCTGCCTCTGCTGTTTCCAAAAATGGTCCCTGCAGCTCTGGAAGTCGCCTTCCTGAACTGGGTCTTTGCAGTTGGTCTTTGAGTCTTTCCCCAACCACGACCTGCCCCTACACATCCTGCTTAAATTTACCCTTCAGTGGGCTTCATATTAGGATCACCAAACACTTTGACCTCTGCCTGGTTCTTCAAAGGCCACTCAAACGTAGCCTCTGAGATGGAGTGCACAGACAGATCGGCACATGGACCTTAGGGGGTCTCTCTGCCACCAGGGAAGCTCCTGCCAGGTGAATGCCTCTTGAATGTGGTTTCTGCCATACCACATACTCTTGAGTCCATATCAGGTAGATACAGAACACAAAGGTCATTGAGTGTTTCTGGCCAAACGCATCTTGATAAAAGCTGTGGCTACGTTTATAGTATGATACAGATGCACATGTGATGGCTTATCTGGTTCCTTCTCCTTCAGGCAAAAGATATAATCACTGCCATACTTCAGCTGGCAGCCTCAAGTGTGCAAAACCTCAAATTAAAAGTTAGATTTCTGAGGTTAAATTCCAAAACATTTCACACTACTACATATTTAAAGGAAAGCAAACCGATGGATACCCCAAACCCATGCAAAGCAAAGCAAAGTAAATAAACAACAGAGTAAAATATCTATATGAAACTTCATGGAAATATTTTCAAACATTTCTAATATTCCTAGTTTGTTTTCATCAGCTTTTTCAATTTATTCAGCAATCAACCTAGTACTCATGATCTTGCCTATAACTGCCCAAGTTGTTTTCAAGAGCCAACTATTGTGGCTTCTCAGACTTCAAGCTTCAGTTGTATTTCTTGGTGGAATCAGCAGAAGCCTCTTCATTACCTTCACAGCATTAAAGGAGTGGCATAGCATAGAGAATTTAAAGAAATGATCCAGAGCTTTGCACATATTTCCAAAAGAGATTTGCAGTAATTCCTATGCACCCATTTGTCATGCTAAACTACAGACTTAGACCTGGTTTGCTTGAAGATGCTTCTGGTTCTTCAGTGGTTTGGGCTAGCACAGGTTAAATATGACTTAAGACAGTAGCAACAGCTTTAGGCCAATTTATGACTTAGTACCAGCATTTTGGGGGAAGCCAGCTTCTGAGGGAGCTCCAAAGCAACACTCTTCTGTATAACCTTCAAAATTAATTTGTGGGAACCAAGTACAGGATTGGGGCCCCCAAAGAACTGCAAAGAAATCATTTGCATGAATTTCTGCAGCAATATTGCAAAAGTAAAAGATGCAAATTTAGGACAACAGAGAGCCTACATTCATTTTAGCTACTTATTTTCATGTGAAAGTAATGAAATAAGCATTTCAGTGGTGATGCAAATGTTTGACACCAGAGGTGCATACTGGCTTCTCTTGCATTAAATGAAGTCGGTACCAAAATTGACAATTGCCTGTTTTCAGTAATAGAGCAGGTAGAACGAGTTTTGCACATCTTAACACGGTTCTTGATAATACCCTGACTTTTAAAGAGTTAGGTAGCAGGTAGTGTTTCAGACAAGACTGGCTAAACCCCAACTTCTACAGTCAGGGGAATTCAGCCCATTTGATCCTCTACCACTGAAGTCAGTAGGATTATTCAAGTGAAGCACAGTCACCCTAAAGATGGTGTAACTGCAGTCACTTACGTGTATGTTATATACAGGCCAGCTATGAGGAATTGCTGAAGAGCATGGAGCACAAAGTTCAGGGCCAGATCCAGACTTCAACAAATGGTGAGATACTGGTTTAGCCAAACCCTATCAACCCCAAGTTTGAATCTGGAGCTGAACTTGCACATTTTATGCATTTTACCCAGAGTTTGGGTTCAGGCTATGTTCTGAAGAACATGTTGGTTTTGACACCATTGTAACCATGCACACCATTCTTCTATAATTGCATCAAATTCTGCATCGAAGACGTCCAAGTCTCTTCCAAAAAACCCCTTTGGGGAAAACTATAACATTACGGTAAAGATCTCACTGCATATTAAGAGAATACTTATAAAACCCCAGAAACTAAAATGCTGAACGCCCAATGAATACCAACGTTGTCTGTGAATTTAAAACTTTCCAGTAGTTTACAGTGATAATGCCACCCTAATCACCATTTCATTTTTATTAAAGAAAGAAAAGGAATTTCAAAAACTCTACCTAGAATCACTTGTTTCTGCCAAGCGGTTGTTCATGATGGCTAGAGCACCCACCCCTGCAGAGAAACCATTTTGTCTCGTATTGATACAAACGTTCCTTGGGTAGCCATTGGCTGTCTCAGACAACTGCTTTTGCAAAATGGCCAGGGAGACTTTATTCGATGCCGTGAGGTCCCTCATGGAGATCATCTCTCCAGAGAGCCTCCTCCCCTCAGTGTCGCTGTCGTACTGTCCATCAGCGTCCATTGAGATGTTATGTCGACGTAGGCGGGCTCCTGGGGTGATGGCGTTGCGACGTCCGAGGCGAGTACTTGATTTATGGCACTTTGGGCAACATCTGCATTCGAATTTTTTCAACACCCAGTTCAAAATTTGCTTGATTACAATTGAGATGACATTAAAAAGAGAGTATATGCAACATACCCCCATTAATATAAATATGAAGTTTCCAAATCTGTATAATCCCTGATTTTGGTACGCAGCATTTTGGCTGCTTACCAAATCTCCAAAGCCGATGGTGCTGAAGGTGACAAAGCAATAGTACAAGGAGTCAACGTAGTTCCATCCTTCCACTGCTGTGTACATTGCGGAGGCGCAGCAGGAAAGGGTAATAGCAAAAATTCCCAGAATCAGCATCACATGGTAAACGGATGGCTTCCACCCAACGAGGCCGCCCACCCCTGTCATAGCTGGCCCCCTTCGGAAGTTGGGAGGTAGGAGACCACTTCTTCGCAGCTGTCTCTCATGGCACGCCTTCATAATAAAAGCCAGGAGAGAGATAATGCGCTCCAAGAAGAGGTTGAAGAAAAGGATAGTCCCGGCACACCCAAAAAGGCCATAGATTATGAGGAATACTTTTCCAGCCACGGTTGCTGGTGTGGTCATCCCAAAACCTAAGGTGTGGAGACAAATGAGTAACATTAATGACATGTTTTTTTCATGCGTAAGCTCAGGATGTAAATAATTTACAAAGGTCCCATCTCACTGGACAAAAGAAGGAATGCTACCTCTAAGTCAGCTTAGGCGAGCAGGAAACCGAGTTTTGTAAAGAATGAAGAAGGCACCAAAAAGTTCAGCAAGATGACCAAAACTCAAAAGAGAGCAAAACACCCTCGCAGAGATGAAAGATGATATTAACAGAGAAACACTACTCTATAAATGCAGGTAGAAGCATTCCTGAGCCTAAACCATCTCGAGGTGAGACGAGGTGAAGAGGCCATTTCCCTGCTCCCACGCCCGTGAGACAGTGCGGCCTGATGGAAAGTTTAAGCTCTCTATTGACAAGTTGTAACCCAGCATAACACTATTGTTATTGAGGGTTGATAATACCACTCCCACTGAGAAGCTGGAAGGTTTCAGATTGTATAACAGAAAAAAAAAACCCACCTCCCAAAGGTGGAATATTTTAAAAATAACAGCACTTTAAAGTCTTAACCAAATCCCAACTGCGACTAGTCTACCTGATATAATCACAGAAGGAAGGAAAAGCCACAGTCCCATTTTACGTCATCGGTGAGATACTCCCACTGCAGAGCCGCCTGGCAGACTTCGAGCACTAGGATCTTGTGGACTGATAATTACAGCAGGGGAAAACACTGCTGCACAGTTAAATAGAAAAACTGGAGTATACAAACTCTGGAAAGATCCAGCAGCAATATTAATTCACCTTTTCTTTACAAGAATTGTCTTTTGACATTACACATACACATAATTTTACATATAAGCAGTAATGCCTTGTAGCTGTAGATGCTTAAATAACAGGAAAAGTGATCTTAAATTTGCATGCAAATAAATACAGTAAGTTTGCTCCATGTTGTTTGCTGATACCAGTTATTTTATGAAAAAGTATTACATATATTTCACATACTGTATCAGGAAGATTCTTCTGAAACTCAATTCTGTAGGCATTGCCCTTGTTCTGCCATCCTTCCCTGTAAAAATGCTCGGTGGTTCAATCAAAAAGCATACTGATGGGATTGAGGTGACTGCTTGTGTCCCATGAATAAATAACCAGATCTAATCTAAATTAATGGTTTGTGAAAAATCCATATGCAGAAATTTCTTTACCTTGTTGTTCTACGAAAATGCTGAGCAAGTAACATATGCAGGGAGGTAAATATCAACATCAGACCACATCAATGAAAGTTTGCAAAGAAAAAGGAGCTACTTTTAGCATAGAGCATAATGAAATCATTAAATCCAGTTTATTATCATGACTGACCTTTAAACAGCAACAGGAAAATATTCCCTATGTATAATGAGTTGAGATTGCTGCTTGAAATCTATCGATTTATTTTTGTAATGGCTATATTTTTCTGGGTAATTTATTTGTGCAACCTTTGTACTTCATTGATACAGAATTTTGCAGTTGTTGATAAAAGAATGTAAATGCTCGTGACAAGTAAACTTGGAAATATCTTTTAATTACATTAAGGTGCACAAAGAAAGAGGTGGTCCTAATTTCACAACAGATTTGGCATGCTTGGAAACAGCTGCGTGACAGCAATTTGGACTGTACTGTACCATCAGCACCTTCACAGTAGAAACCGTCTTTTCTGTAGAAGACAGTGAAAAACTTGCACAGTACTACCATAAAATAAAAAATTACCAAAGGGGTTATCAGATTCTGTTTTCTGGACCCACAGTCTCTCCATTTTGTCTGCTAAAAGACCACCTTTGAGCAATCTTACAAAGCCTGCCTTGGGGTCCCAGGCTTAACACGGGGGAATGGGGAGCTCCTCTCAGTTCCTCCTCCTCTGCGGGGTGAAGCTGTTACCTGGGTGGGGCTGGCTGCTCGCGGGAGCCTTCTCATTTGATGATGAATATCCGCTAGTGTCTGGTCCCCAGAAGAAGCTGGGGATCCTGTGGCAGTTGCCAGCTAGGGATACCCAGCCAGCTTGTTACGGAGAAGGCATCTGTTTGCCCATGCCTTGTCAGCAAAGTATTTAAACATGTGCTTCACAGCAAGCATGTGAACATCACCATCAAAATAAATGGGTTTATTGTCACACATATGGTTAGACACTTTATTAATTAAAAAAAAAAAAAAAAAGATAGATAGTGACAGTTTGGATCAAGTTGTAAATGTGCTGAAGCTTTTTAGTATTTTCTGGTGATCATTCATGAGAGGCGGTGAATTTTATATTTTTGATGCAATTTGTTTAATCAAGATTTTCTGAAGCATGTTGTTACCACAATTCAGTATATAGCTATGCAAGGTGAGAGGACCCATCACGGCAATGAGTGCTAAGACTTACATAAATCAGGCAAAAAAGTAAGACCAGGCAGACATAGTAACTTCAGGTCAACAGCTAGCAGACAGAAGCGCACTCATATACTCTTCATACAGGGTCTTCCTTCACTAGCTGTGTTTGTCCCTTTGGCACCACCTGGACCATGAGGGGTTAGTCCTGGTGTGTTCTGTACAACACGTCTGAGCTCAGCCCCTGCTCAAGGCTAAGTACATCACGACGCCTGGGTGAAATGAATTCATCCAGAACCGCCTGTGCTTCTGAGACAGTACAAGGAAAGCAGCACAACAGTGCATTTTTCATGGCCCTGACATATATTGCACAGGTACCTTGGGGTTGATTTTTTGTGGCTCAGACACAGTATTTCAACCTCTCTCATGGTAATTCTGCTCCACTCTGACCCCCCACTTCAGATACCAGCTCTATGGCAGCATTAATTTCAGCTGCTTGATACTTCTCCCCAAACAGAATTAGTAGAGCTGAGTTGATAAAAACACTCAGATAACAGCTATCCTTCAGCAGCCTTTCATGGGTAAGTGCTGGCAATTAATGAGTCCCTCATCCTGACTTGCATAATAGGTCTTGTGGTTACTATTTTGCTCATCTGAACTTTTAATTGACTGAAGCTGGTGATGGATTCAAGAGCTAGTACAACTGGACAAACTTGTGAAGATTTACGTGTCTTGTGATACGCTTCCCATTGCTCCTCCTTTCTTTTCTTTTACCCATTTTCTTATGGGTAAAAGAGAAGGTGCCAGAAAACAAGAAGGAATAGTGGCTTTAGTACCTGTGAGCTCTTCCCTCAGGCCACTCGGTTTGGGGATTACCTTGTCTTATTATACTTTGAGATTAAAGGGGTTGACAGTTTTCCAGTAAAGATATATTTAACCAGAGATGGAGGAAAGTTTTGGTCATCTTGAAAACTGAACACAAGAAAGTCTTCCAGCCTTTACCATGGCACCGTGTGTCCCTGCTGCTTTCAGCCAGGCCCTCAGCTTTTCTTATAGAGGCATTCTGCCATGGGACTTGGCTCATATGGCAAGTCAACACAACCGAGCAATCGTTTTAAATCCCAGAGTGTAGATCATGAGAGAAGCATCAGCTCTATCACCTTTTAATAATGCAGTTATATTTAAAGGAATCAAAACAAACTAAAAGTGTTGAATATTACTTTTTTAAACAATGATTTCTCAGAAATAAACAAAAAAACCCTAATAACCAGAATGCTGCTTCTAGAGGGAAAGAAGTTCTTGCAATATGAAGGCTAAGCTCTTACAGGGCTGGTCCCTAAGAGATGTGGGTTACAGAACACAGGCAGATAAACCAAGAGCAACCAATTTTGTTTCATGTCTGTTCCACACTTGCTTTAGTTCATGTCTTTCCATAGTCTTGGCTGGTCTTTATTGACTAACATGTATACTGCATCAAGGAAGACATTATCATATTCTGAATTTTGAGACTAAAATTCCGTATTTGGATTCTGGTGTTCCCTTCAACCCTTTTTCCACCCGTTAGCATTTCATCATTATTGCCCCTGACAGAGTCATACCTGTATATTTCACAACTACCTCTCATTTATTCTATAGCAACTTACCACCTAACATCCAGAAACTGTTGCCTTGGATACAGGGTCACAGCTCAGAGCCGACAAAACCACCGCAGATGGAAACCTTCTGCTGCATCCAGCGCTTTTACCCAAGGAATGAGAATACTACGAGGCAGTTCTTCCACCCAGCTTTGCATTTTCAGACTACAAATGAAAAACTTACTTTCCCTTTAAAATCTTTGTCAGCCTGCTTTAGTAAAATACCCCTCTCTGTGCTCGAACAGTAAATTTTTTAGAACTTTTCCATTGCCAGAGCCTTTAATATCAAAGGTGCTGTACAATCACATTTGATCTTATTTAGATTACTATCTGGAAACAGAGCTCCTGGACAGTAGTGGTCTGTCCAGCACTGTGTGCATTAAGACGCTTTAAGTTAGACCTATGCTTAGTCTGAAGACATGAGATACCACTGTAGTTTTTAGGGCTGGTCTAACTTTTATCGTACACAAGCTTGCAGTCCTTGGTGACCCATGTACTAGAGCAGATATCCCATGAAGAAAATACTGAGCAACTATGCAACTGAGGACTGACTCCCATAATCAATCAATCAGTCAATCTATCTATCTATCTATCTATCCATCCTTGGTAATATATATACACCACTTCAAGCTGAATAAGCAGGCTGTTTCTGGCATTTCCTAACTTTTTTGTAATTTTAATAACATTCTTTTAACATGGACTTGTTCTCCCCAAAGCCTACAGTAAATAGAGGGTCAGAGGTCCTGTAAATTTGCTTTGTGAACCAGGGTGGGCTAAACCAGGTCTTTTTTTTTTTGTTCCCTAACTCCTTTGACTGTTCGGTACATAGAAATGTGCATACATGCACCCAATCCACCAGAGACTGTGGGAAAAGATGCCCAGTCAATTCTGCGACCTGAAAGAGCACCATGATGAACTCGATAAATGTAGTTAAAAACCATCCAGGTCACTGCTGTTGCTCCTTGTTACATCTCCACCAGTGAAATATTAGTCAGGTGTTTGAGACAACTGCTACTCAAAAGGAGCCATGCTGGCAGAACAGAGGTAGGAGATGATTAATTGAACATTAAGGAGTTTCCAGGAGCTGCAGACGATTATTAAAGGCTTTCCACAGTACCAGTTTTATTCTGTTTATATGCAACTGTGATCAGGTTATCGGTTTTCCGAAATCCTGCTACGCAGAACATCAGTGAACAACAGAATCAATCACCCTCAGCATTTCTCTGCCAGCTGTGATTTAAACTGCAGCCTGAAAGGTCATGGCCACATTTTCATTCCTCTTTAAAGTACATTGTTTTTTAAAAGAGTTAATAGAATTGTCAGCCTAAAATAACCTAAGCTTCCTTGAAAAAAAAAAAAGATATTAAATTGGCAACCATGACAATAAATAACTAAAAGGTAAAGCTAATAGTTATCAGTGCACGTGAAGGGTATAAAAAGAGACCGAGAGGTATCAATATTTTTCTGTAGAGATGAATGACAAAGACAAACCTAAAATTATGCCAAAAAGTGATTCGGCTGAGCATGAGAGACAGGGCTGGGCAGCAGCACCTTGTGCCCAGGACTGTGAGGCAGCAGGCCAGGGATGCCAGGACTCCCCAGCTCCTCTGGCAACCTGTGATTTCTGCTCGTGGGCAAGGGGCTTGTGCTCCCATGGGCATCCCTGGAGAGCAGCAGGATGCTGTGAGGGGCTGCCCTGTGGGGACGGGGCAGGAGGCACCTGCAGTGGGGAGCGGTGTGATGGAGGGGGCTGTGGAGGTAACCAGAGGTGCTGGTGGCTGTGATCCTTGGGTTGAAGAGGGGACTTTGGTACTCTGGAGAGGAAATTTTGGAGGGGAGAAGGTGGTGAAGGATCTCTTCTGATAGAAGGGGACAGGACAGCCAGTTGGGGGCTAAGAAGCTGCAAAGGAAACCTCTGTTTCATGAAATCCCCTAAAGACGGGAATACGAAGCCTGATCCCGCATGCAGGATACTTGCACAGAGGTGCTGCTGTGTGCGGCTGATACCTGGCCACATCAGTAGGCAGGTGAGGAGGGGACCCCAGGTCCTACAGAGAAGGTGTCCTGTGTGACAGAGCTAGAACAACGTGTTTAGAGTGAAGATATGCCAGACCCTGAGAGGACTAAGGGTGAGGTTTCTTCTCAGAAACCTCAAGTGTTACCACCTTGACAGGGGTCTAAGGCATTAGGGGTACCTCCGTAAGATCCCCCAGGAAAGGAGAGAGGAATAACCTCCTCAAAACCTGGCTGCTCATGTATGTTTGCCTTCTCCTCCTCGCAGCAGGTTTCCCAAGTGTGTTTTTCTATGCTGACACCTTCTAGTAGAGTTTTGCAAGAAAGATCTTCCATTTCTAGTGAGGCAGGCACATTTATCAGCTTAAGTGGCCTAACTTTTGTAAATTTGAGTGATAAATGACCCTTAAAAAGAGACACACTGGGGCCTCAGCTTCACTAGCAGCAGCACTACTCTTGCTCTATTCATTTACCAGAAGTAGGCAAGCTTTTTTTCTGAGTTGTACTGCATGTTGCCCTTTCTGTGTACAGCATGAGAAGACAGTGCATACCAAAGACTAACCAAAAAAACCCACCCTTGCTCACTACTAAATGCCCTTATTGTAAACATGTAGCCCAATAAATACGGAAGGAGGCTGATCATCTGGTCTGGCCAAGCTGCTTTGGCGCAGAACCAAGACAAGGAAGAAGCAGAAGTGTCTCTAAATCAGTTTTACAGTTCCCTGGCTGGGGCTGGCTGCTCCTCTATGCATCTTGTACAAGCAAACGGGGACTGACTTGTGCCAAGCCACCAGCGTCGCCAGCTAAACAGTAGCTCTGGCCCGAGTCTTGCTGAGCAGCCCCCCTGAAGAGGGAACACATGGGGAAGGTCACGGGCTTGAGGCTGGAAATCTTTGGCAAGCTTATGTTTGGGTTTTCTGGTTAATCCTATTGTATCAGGACACAGTTTCTAATGAGGGACAGGGGCCCTCTCCTAAAAGGAAACGATGGAGAACGAAGTTCAGAGAAATATGAAAATCAGGAGTATGAATTCAAACTCCAGACAGAAAGTCAGGACCTACAAGCTGGCATTATTCTTGCTGACTCTCAACTGTAAGGGATGGAAGTGTCCTGCAGCATGACAGTCTTCCTTCCATTAACATATTTTTCATAAATAAACTTTCTTCCAGTGCTTCAGGTTTTATTGCTCTTACGAATAATACAGTCTTTTTCTCTGCTAAACTCTTGGGGCCAGACTCTTGTTTACAGTCATAAAAATCGAGACTGAAACTATTTTCTTCATTTTATGCTACCTTTCTTGGGCAAGTCTTAAGCAAGATGATACTAAACCCCCTCTTGTTTTGTCAGTTACTCTGCCCCTTGGCACAGCTGGGGTGCGCCAATAGCTTGTTAAAATGGAAACAATAAGAGTTAGTGTTAAACCACCTCGCAAAGGAAAACTTCCAGAAAAGGGGGATGAAAGCAGGATGCTCTTTCTTTTGGTTGCAGCCTATCTCCTTGTGAATTGACCTAAGCTAGTCCAGACCTGCTTCTCGTGGCTGTCTCCACACCTGATGATCAGAGTCCTACCCTTGGTTTGTCTTCTTGCCTTATCCTAACAGCTGGGTGAAAACCATTCTGCTATAATCTTTTCTGAAATGGTGATGGTGTTAATAATGGAAAAATACAGCCCACAAGCTCCTCAGTTGTTTAAGTTATATTACTGTGGAAAAACACTTCCTTGCACTGGAGGCTAATGGTCTTTAAAATCCTGCCTTAACAGCCGTTGGGACCATATCAAACCCTTGCTTGCATCCGAGGCTGCGTGGAGAAGCATCTGCCTTTGCTTACCGCAGTGCCGAACCTCAGCTAAAACACTGCGGTTTCTGGGACACTATCAGACAGAGGAAACTTCTCTGAATTTAGAGTAACTATTTTCAAAAGTCTGCAGAAAACAGAAGCATGATAACCATAAAATACAGAAAGTCTGTCGCAGTAACCAGGGACGTACATGAAGGCATAGCTCACAGACCCCACGAGTGGCCAATTCCTTCCCTCTCTTGGGATGTGCCCAGTACCTGAAGACATACACTGCCACCTTCTCTGACCTTCCTACAGGCTTCATGTAGCTGATGATACGATTCCAGGTGAACGTTATTTCAAAAGTTGATTTCTCTTGCCATCTTAATTTTTCATCCTTTAAAGCTGCTTCCACTCTTATTTTCCCATGTTTTTGAGAATGGTTTTTGTGTGGATAATTGTGTATCTAAGCAACACCCTAACAAGAAAAAGCTTATGCCCTGTCATTTCAAATTGAGTGTTTCGAACATTAGCATTCACACCTGCTTTTGCTGTTTATTGAAACTTGCAGACGCATTTCAGATGCCTGAGTAGACCCAAGGTTGTGCAAAATTTTTTTTTTTTTAACTGCAAGGAGAAAAGAATAATGGCATCTAAATTTTGTTATATTCTTGAAACGCTATGGGCTTCGAAAGAATACTTGCACGTGTACTGCCACTCCAGTGCCAGTCCATGTCACGATACTTCTCCTTTCAGGCTAAGAAATACCATTATCTGAATTTCACAAGTGATCTTGGATGTATGTCACACTTCCCCACATGAGAAGTCTGACAAAATAAGATGTCGCTCCTGGGCTTTCTAAGCCTTACAGATGGGACAGGCTGTCAAATGGTTAAACTACTGGCTTATCTTTTGACTGGATAAAACAATAGACTTGCAGCATTTTTTTCTGCCATTGGTGTTTGTGCAGGTATCCAGAGAACATCTATTTCTTGATATCTGTTTCAGCTGACAAAGAGTCAGCCTATAAAGATGGACCTGAAGGACAAAAAGGACCTAAACATATAGGGCAAAATCTTTTACACCATTTGGCCATTTTTTCCTGAATTTCTGTGCAAACTTCTACAGTTATGATTTAACAAAAAAAACCTGACCAATCTACCTCAGTTTTTTAATGGTTTAAATATGCCTTCCTGAGTCCCTTATTTCAAAAAGTTCCAGCTGAAAGAAAAGCAGCAAATTCTTAAGTATCTTTTAGCTCAGGCAGCTCTTCTAATTCATTCACAAAGGCACAAACACCTAATTTTAAGTAACTGTAATAGAAATATAGGGTGACAGGACTGCTGACTAACCAGTTTTCTCATTTTCTATTTCTGCATTTAAGTCTTCCTTCCTTAGTATGCATTTCCCTTGACTACTTTTAAATTTAATGATACTGAACAACTTTGCCACTTTATCAAGATTATTTTGAGCTTTTGATTTTATCTGAGATCTTCCTGGTCCTCACAGCTCTGCCAGTAGCAGTTTTTTGTAAATGGAAAAACGATTTTATTACACAAGTTTTCCCCCACTCCTCATTAAAATCACCTTTTGGATTGAAGATCTTTATGCTGCAGTCATTTCCATCATCAAAGGCTTAAAGCAGACTCGACTCCACACGTGTTGAGCATGAGTGACACTGTATTTTTTATTTATCCTCATGAGATAAATATATTGCTTGCACAATACTCAGTCTGAGCAAAGAGATAACAGAATATTCAATAATGGATAACCAAAAGGATTCTATCCAGTTTTCATTTAACTGACATTCACTAAATTAGCTTCTCATCCATTTCTCATGTGGGCAAATTTCTCCTAATTGCCGTTTCTGTTTTGATTAAATTTGCCTGCCTAAGACTTGAGAATGAATGTGAACATTTGACCCATCATTTTTAAAGGGGAAGAAGCTGCAGTGGTACAAGCTCAGAAAGTTTAAAGTTCATTGAGGAATCACTGTGGGGCTATATTTGTTATCAAGGTATTATCACTTTTTTCATCAATGAGTAAGGAGCACTTAACTATGGATTTTTAAGCACGAGCAATAGCAGTGCCTCACCCATATAAGTAATCCCATATGTCAACATCAAGCCGTTCAATTTCTCATCTTATTGCACTTGAAAGCTTTAAATACCTGAAAAGGCTGCTAATGCTTTGCTTCATCTCATGCAATTAGATTTAATTTTCATTCTGCTTCTCTTGGTTTGATTCAAGGCAGATTGCATTGAAACCTTCCGATGTCTATAGCTAGGCGTGCCACCCATTGCCCTGAACAGATGCACTGAGCTCGGAGATGTGTTTCTTACAGTAATGTCATGCACCAGTAAGTGCTGGCAACATCAGACCTACATTTGCTTTCTAAACCTAGCATGCCAATACAACGAGTAAGGTGGGATTTCCTAAAGCTCTGTAGACTGGTCTACTATTGACTTCAGCTGAAGCAGGCTATTGAGGAGATACAAAATTAAACATATTTGATTTGTCTGGATTGCTATGCAATTGCCCCTTAGGTTATGATTCTGTTTGTTACTTAAGTGTTTTTATTCACAAAAGGTTTTATTATCACTTCTAAGGTTTATTGTGCTCAGGAGGACTTTCACGTTTCAAATGTCCACCAGCATGAACCCTAATCTTTATCCTTACCTACCTTCTCCCAAAATGCACTCAGATATGCACTTGGTGCTGACACACTATGAAAACTCTTTTGATAAAGGTAAGTAAGGCTCATATGGATCCTGAGTACAGGCTATGTTTCCGGTAATATCAGGCTGTCTTTGTACTAAAAATTGCAGATGAAATATTCCATGTTGGTTTTCTGTTGCTCTAAGCCTGATGCTACTACACCAAGAAGTAAAATTCTCATTGACTTCAATAGCTGCAAAGATAAGGTAATACTGCATTCACTAAAATAAAGAAATGACATTGTATTTTCCAGCACAACACCAGGAGTGGATATTGTTACATGAAGTTAATTGCCAACAAATCTATCCTATAATTGTTTTCCTCTTCTCTCCATGATAAAGAGCAATTAAAGGTCGCAGAACAGCAAGACGGTATGCTTGCAATGATGACCCATCAGTAAAAGTGAGAAAAAATTATGAAGTGTATATGATCTGTGTCAAATTGATGACAATCAGAGAAGGGAGAAATATTTAGACTGAAAAAAGAAATGAGGGTCAATACTAGGATTAACACTAGAGAAGATGGACAGGTGTGATTAGGAGCAGAAACTGTAAAGCTTTACTTTTGACTTCTTTGGTAGTTATTAACTTGAAAGACTGCAAAGGCGTGAAACAAATATTCAAAATTTAATCAAGCAAACAAATAATCCGTAGAAGAGGGCATGCTAATCGGGAGGGAGGCAACAGAAATTAAGAGTGCCTGGGAAAGGCAGGTGACTGGGGAGCATTAGATAAGCTGCAAGAGAAGGAAAGGGGGAATATCCCCAGGAGAGCAAAGGGGGACGACAATGGCTAGGGACTGGCTGGGCTCCATGGGAACACAGCCCGTAGGGTTTCAGGCAGGATTTGGAATTACAAGCCCACAGCAAACAGGGAAGCTGATAAACCCAGTAATTATGATCTCTCAGTGCTATTATAGGCACAATAACTGGTTTATGGGGAGGTTGCTTAGCAATACAGACCGACTAGCTGGAGCCAAGCGTGTCACCTCTGTGGATGGAGGTTCTGTCAAAGTGGTATTTTGGCCCACCAACATTTGGTTTGCAATCACATCTCTGGGCTCTTGTAAATGCATAGGGAACCGAAATACAGGTATTTGTTGCCCAGCAGGAATATTGCTGAAGACCAAACTGAACGTCGTGCTAAGCAGGAGCTATGTACCCACTAAGCAGACATTGTTCCTTCAATTACCTGTGCTAGAGGGACCCTGAAGGCTGCAAAAATGGAGAACCCTTGATTACAAACGCCAGCTTGTCTTTGTTTCCAATCTGAACCAGCACACAGTAAATCAATACAAAACTTCCCCTGACTTCCGAGATGCAGGACCGTATCTCATGTGATACCAGGCGAATTCTTTATTCCGTGATGTTACAGATGGGCTTTGTTTTTTGGGTGACTGCTCTGAGATGCTGTGGTGCTCAACATTCAGTTTGGAGACCCCAGGTTTCAGTGCTCCAGATGAGCACCCCAAAGTCCAGACCCACAGTGAAAGGAAGTGCAATTTGTTCATCCCCTGGCTTAATGTCTCCAGCTGTAAAACAACAAATAGATCTCCACTGTACTGATGTTAGTGTTTTGAAACATGGGGTTTCATAGATGGGGTTTAATATTTAGGAAACCTCTAAAACTTGTAGATTAACTAATCTGAGCTGATGTGCTCTGCAGAAATCACTCAGTTTCGATGACCGAAGCACAGTAATAGCTTCAGTTTCTGGGTCTGGCATAACCCTACAGGGGCAGGTAAACCCTAAGCAGTACCGAGATTGATTAAAATAACATTTTCAGAAAACTTTTTTCTTTCGAAAAGGGCTTTATGTAAAGTATTGGGGTTCCCCCCTCACACCTTCTATAATAAAAATCCAACAAATTTATTTCATAGTGGCCCTTCAGCAGGAACACCTCAAGTCACCTGCGTAATTACATGGATGTACTCCAAGCAAAGCTCCCTGTTGTTGCTCTCAACTACAAGAAAGCAAGCTGGCATTTAGATTACTTTCCTGCTCAGAGCACCCAACCTACGCCCACACATTTAGGAAATCCCCATCAGTGGGACCCAAAGAAGTTAATACTCCCATGAAACTACAGCAGGTAGAAAACATTGCTATGGTGCCAGGTCTTCATCTGAGGAAAATCACTGTAGGATGACTTCTCTCCACAGAAATATGCTGACCATTGACTTGCTGACCTCTGAGCCTCTTGCTCTCTGTTCTTTATCAAGACTACCAGGGTGAAAAAATAACTTTCAGATATCCACCAGCACATCGATCAAAACATCACACGCACCTAAGGAATCAAGTCTGCCCGCAGCAGACCAAGCTGAAACACACTCTCATGCTGGCTGCAGGCTGCGTATACGCTGGCAAAGACAAATAACCTGACACTGCAGCACTGCTTGCTCTCCCAACTGCTTTCTAGTTTGTTTTTTGTTTGGGGTTTTTTTTGACTTCAAGAAGGTCAACTCTGGAGGCAACTGCCCCCTAATTTGAACCCTCTGCAAAAGCTGCCTGTACAAGGCTCAGACAATTGCAGAGCCCTGAGAACACGTAACACTGATGCTGATCAGGTGCACACTCCGGTTTGGCCGTCACCTTTTGGTTTCCGTTGGCTGTATAGACAGTGAAATTGCATTCACAGAGAGCAGAGAGCCAGAACCTTCCCCAGCTGCAGCTCAAATTCATACCCTGGAATATATCAATGAAGACGACAGGTCAAACATATTTTCCCCTTCAGACCAACTCGGTTATTTGTGGAATTTCTTGCCAAATTACCACGTGAAGTGCCTGCTCTTGGGCAGGCTCACTCCCTGGCTCCTAGCAGTGCAGTCCAACATCTGACCATGCACTTGCTGAGCTGTCTGACTGCCTTTTGCACATCACTTCCATTGAATTATTGCCTTCAGCACACCTGGACCTCCAGATTTTCTCAAAAGACTACAACGCAGAGCCAGGGGAGATTTTAGAAGTGAGAGGTTATGGTGCCTAGGCTGTGGAGCACAACCAGAAATGATGTGCTGGGTATGCTGGGTCCCTACAGAGGACCCAGCAAGAAGGGGGTCTAACCCAGCTGACGTCCTACACAAGGAGAGCGCAGCTGCCAGGAGCTAGTTAGCTGGTAGAAAATACCAAACACTACATCTCTCATTATATGGCCTCTCTTCATGTGGGTTCAAAGCCCATCACAGGGCAGGGCTGTGCCTCCTCTCTTTGAGATAACAGCAGAGAGCATGCCCCATCCTTTTGGGTGGAGCTGTCAGTCCACACGAATTCTGAGTCATTTAACAGGATACCTCAGGGATAAGGAACGGATGAATAGTCCACTCCCACCTATACACCGTGCCCTAAACACCTGTAACCCTTGCACAGCTGTACAGAGGGAAGATCTTTGCATGATTTCTTCCCTTCTCAAAGCACCTATAACCCACACATGCTCCATCCCAAAACAATCCATCCACAGTAAGGGCACTTTTTAAAAATATGACATTGAAAAATCACTTTTATGTATTGAACTACTTCTTTTGACCTCATTTTTTAGTGCCTGGTATGGATTTCTATGAAGCAATTGTATCACTTGATTTTCCAAAGGATTTTGAAATGTGTACTTAAACATAAGAAGCTTAAAATCCAAATTTAGTAATAAGTCAATCTCTCAATATGTTTTAATATGTAGGTACCTAAAGTTTATTCTAACATTTAAGAGAGGAAAAACATCTGCATACAGAGTCTAGACTCATGGACTGAGTCAGAAATCCAGAGCTTCAGGCATCCCAGAGTTGCCTTATGCGCTACGCAGAATGAATCTGTGCTACTAGAATATGGGGAAAGCTATGATTGATGATGCTGTACTCGGCAACATTTCACCAGGAAGAAATCTGGTCTGAGTTATGCTTTGCTTTCAGTCTTTAACAAAGTGCTGGGAACTATTTGTGATTTGTATTTGGGGAAGGAAGGAAAAAAACCTCAACTGAAAAACAAAGTCTACTGCCAGTTAGACCAATGAATCCAGAATGAATTTCACCTAGCTGCTCCTTAAAGAAATCAGTACAAAAATGATAAATGCCTAGGAGAAAATACCTTTTGGAGTGCAAAATAATGACTGAATAAATGGTGTAGACTGACAGCAAGCAATCAGAAATTAGACCAAAGAATTTTCTTACATAGCTCTGAAAATTGGGATATGTCTAATGAAAAATAGACTCAACATTTCATTATTCAACCACAGACAATGCAATAATAAAAAAATGAATGCCCAGAGTGCTATCAAGAGGGTGCTTTATGGTAAGCCACTCACTTTGTGGGCTCTTCAGGAAAATGCTTTAAGATTAGACTTAACATTTCATTTTAACTCTCTCTCCTGTTTCTTAAAGACCCCGCTAACGTGTTTCTCACCCAGAGGGTCTGATTGCATCCCTGTGTAATTAGAGAAGATGCAGTACTGCAGCCAGGGAAGTACAGGAGACAAGCACCTAATGAAGGGGAGCCGCTCGGCTCTGCAAGGGCCCTGCTCAGGGAGGATGGACGGAGCCGTTTTCTCCAAGCCCGACTGTGCCTAACCCTTGTGCTCACAGAAGGATGAAGAATTGGAGTCTCCCTCCCTCTGTTCAGCTTACACAAACCCCAGGAAAACTTGCACCCCTGTCCCCGGCTGACTGTATTTTGATGCCTACATATGAAGATTTAGTAGTTTTATTAAAACCAGTGAGAGCAGTGAGGACTTGAAAAGACCCAGCAAGCTTCCTCTAAGTTGGAATCCTCTACAGATAAGAGGCTGAGTAACCTGTGGGTAATGTAGCCTTGACAGGCACGGTGTCTACTTGCTGTTTATTAAGCAGTGAGTAAGAAAGCTTTCCGATGTGTCGCTAGGATAGGAGTGTGTTTAGCTGGAGTAATAAAGTTGCTTTGACACATGTAACTGATGAACTGTTGAGGAAGGCAAACTGTTTTGACTCTAGATGTCTGGTAGCTCTTCGCAAGGTCGAGTAAAGACAGCATTCTCCTTGACAATGAACTGTGACACGAAGGCAAATGAAATTGCTCTGAACCAGGATAATACGGTGTTTGAGCCGACAGTGGAATCAAAGGTACTCCAGGTAGGGAGGTAAAAAAATGAGCTGGCTGGGAGGGAACAAAGGGACCGTGAAAGAATGGCTCTGGAACTGCTCCCCCAGGTGACATTTTAATGTCTACCATTTGGTTTCTCCCATGCTGTGACTGTGAGCGAGAAAGCCTTGTGCACGTTTCATTATGAGTACAGCTTCTAGGTTTTAGCAGGACAACTAGTTAATTTGCTGGGTTTTTTTTTTTGCTTTTGCTAGGCAAACCAATTGCCAATTGGCTAGCCGCCAATAATAACTGAGTACAACTGTGCGGTGCAAGAAACCTTGCCCATGGAGAAGCTGCTGAGCTCACCAAGTTCAGCCTCTCTACAAGCTGCAGCAGCTTGAAAGGCGAGCAAGGAGAAGCGCCGAGGTGGGGGCAGCAGTTCCTCTGCACACGTAGCTGGGAAAAGCTCTGCCAGGATGGGCTGCAACAGCGTCGGGATGCCGATACTCCAGGAGAGACTACTCCTGCCGGGGCCGTGCAGCTCAGCACACCCAGCACAGCGGCTCTGCCGTGGCCTTCGCTGTGCCCAAAGGCACAACTCGGCTTCACTTCGAGCCACCTTCTGCTGCACCTCCTCAGTCAGAGCGAAACCTTGCTCTACAGCAGGCTCGCTGAACTCACCCCAAGTACTGTAAGTAATCCAGAAACACTAGCGGGTAGTAGGCCAAGAGAATGTACTACTCAGGGGAACGCTTGGCAGGATCTGGCTTCTGTTGTAGCTCAGGAAAAACAATACTCAGCCTCCATCTCACATGTGAGAGATGTAGACATTCTTTGCTATAAAGAGAGAGCGGTGCCCTAGGTTGCGCTACAGGAATGTGAGAAACACATTTCTTGGTTCAGCCATTTACACCTGCCAAGACTGCCAACAAACCCTGCTGAGTTTCTCATTCCCTCTGCCCAGGTAGAAATGACTGCAGACAGAGCGATGAAGTGGGCATGCAAACAAATGCTTGCGAAGGAAGAGGAAACATTTTACATTTCAATAACCACAGAGAGGAGAAGCCAGGGTTGGCGGAGAAGTGAATGGATCTGCGTTTACACATCTCCTGAGGATTTCTCTCTTTGCTACAGCAGGTGTAAGGAAAGAGTGGGCTTGTTAATATATTGACTTTTTTCCCCACCCATTCAGGTCAGTCATAATGATCTCTTAAAAATACACGTTCTTGTGATGAAGGCGGCCTAACGTTTAATTAAAGTGGTGTTTTAATGACTGGACTATTGAATGTACTTGAAAAGGAAAAGTTAACTGAATTATTCCATGCAAAAAGTAACAATACTTGACAACATTGCTGTAGTCACCATCACGACTCTATTATACAGATTAGTCACTATTGATAAAACATCTTCCGAACCTAATGAATGCAAGCGCAATAATGAGCTGTGCGTTTCTTCCTCTCTAATAAAGGGAAAGCACAGCATTTATGCTCAGAAGCCCCAAGACAATTGGCTTGCTACTAAACTTAAAAACTGGCAGAGAGAGAAAATCGGTAAGATCTCGTGCCTGCAGGGAGAGGATTTCTCAAGCAACACTCCCGAGAGCAGCAGACAGCCACAGCTTTGCTTCAAGTAAATCCCCCACACGCCAGTTCTTAATGGTGCTTTTAGAGTAAAAAAAATTAGAGGAAAAAAAATGGTCATTTTAGCCTAAAACAAATTCCTCCCCGCCCCAAACTCACCATTTGCTCATCAAGCGCTGCTCTTCCTAAACACCTATGGCATATGAATAGCCGCAGTCAGCGATGTACCGAGAACGTGTATGACGGTACAGCTAGAAGATGCGCGGCTTCGTGTGGCTTACGTCCTTCTCCACGTACGCACCTGAACTTCGCCAGCAGTTAAAACCAGTGTCAAGTTCAGCGGTCCGGCACCGCCGAAGCCTGGCTACCGCTCAGCACCTTCAGTAGCCCGCTGCCTCCCAGCCCCCGCGCCGCCTCTGCCGGCACGGAGCCATCCGGCCCTCCGACGCATCCCGCCGCGGGCAGGGGGGCGAGCAGGGCTGCTCGGAGGGCGACCGGCCCCCGCTCGCTCCTTCGGGCCGCTGGAAGCCCAACCGCGCACCCGCACCGCCGGCTGCAAAAGTTTGCCGGGGAGGGACGGGGTGCCCGGCTCCGTGCCCCGGGGCGGGCGGTGGGACCGCGACCCCGCCGGGGGGGGGGGGGGGAAGGGGTGGGCGAGGCGGGGGGACAGGGACCCGGACCCCCCGCCCCCCCTTCCCCGGCGGCAAGGCCCCCGGTTGCCATAGCAACGCGGCGGCGCCTCTCCCCAAACTTTGGTCGCTATAACGACCGCCCCGGGGCCGCGGCACCCCCCGGGCGGGCGCCTCCGCCGCGGGGCCGTCGGGGCGGCGCTCACCTATGGTGGAGACGACGGTGCCCACGAAGTAGAAGGCGCCGGGGAAGTCCCAGCGGGGCCGCAGGGCGTCGACGCGGATGCCCGCGGCCATGGCCGCCTCGTAGCTCCGCAGGAAGGCGCGCAGCTCCGGCAGGCTGATGTTGAAGATGCGGCTGAAGTTGTGGAGGGTCCGGTTCCAGCGGAGCTGCGCCGCCGCCTCCGACGGGCTCTCGAGGGCCGAGAAGACGGTGGCGCCGGCGCTCAGGTACGCGGCGATGAGGGCGGCCAGCAGCAGGAACCGCCCGTTGTCCTCGTTGAGGGGCGCCAGGCGCCGCCGGCGGCAGGAGCCCGCCGCCCCCCGCGGGGGCATCATCCGGTGCGCGGCGCGGCGGGCGCGGCGGCGGGCGGCGGGCGGCCCCGGGCGGGCGGCGCGGCGCGGCGGCGGCGGCGGCGGCTTCGCTGCAGGGGCCGCGGCTCTGAGTCATCCCCCGGCGGGGCTGCCCGCCCGGCTGGCGGCGGCGCCCCGGGGCCGCCGGCCTCGCCCGCCCGCCCTCAGCCCGACGCCCCGCGCCCCCGGGGCCCTGGGCTGCTGCGGCGCGGCCTCGCCGGCGCGCCCCGGCCGGCTGGCTCTGGCCATGCGGGGCGGCGGCGGCGGCGGCCCCGCCGCGGGGGAGACCGCTGCGGGGAGGCGGAGGCGGAGGCTCCGCGCGGCGCCCGGTCGACGGCGGGCGGAGGGCGGGAGACGTGCGGCGCGGCCCCCGGGGAGCCGCATCCCCGGCGGGAAGGCTCCCCCGGCCCCGCCGCCGCCCGCCCGGGCCGGGCCGGGGCGCCGCCGGTCCGCGCCCCCGGGGTGCCGCCGCGCCCGGCCCGGGGGAGGGACGGGGCGGGGCGGGGCGGGGCGGCCCTGCCCTGCCTTCCGCTGCCTTCCCTTGCCCTGCCCAACCCTGCCCGCCCCCCCCGGCTCTCCGCTCCCCACCGCCGCACCGGGCGACTGCCGCCCCCGCCGGGCACGCCCGGGGAGCGGGGTCGCGGCAATCGCGGCTGCCCCCTCCTCGTGTGTGCGATGCGCCTTTGCCCTTGCGGAGGCTTTTTTAGCTTTAAAACCTTTGCTCTATGCCCGCTGCCAAGAGAGGTGGTTCTGAGGGAGCTGGTGGTGGTCGGTGGGGCGCTAGGCAATTAATTCCAGCCGTTTCTAGCTGCACGAATTCTTGTTGCTGATCTGACTCCAGTTTCTGGGCTGCCCAAAGTTAGACCCAAGAAAATGGTAAATTTTGCTTTCGGTGCCAAATGCCCATTCAATCTTAGCTAGTGTCTGAAAGGTGATTTTTTTTGGTTTTTTTTTCCCCTAAGCCAGTGGCTTCTTTCTTCGCTGTTTGGCGTGGAACAAACAGTGGAGCCTTTCTTATCCATTAGGCTGCGGTAAGAACTGCAGTCCTTTCCTGAGAGACTTGTAGTAAATAATAACATTCGTATTTTTTTTTAAAAAAAAGAGAATTCACACCGATAAAGTATCGCAGAGGGGATGGGAGCGATGCCAGTCCTGCAAACCTGTGTGCAGGGGATGATAACACGTGTAGGAAAGATCTGGGCTTGGAAGAGCAAATACTCTCCACAATTCGCAACTGCCAGTGTCAGTCTCACCCGGATGGGAGTTTGTTCCCTGGGTTATGGGGTTTTTTTACCCTAGGTTTTATATTTTTTATACAGGAAAATCCTTGCTGCCTCTGGGTAGCTACTTGATGCCTTTTAGCAAATGGGTATTTACCATCGCTAGGACTTCTCCATAGCTGTTCTTCACACATCTATTTCTTATTTTGGATCTGAGAGAATTTGCTGTGCCCTGAGATTTCATATTACTGGCAGTTATCTCCTGGTCATGTCCGTAACGGGAGAATTTCCTCCCTTCCTAACAGACTGTTCATACTCACCAGGTGAAGAAAATGGCTTGGGTTTGCACCTATGCTTCCTAGGAAAAGACCACAGATAAAATGCAACAACTTAATTTACAAAGTACTTGTATATCATGTTTTGATAGCCACTAACACGTTTAAACTTTGCTTTTTGCCATCATTGCTTTTGTGCTAAAGCATTTCGTTCAGTAGAGGTGGAAGAAAAGTGTCCAGAAGTATCAAAGAAGATTTCCAATCTTCTGTTGTGCTCAAGGCGACCAATACCACATGCAATCCTTAAGGGAAAAAGTGGCTCCTATTTCAAAGTGTCAGTTGCGTCCCATTATAAATACTAAAACCAAATAAAAATATAATAATTAAACCAATAAATCACAAACCCAATAGCTGTGGGAAGTAATAGCAGATCTCAAGGACAAAAGAAGCAGAAAAAAACAAATGGGAAAGTATATCAGACCTAATCAAAAGCCCATTGAAACGAGTGGGCATTCTCCCATGGATAGTCAAGGGCTTAATGTAATAGGTCACATATGGACCATTTAGTGCCAATAGCTATAGTTAGAAATAATTTCCACTCCGGTAATCCAGGAGTGGTTGCATGCAATCCACTGCGTCAGATGCTGTGTATCTAAGCTAATTTACGTGAATACGTGGGAATTGTGTTGCTGCAGCTGGATATTGGGGTTTGGATTCCTGGTATTTTTGTGTTTGCAGGGGAAATAAGACTGGTGGGTTTTTTTTTTTTTCCTTCTGTTGAAAACATTAAAAAGTAGGGTCCAGTTCTCTGGAGTGCTCAGCAATTTCACCTGCTGTGAAAGGCCAATGATGTTTTTAGTGGGAAGATGGTTAGACAAGTTTGTGTAACTCATATTCTCACCATGCCATGCATTGTCCCCTCTTGGCTGATGGCTGAGCCATAGATGGAGACTGAAAAATTGGCTATTGCCTTGGGTGACGTGACTGAATCTTTTCCACGCAGTAGAAGCTGACTGACTCTAGAGTCTGCGCTGACCTTTCTGGAGATGTCCTGCCTATGAAAGGATGACGCTGGTGGGATGCTGATTAGCTTGAAGAATCACATAATAGATATGAAAGCATACCGGTAACTTTCCACGAAGAAAAAAAGCTAAGCTGAAGCAGCAAGGAACGTGGTTTAGCTGCTTCAGCATGGACAAGACAATATTTCAAGCATCACCAAATCATGGTTTCTAAGAATTAGAGCTGTTGACAGATTTTCAAAATGTTTTGACAACTCGTTTCACTAAGATTTTTTTACTTAGAGTCTTGAAAATTTGTCACCGATTTGCAAAAATACTCAATTTTTTTGTTATAAAGCTAGGGGGGAGAAAATTTTTATTTTTTTCATTGAAGTCTTGCTGAAACTATATGGCCCTTTCCAAAGTGACTAACTCCTGGAAAAACTCCATTAGCTGGATACAAATCCTCCACAGCTACAGGACTTTGGCTTAAAGGAAGGTCACGGTTTTGGTTAATCTGGTCCAGATGCCAGAGTTTGTTTGAGGAAACGTCCTGAAGCTGCTGCTGTGTCTCTGCTTGGGGAAAACTCCTAAAGGCAGTCATTTGGTTAGATGGATGATGTTTTTTATAAATTTGCTTGATTATTTGAATCAAATCTCCAGGCATTTGGTGAAAATATCACTGTCTTTAAAACCATTTGCCTAGGATTTTTTTAGAAGCTGATGGTCAACTGTAAATCGTGTTTTATGCTACAATTGGACCCATGCACTGTGGGTGCATTGTATGCATGGCATCAGCCATTTTGTTTGCCAAGAGGCGGTGTTTGTGACAGCAATTATTTTAATAATCAAACAGTGATGTTTACATTACTATCTTGGTTGTTTAGAGTGAAGCTCGTGCAAAGAAATGAGATGCATTCATTAAATGTTTAATTAAACCATTGTCTGAAAATAGATCGTAACACTGAACATCACGTCTCATTATTAAAGAATAAAGTTTAATATAGTATTTTAAAACTTAAGCAGCCCAGTTACTGTTATTCCTTTCAAGGGAACAGTTCTTTTTTTTCTTTTGTGAGTAAAATCCTTAAATTCTCAGCCATGGTTTGACTGTGTGACTTACAAGCAAGTTAGCAAGACCACTCCTTTTGACTTAGAATCATAGAATGCTTTAGGTTGGAAGGGACCTTGAGAGATCATCGAGCCCAGCCCCCCTGCAGTAAGCAGGGATTGAACCTGTGAACTTGGCGTTATTAGCACCATGCTCTAACCAACTGAGCTAACCCAACTTCAGGGATACCAAGACCTCCACAGTTGGATTCTTGGTTTCAATACAAGCCTCACTCCTACATGTCCCCACTGACTTTGCGGTGAATATCTGCTGAGAAAAAAAATCAAGTAAGTAATTTAGCGGCTTTTTACCACTATATTGGCATGGAAATATCTCAAGTAATTACTTGGAAGTCTCTCACACAATTTGAATGTAAATGCACCATACAGTCCCTGACCTGAAATGTACAGCTGGTTCAGAGCAGCTGGATGTATTTTCTACCTTGACAGTGACTGAAGACAAATGGACTTGTAACTGTTACTGCAGCTGGCATTAGTGTGCAGATGTTTTTGTGCTGCTCTTTATACAGCCCAATATGGTTTAGTTTTTGATCTGTAATGTGTGCCAAGGAAATTACTTTTCAATGGGTGGCCTTATGGTTAGTCTGGATGCTCAACAAACTGCACAGGCGATGAGACAGTCCTCTTCTTCACCTGTACCTCCTACTGGATTTAAGGGGACAGTCTCTGCTTTGGTATTACTTTGTAATTAAAATAAATGGATGAGGAGATTGGTAGTCTATGCAATCAGAGCATTGGTAGCACTGTAAGCAAGGGCTTCAGTCATAATGCGTAATGTAAGTCAATATGCCAGTTTTCTAAGTTAGAAGTCTGGATGCTTGGGAGGGAGGGCGAGTTCTTCCTGGTACCCTACTTAGCGCGAGGACAGATTGAGACAATGAAAAGCATGCTAACTACAAAGTATTAGGAGAAAAGTATGTGTTTCCCTGGAGCCTTAGATGGTACTAATGTCTCCTCATCCGCTCAGACTACTTTTGTGGGTTTTGAAGCAAAAGACCAGCCCAGTGACCCAAATGGCCATTTATACTCTCTTGTCTCCTGTCTGTATCAGGGTGACCTTTTGGGGAGGGCAGAGAGAAAACAGGCAGGCTTGTAGCTGCTCTTGAAGCTATGAATTGCCTACTGCAGCCAGCTGGGTTGAAAACCAAGTCGTTTTATGGGTTGGCTAGCAGGTGATCCATCTTGAGTCTTGGGCTGAAACTGTTATCAGGTAGCTGGGCTGCATAAGTCCTGGTTACTCTGTCAGTAGCACCCTAGCTTTCATGCGAGCAGAGCCAAAGTAGCTGATGAGATAAACTTGGGAATCCTTTGGGAACCCTTTCTTGTACTCCCAAACTCAAAATCAAGTCAGGGTGAGAGGTAGGAGTCAGCCATGTGCAAGTTTTGACTTGCTAGGTCTACCTGCTAGGGGATGCCAAGCTGCATTGAAACAGGAGTACGGTTAACTAAAGAGGTGGTTTTACTAAGAGAATATTTCCACGGGTTTAAGAAAAACAGAAAACAATTGCTGTTTAAATCAAGAGATTCCTGTATTCTTCCTGATAATTTATGAATAGTTATGCAACAACATTTTTATTTTTCCTGAGGCCTAACTACGCTTTCGCACTTCCACTGTTCTCACTGAGAGAGAGAGAATAATCTAATTAGCTATTCAGCCCTGACAATTACATGATTCTATGATCCAATTTAAATGTGATGAATAGCCAATTTTAAAAGGCCTGATCTTGTATAGTGCTCTGAGCATCCTGAGCACATTTTTGTGTTCTCGCTTGCCGGTAACGTCAATGGAAGCTGAAGGCACCCAGCATCTTGTGCAGTTTGTTCTGTATTCAGATGACTTATTTTCATCTCAGTCTTTGGCGGTATGAAACTTCACATTTTATGGGAAAACCCTCCACTCTGGTGGGTTATGTTCTTCCTGCATTAGTTTTGCTAATTTGTTTTCCATTATTGCTTTGCACAGGGAAATCTCAGTCAGTGTCTCGGCATGCAAAGGATTTTTAATACATTTTAATAATGGAAAGATAATATTCTACAACACAGGGAGAAGCAGCTCTGTAATATTTCTGAGGCCCTACAAAGGATAATTTCTGAATACACAACCCACTGTTGAGTTCATGTAGACTATTAGACAACAAACCAGTCACCTTCTTGGTTTTTTTGAATCTCACCTTGTTCAGCACAACCAGGGCCAGGCCTTTCAGAAGAGATCAGCATCCTTCAGCTCTCCAAGTGAATGGCTGAATTTTTGAAAGGACTGAATGGCCAATTAGAGAGCAAAAGTGTTCTGCAGCCTGCCATTTCTCTTGACAATAATTTGGAGGAAAGAGGAAAAGCTCTTCGTAATTCTCTCTATTAAGGTGAGAGAGGTGGCCCCTGTATTCAAAGAGGGGTTGAGGTTCACAGTGCTGGAGAGGGGAGGGATGGATGGACAGATGCATGGATGGATGGATGCAGGAACCTGCAGAATGGGATTGGTGCAGCTCCTGAGAAACCTGCATCCTCCAAATCCATCCTTGCCTGCGTACTGAAGAGCTGCAGGGAGCTTGCCAGGAAGGGAAGTAATTTTAGAGTGTGATTTGGAAAATGATTCAGTTTAAAAATTGCTATTTTTGAAGGGCTACTTTCAGCTAGGATCCAGTCCCCAGCATGTTCCCAGAAGCACTCGCCTTGATGCAGCAGAGCGTGGTGCAGGGGGGAGGAGAAATATCTGGGAGCCGGGAGCCCTGAACCTCATGTTGCCACCGAGAAAACAATTCGTGGGAATGGGTCCTTCTCCTGTCTCATGTCCCATCCTGCATTTGGCAGGTGAGTGCTTTAACCTAGCTAGCTTGATGGACGTGACAAAGGCAACTCTGCCCACCCTCCCTACGGGCTCACTGTCCTCAAGGGAAGGAGCAGGCAGGCGTATCTGGAAATGGGGCTGCTGGGCAGACAGAGTTTCAAGGCAGGAAAGCCTACTTTATCCTCTTGACATAAAAGCCAAGGACAGCTTGAGGAATTTATCAAAGTTACGAAATGGCAAACAAACACCTTTTTCATGCCATCTGAAGATGTACTGTACAAATTTTACAGACCTTGCAGCTGCATCCCTCACAAATCTCCAGCCAGTGGCATTGAAATGAAAACGGCTAAGCTGACACTCACTCCATCAGGCTGAAGCTTAACAGAAGTGCAGGACAGGCAGCATTTGATCACAGCACTGACGAAAATGTTGGCAACCCCTTTGGCCTGCTAGATTTGCTTTATAGGGTGAGCAGCTGCAGATAGGGATCCTATGCTGATTACACCTGCCAGTTATCAGCAAAGAGGTTAAAATGTCCCTTCCACTCTGGATTTGTCCCTCTTGTTTCATTCAGGGAGGTGCTGGGTGATGGTCCCCTGAGGCCATTTACCCTGCTAAGCTTTTCATAAACAGGTTCCACTTGTGACTAAGCAACTTGATACAATTTGGTTTGTTCTCGAGGACATATGGAGTCGAAGTGTACGGCTGAAGACTATGCTCCGGTTCCCATGCAGGTATGAGGACTGCTCGCTGGTGATGGTTTTTAGAAACATTAGCATTTATCACAACGGTGCCTGACCCAAAGCTCCTGGGAGTGACTGGCTGGTGGGTTTCCTAGGCAGTGGACCAAGCCCAGCTGAGACGTGTGTGTGTGCGCGCGCATGTGTGTGCACATAGATGCAAAACAAAGTAGTAATTTCCCTTGAATGAAAGAAAAAAGCTGAGCCTCCAGTTGGTTGATCGTCAATGTATCCATCCAATGTATGGCAGTGTTGTGTTAAGTGACCAACTTTACAGGAGGTCTTATTTTCATCCCCGCCTCTTGCTTTTGTCAAACATTGCTAAGAAGTGGAAGCATGGATCACTTTCCAAGTTGCCTCCCTGCTCCTGTTCACCTTCTGACATGCAGCAGCTGAGCAGCCCGGCATCAAGCTGTGTGGGAAGGCTCTGAGGTCTAGCAAGCAGGACCCCAAGGCAGCAAATGGAGGCCAGCCCCTCACTGACTCACCTGGCATCTAGCAGAGAGCGTGCTGACTCTTCCACTGTGTTAGGCCAAGCCTCACGCAGACACTGCCCATTGAGGCTGTGTTTCACTGTGAAAGAGGGGAAGAAATGATGGGAAAAGGGGGCATATTGTTGTGCTGCTTAGTTACTGTTTCTTTTCTTTTTGAATATTTGTGTGTGAAGAGACATTATGGTAGATTCTGTATCTGGGAGGATGAGGACCATACAAGGAAAGCAATATATCATCTTTTGAACAAATGCTAAACTTCTGCTATTAAGCAGAAGGTAAAGAAAGAACTTGAGGAGGGCTCCCTTTTACAGCTGTCCATTCCTGCTTCAACCATGGTGAGCAAATGGGGAAATGTATCAAGCTTTTAAAAAAAAAAGAATCCAGTTTGCTATGTAGAGGGTTTTAAAGGACTTTTCTTTCCAGATTAAGATTCTGCATTATTTATAGCCACATAAAGGATGTTTTATGTGTAATACCAATACATTCTTTGTGCATGTGACGAAAGACAGACAAATGCTATGGTCTTCCTTAGCCTGGAAATGAACTTCAGCCTCTCTAGTTTTCCTGTTCTTAGAGTTGGCCACTGCCCATATTCACCTGGGCACTAGTGGAAAATTGAATGAAGCTGTTTGGCAGCACTTTGCAGTCACTTTACAAATGAGCAGTCAAAGCAGTGGAAAGGGAAAGTGATTCAACTTCTCACAGTGGATTTAATCTGTTGTAGGTGTACTGTGACCAATGCTGTCACTTTGGTTTTAGAGCGCTGGGGCATGATTTAGCCTATAACAAGCACTTATCTGTTGAAAACACATCAGTGGAAACATAAAAAATAAAAACACACAATGAAGAACATACAGTATTGAAATCTCGCTGCATGTGTACTTCAGGTAAGAAAGACCTTAGGTAAGGAATGAGGTGAATGTAAAAGAATAGCAGGACAAAAGATGCCTAAAGCTGGACACTTCAGAAGTGGAGTAAACAATGGTAACTGAGGGCCCGCTGCGCCTGAGAGATCACCTCTGTAGCTCTGCGTCTCTGAGAAGTGCATGAAAGAGGGATGGAGAACAGAAATGAGCACAGGCTTTCTTAAAAAGGTTTCTGAAAGCTCCATCAGCCTTACTGTCCTCTCGAAAGATTTTCTCTTAGCTGTACAGTCTCCGTGCTAGCCCTTCAGGTTGGTTAACTTCCAGTTAAATTAGATAGTCAGCATGGTCTAGTGCACAGGTTGGAAAGCTTTCAAGCATTGCTTGCCACACTGTATTTTCCTTTTCCAAGTCAGAGGTTCAGTGTGCTAATAGACAACGTTTTGAAGGCATGAGAGCTGTCCCTCGTGACAGCAAGCTGCTGCTGAGCACCTGAGTGTTGTGCCTCCCTGGCAGGCAGTGCCTTGGACTCTCAGGTGCATCTCAAGATGCAAGCGTTGCCGTTTTGCTGTGCCTCTGTATCAGGCTCAGCCCATGTGCCATCCGCTGCCACCGTGCTGGCAGCTGCTGACTCCTGGTCTAACAGCCAGGTCGTCTGATTCAGGCTTAGAAAACATGGGGTTTCTCACCAGCCCTGTGCTGATATATTCCATCACCTTGATCCAATAATTCCTCTTCCATTTGCCTTACTTACCCTTCTGACCTCGGTCCTGTTTCTCTCCTTAGGTTGAGAAATATTCCAGAAGAGTGTTTCTTTTATTTTAATGCATTATCATAGCTCCACTGGAGATGCAATGAAATCACGGCTGGGATTATGGCTAGCTTCCTACTCTCCATGAAGGAAATAAAAAGCATCCTGCTGGTGTGAGAACCACTGTACTGGGGAGACCTTGTCATGCTGATAATGATACAAGGATATAAAACTCTGCTATGAGGGAGATGTGTGCTCTAGCAAGCAGGCTTCATTTCTGTTCAAATGCCAGTGTGGCTTATTATTTTCTAATGAAATGAAATATATTCATGTTCTCTGAAGTAGACTGTGTTGATTTAATTTGTGTTTTACGATCAAGATTCTAAATTTCATATCTTTTATGTTTTATAAGTAGTGAGCAGGGATTTAGCTGCATGAGACCCATTAATATCAATACAACTAACTCCCCATGCCCTTCTTTAAAGACTGTTTTATATATAACAACATGGAATTTCACCTATTTATATTTCTCTCAGTCTCTGCAGGAAAAAACACTGATAGCTAATCTGAAGGCAAGCACACATTTTATTATTGCTCTCACAGCAATAAGCATTTTTAGTACTCTGAATTTTTCCTGCTGACAAACAACAGGCAGTGTATAACACAGAAATCAAATAGCTGCTTTTTTGTGGGCTGGGTTGGGGAAAGCAACAGGACAATCTCAGGCAAGAAATCACAGATTATTATTTATTTTATGTAATTTCAGTGTGCTGCCTTTTGAGTATTTTTGCTTTAGAGAATTGGTATGCACTAAGTTAGGGAGATACTTCTCCAGTATGAAATATTATTAGAAAAGGAACATTCACTTTTCCAGATGAAATTTTCTGGGTTTGCTTCCTTCCTCACATACGAATAAAAATGATCCGACTACTGTTGAGAATGAGAATAGGGAAAAAAAGACACGTTTTCCGAGCAAAAGATGTGAACTTTATTCTTTCATTGTCCTTACAACCATGTATTCTGACTTTCATCTCAACCATTAAATTTGTCTCTCTGTGCCTTCCACTTCTAAAAGACAAAATTCACATCTTAAACACTCGTTCATCTTGTCACTATCCAGGAGAATGGAACAATCTAAGGACCATCCTGGATGATTTTGAGTATTTTCCAGCAGAAAGAAAGACCTGTCAACATCACCTGAGGACTGTCGGTGCATCTTGGACATAACAAGATGTGCTCTTTGGGCTCAGCTTGGTGAGAACTGTTGCCAGAACAGGGTCTGTGCTGCAGGATGAACCAGCTGGCTGAACCTGCAGCACATTATGCACTTTGTAGGATTTATCTGTGGGATCACACCTGTATTGTGCTTACCCTCAAGTAAGAAAGTGTTACATTTGTCAAAGGTTAGTCTTCCTCAAATTTGGCTTTCCTGATTCAACCCTTGAATCAGATAAACAAAATGCAGCTTAGTCTGATGGCACTTCACAAGGGTTGAACTCATAGTGGCCCAGTCACAATTTTCCCTGGTTTTGGGTTACAAAACATTCTTTTTGCTCTGAATTGAAATGAGTGAATGCTTCCCATTTGGCAAGCATGGAGCATCTATGCATTTGTGGTCATGAGAAGATGGAGCATTACACCAGTCATTGATACTGTGTGTATTAATCCCATGAAGCAAATTCTCCCACCTATGATCAAGTGCTGAAGTTTAAGGGGGCCAATGCAATACAACAGAATAGAAACCATCACCTTAACTGGAGTTTGTGGAAACTTGTGTCAAGGCCTTCAGCCTAACAACAAAACAGATCTGTAAATAGAGAGGTAATCAGCTGGAAATGACTGAGGAGACAAGTGTCTGGATTTTATAAGTTGAGTATTGAATAATTACGAGCTGCCAGTGTGGATGCCCAGGTCTCACACACACACTGGAAGTGTGTAGCTGATAGAGATGTAGCTCAGGAGTTCATTATTTGATGGCTATGGGAGTTATGAATCCTAGGGACTGCCTGATTTTAGGATGCTACTTCTAGGCTGCATAATATTTAAGTAGGTGAGACTGGATTCCTTAGGACTGGTGTCTATATGTGGATCAGAGAGATGAAGATCAGGGAAAGAAAAGCTATGTTTAAGCTAAAGGGTAGTGTTGGCCCAAGAGCAAATGAGTGTATATTGCCTATGAATACACTAAAAAACAATATTTGAAAAGGTTCCTAGCTATTAAAGTAATCAACTATTTGAACAGTCTTCCAGTAGGAAGAATAAGAGCAAAAAGCTGGACTGTCTGTAAGGTGGAGTCCAAAGTGTTTCATATATAGCGATGTCTGCAATAGCAGAAAACTGAATTTAATGGCTAAAGTGCTCCTAAATATCATCAGATATTTTAAGGTGGATAACATACAGACCTCAGTCATGTATGGTATTTCTTCCATGTCTTCCACTGCTAAAATGGGTGTCCCATTTCTATGCTCTTTTCACTGCAATAAATGTTGACTTTTTGAAGTCAAAGAACTATTGTAGGCTGGCTGGGGGATGCATTTAGGAAGAAAGGCTTACCATAATTTTGCTAGAAGATCCTTATCAGTGGAAACAAAAAGAAAAAAGAAATATGTCTGTTATGTTTTACCAACATGAAGGCTCCTCAAGGTCTCCACCATTCAGAACCCAGCAGGAATTTTCCAACTGAGGAAGAGAAAGAGAAATGTTTACTAAAAGACAGATTGCAAACATCAAGCTACCTGTTCTTTAATTGATCTTTTACACTGGGAACATTCAGCAGATCTATACTCATGGTTAGGCTGTCATTTGGAAAGCCAGTAAAATACATTATGCTGAGAACTGCTGCATATTAAGCCTGCAACCTGGGGATCTTTTAAACACAGCAATTGTCTTGAATGTTCATTTCAAGGCAGACACTTCCCTGTACGTTTAAAGCAATGATTTGTGTATCAGACCCACTGGGGTTTTTTTCTGCTTGATTAAGAAGCATAAGAAATAACATGAAGGAGAGAAAATGGATATTAGGTAGGTTTTTGTTAAATGCGACACTATCTCCTTCCTGAACAAGAAAGGCAAAAGCCCAGGGGAGACCCCAGTCAAAACCCTAATTCTAAACATCAGATGGTCCTAAATTTTTTCAGTATTGATTCTGCTCCTCCTTGCATCAGTAGTGTGCTACATGGCTGCACTAACATCCAAATTTCACCAGAATACGTGCAGTTAGAGTCATGACCCAGCTTTCTACAGCAGGCCAGGTCTTGCACCTCTACACTTGGAAGTCTGGAAGGTAAGTACAAATGTTCTCAAGTAGGGAAGCTGCCAAATTCAGTCCATGAGGCTGCACGTAGTTCTGTGAAACATGGTGGGAAAGTCCAGAAATGCGGTAATGATGGTCACATGCAATAGCTGTTCACTGAATAACCATATTCTCATTTTTAGGAGAGGCATTTTTATACTTAGTCATAGTGACCTTTATTTTCTTATCACTGCAGATTAATCTCATCTTTTGTGCTCTTTTCCCAGCCTCTTCAATCAGTATCTTCTTGATGACAAGATGACTAGTAATTAGAAGATTAAGTTCAGCTAGGAAGAATTTCGAGTCTTTATCAGTTATCCTTTGAATTGTTGCTGCTAGGAGATACAGACACAGAAAACAGATTTAATGTTTACTGCTATGTTTCCTATCTGGTAACATGAAACTACGTCCATAACTCCTAGGTTCCTAGCTAGTATTTGTGTACAAACCTGTCGTCTTCTATGTAGCACCAAAGCTTTGCTAGAAAAGCAAAGAGGATGAACAACCCTGTGGTGTCTCAGTCCTTCCTCCAGCACTGGCAGCACCATGCTGCATTCAGCCTGTTCCATCACTTCTGTGAGTCTTGAATCCTCTGCAATAAAGCACCTTTCACAATCATTTCCTAACAGAGATGTGATAGCTACATCAGTTGCTGAGGGGAGCTGCTCTGGAGCCAGCCCGATCCACAGTGGAGTGGCAGATCTCATTGCACAGGGGGTTTTCCTGAGGCAGGGAAATGCCAGGGCAGCGGAGAGACCCACCAGGAGCCAGCTGCTCTCACGGGAGATGCTGACGAGGCCTGGGCATTGCTAGAGCAACCGCGACCACCTCCATGCCTATAAAAAGCAGCCTGGGGAGTGCAAGTGACCAGGAGCGCTGCCAACAGAGTGTGGCGTGGCAGTTTGTGTGGCAGTTTGCGTGGAAGGGCATAGTCACCCTACCAGCTCAAGAGGTGGATTCAATTGGTGGTCATCACCCTCCCAGAAGGAGCTTAGCTATGGTATCCACCCAGCGGAAAGTCATGCCCTCTGCACTTGCCAGAATGGATGTGGCAACCCAGACAGAGCTCCCACGAAAACATGCAGCCACCCAAGTCTCAGGTTGCAGAGAGTGCCTGAGCCTTTTGCTGGTAACGGATGGCGGTAGTGAGAACAGCTGTGTGAGGTGTGACCAGGTGGATGATCTGCTCAGCCTGGTGGCAGAGCTACAAGAGGAAGTAGAAAGGTTAAGGAGCATCAGGGAGTCTGAGAAAGACATAGGCTGGTGGAACCATTCTCTGCCCTCCCTGAGACAGGATCAGGAACAGCCACCAGAAAAAAACCAAGATCAAGGGGATCCTGTATCCTTCACCCGCCAGGCTGAGGAGAGTAGCTTAAAGGAAGGCAGTGAATGGAGGCAAGTCCACACTCGGCAGGCGAGCCCCGCTTCTTGCCCACCTTGCCTTCCCAGCTGCCTTGGTGCAACAGGTATGAGGCTCTGGATGTGGAAAGCCAGTCAATGGATGATGTGAATGGTGGTCCATCTACACCAGAGGTGTTGCCAGGGTCAGAAAGGCCTACCCCCCATATCATGACTACCTCCTTGAGGAAGAAAAGACAGGTTATAGTTGTAGGCGACTCCCTTGTGAAGGGAACAGAGGGTCCAATATGCTGGATAAACCCTCCTCTTAGGGAAGTCTGCTGCCTTCCTGGGGACTGGGTTAAGGACATCACCAGGAAACTTCCTAGCCTGGTACAGCCTTTGGACTGTTACCCATTACTGTCCTTCCATGTGGGTGGTGATAAAGCCATAACACATAGTTCAAGGGTGATCAAAGGAGACTTCAGGCCCTTGGGACGGTTGGTAAGGGAATCTGGAGCAAAGGTTGATTTTTCTTCTCTCCTTCCAGTTGCAGGCAGCAACATTGGAAAAAATAGTTGGGCTCAGTCTATAAATACATGACTCTGTGGCTGGTGTCACCACCACAGTTTTGGGTTTTTTGATAATGGGATGGCCTACACGGCACCAGGCCTGCTGGCGTCGGATGGGATTCGTCTTTCTCAAAGCGGGAAGAGGGTCTTTGCTCACGAGCTAGCGGGGCTCATTGACAGAGCTTTAAACTAGACTTGAAGGGGAGGGGGATAATATCAGGCTTGCCTGTGACAAGCTGTGGGAAGACACACCAAGGTTAGAGGGACGGGGTGCTAGCAAGGGCCCTCGGCCTCTTGCTCTGAGACATGCCGGCTACACTGCAGCACACTTGAAGTCTTATGGAGATGAGCCAGGGGCTGCTGAGGTAATAGGAGCCAACAGGGAAACACCAGTGAAATACCTCCAAGGAATTAAGAGGTGTTCCTCTAAGAAGGTGACGTGGCCAACAGCCCAGCTGAAATGCCTCTACACCAATGCATGCAGCATGGGCAACAAAAAGGAGGAGTTGGAAGCCACCATGCTGCTAGAAAGCTATGACCTAGTTGCCATAGGTCATATGGTGGGACAAATCCCATGACTGGCGTGTGGCTATTGGTGGCTACAGGCTGTTCAGAAGGGATAGGTGAGGAAGAAGGGTCGGAGGCATTGCTCTCTACATCAAGAAATGGATAGAGTGTTAAGAGCTGTCTCTGTAAGAGTAGCCACAAGCAGGTTGAAAGCTTATGGGTAAGAATTGAAGACTGAGGCAACAAAGAGAACCTTGTGGTTGGTGTCTACTACAGGCCGCCCGATCAAGGGGAGCCTACTGACGAAGCCTTCTTACTCCAGCTACAGGAGGCATTGTGCTTGCAGGCTCTTGTCCTGCTGGGGGACTTCAACCACCCCAGCGTCTGCTGGAAAAGTAGTATGGTGAGCTATAGGCAATCCAGGAGGCTCCTGGAGTGCACTGAGGATAACTTCTTAAGCCAGGTAATAGACAGCCCTACCAGAGGGGATGTGATGCTGGACCTGTTGGTCACCAATGCAAGTGAGCTTAGTCAGTGACATCAAGACTGGAGGTAGCCTGGGCTGCAGTGATCATGCACTGGTGGAGTTCGCAGTCCTGAAGGATATGGATCAGGCAAAGAGTAAAGTCAGGACCCTGAATTTTAGAAAAGCAAAATTCCAGCTCTTCAAGGAGTTAGTCAATAGGACCTCCTGGGAAACTGCTCTCAAGGACAAGGGAGCAGAACAGAGCTGGCAGATCTTTAAAGACGCTTTTCATAGAGTGCAAGAGCTCTCGATACCCAGTATAAGAAATCAGGAAAAGGCGGCAAGAGACTGGCGTGGATGACTCAAGACCCACTGGTCAAACCAAAGGGCAAGAAGGAACTGCACAGGTAGTGGAAGCAGGGACAGGTGTCCTGGGAAGAGTATAGGGACGCTACACGGTTGTGTAGGGATGGGGCCAGGAAGGCCAAGGCGCAGCTGGAGCTGAACTTGGCAAGGGATGCAAACAATAATAAGAAGGGCTTCTACAGGTATGTCAGCCAGAAAAGGAAGGTCAAAGAAAGCATACCCCCTGATGAGCAAGACTGGCAAACTGGTAACAACGGACGAAGAGAAAGCTGAGGTACTCAACTTCTTTGCCTCAGTCTTCACTGGCAACCTCTCTTCCCACACCTCTCGAGTGGATGGACTGCAAGATGGGGACTGGGGGAGAAAAGCCCCTCCCACTTTAAGGGAAGATCAGATTCATGACCATCTGAGGAGCCTGAACCTACATGAGTCTATGGGACCTGATGAGATACATCCCAGAGTCCTGAGGGAATTGGCTGATGTAGTTGCCAAGCCACTCTCCATGATATTTGAAAAGTCATGGCAGTCAGGTGAAGTCCCTGGTGACTGGAAAAAGGGAAACATTGCACCCATTTTTAAAAAGGGTAGAAAGAGAAGGATCCTGGGAACTAGTGACCTGTCAGCCTCACCTCTGTGCCTGGGAATATCATGGAACCGCTCCTCCTAGAAGCTATGCTAAGGCACGTGGAGGAAAGGGAGGTGATTCGAGACAGCCAGCATGGCTTCACCAAGGGCAAGTCCTTCCTGACCAACCTAGTGGCCTTCTGTGATGGAGTGACTGCTTAAGTGGACAAGGGAAGAGCTATGGATGTTGTCTGGACTTCTGTAAGGCCTTTGACATGGTCCCCCACAACATCCTTCTCTCTAAATTGGGGAGATATGGATTTGATGGGTGATGTGTTTGGTGGATGAGGAATTGGTTGGATGGTTGCATCCAGTGGTTAGTGGTCAACGGCTCAATGTCCAGATGGAGATCAGTGACAAGCGGTGTCCCAAAGCGGTCTGTCTGTATTGGGACCAGTGCTGTTTAATATCTTCATCAATGACATAGACAGTGGGATTGAGTGCACCCTCAGCAAGTTTGCAGATGACACCAAGCTGAGTGACAAGCTCGAGAAGTGGGCCCATGTGAATCTCATGAAGTTCAACAAGGCCAAGTGCAAGGTCCTGCACCTGGGTTGGGGCAACCCCTGGTATCAGTACAGGCTGGGGGATGAAGGGATTGAGAGCAGCCCTGTGGAGAAGGACTTGGGGGTACTGGTGGATGAAAAGCTGAACATGGGCTGGCAATGTGCGCTTGCAGCCCAGAAAGCCAACCGTATCCTGGGCTCCATGAAAAGCAGTGTGGCCAGCAGGTCGAGAGAGGTGGTTCTGCCCCTCTACTCTGCTCTTGTGAGACCCCACCTGGAGTACTCCGTCCAGCTCTGGAGCCCTCAGCACAGGAAAGACATGGGCCTGCTGGAGCGGGTCCAGAGGAGGGCCACGAAAATGTTCAGAGAAAGGCTGAGAGAGTTGGGGTTGTTCAGCCTGGAGAAGAGAAGGCTGTGAGGAGACCTTATTGCAGCCTTTCAGTGCTTAGAGGGGGCTTATAAGAAAGACAGCAACAAACGTTTTAGCAGGGCCTGTTGTGATAGGACAAGGGGTAATGGTTTCAAACTAAAAGATGGTAGATTTAGACTAGACATAAGGAAGACATTTCTCATGATGAGAGTGGTGAAACACTGGAACAGGTTGCCCAGAGAGGTGGTAAATGCCCCATCCCTAGAAACATTCAAGGTGAGGTTGGACAGGGCTCTGAGCAGCCTGATCTAGTTGAAGATGTCCCTGCTCATTGCGGGGGGGTCGGGTGGGCGGGGGTTGGACTAGATGACCTTTAAAGGTCCCTTCCAACGGAAACTATTCTATGATTCTATGATTCTATCTTCTTGTCTCTGGTAAAATTAAATTTCCTGGTACTAATGGATTATGGCCTTCAGCATCATCGATATTATTAAGAACAACACTGTGACATTGGAAACTCAATCAACCCTCACCTTTCACAGTAATTGTTAAAAGGTTTTTCTCATGGCAGCCCAAAAGGAAGCAAATATGCTGGATTCATGAAAACATCTCAGACATAAAAGACACCAAGTAATGATTGTTTTCCCTTCCCCCTCAAAGGAAAACAGATAATTAGAAAAGAAAATAAATAAAGACACTGGTGGAAGAAAAAGGGATATATATGGTGCCATAGGTCCTTCATAAGGAATTCTGCCTGCTTGCATCTGCATGGTGCACTAGCAGTTCAGCTATTTCTCAAAGTCAAGTGGGCTGCTTTCACCAGCAGGTTTTGATGCATCTTTTGGAGGACCTGGGGCTAAGGATTGTCCAGCTGTGATTTGTATTTCTGCTTCCCAATGCATTTCTGCCTCTTTCCACACATGCAATGAGAACTTCTGTACTCTCTTCTCTTTTTGAGCATAGCTGGCTAAAGGCAAGGATCCCCAGGGAGTTCTGAAGCAAAATCTTGTTCCTGTTTTATGATGACAGTTAGCTTTGAATTAAAAAAGAAAAGATTCTAATTTAACTCAAAATGGAACTGACTTTTTGGACTAAAATTACGGAGTTGAATGATCAGAAATTTGATATCTTCCTGTATGTGTTTATAAAGCAATATTGTCCCAAATGGCTAATGATGCAATGCTTTCTCAGTCCTGCTGAGTGTAGGAATAAATCTATTTTAAGTTAATTCCCAGTCAAAGAGTTTGAAAAGCTACTCTTGCTATTGGCATTGTTTATTTGCAGCAGTAGAAGTCTGCTGAATTTCAGGCTTCATCCTCAAAATACTGAGAACTAGGTCCCTTACCCAGCAAAGCCCTTCATCACAGGGCTTAATTTTGAAACACTTGAACAGTCCCTAGTGACATTTGCGGAGCAGGCCATCTTCAACAGCTTCAGTTAAACACACATGTCCTCCTGGACCAGAGGGATTTGTTTCTATGCTGTTCAGAGCACAACACTTCAAAAAAATGTCTGTCAATAGAGGGTAGTTGCAGAGTTGTTGGCCATGGTGCTTTGTATAGGCAAGTGGGGCAGGGGAGGGGGGCACCACCTCTAGCAGGCAATGGTATTTGGGAGGGACAGGAGGCTTGTCTTCATGCCTTAAAATTTCTATTCTGCTTCATCCCAAAGATTTAGTTTCACAACATCAGGCTCCCACATGCTTTGGGGGTTTCTACTTGGTTTCAGAGAGAGGTGGGTCCACTGCAGACCTCTGCCCGGTGGGTGAAACACTGCGGAGGTGGAGGATGAAATGACATAGCATTGCTCAGCCCTTGGAGGTGTAAATGGGTGCTGGTGAAGGAGGCTCCTGTGCTACAGACTAAAACCTGGCCTGATGCACTGAGTGCTTTTAATCTGACGGAGCCTTCTTTATTCAAAATGGCATTGCTCTTGACTGACATCAGGAGTGAAAATCGATCCTCTTGAATAGAAATGTTTCAGTCCTTAATTATAACTGGATTGTAGTAACTTCCCCTCTCTACTGCTTTGGCCAGGCAGTGTTTTCTTTCATTTCTATGTCTGTTTGGGTAGAAAGCCTGGTAGATCATAGAATCACAGAATCATAGAATTGTTTAGGTAGAAAAAGACCTTTAATATCATCAAGTCCAACCATTAGCCTAACACTACCAAGTCCACCACTAAACCAATTAAGGGTAAAGTAATAATTAATTTCATGTTTCCTGGCTTGGTGGCTGGATTAATTTTTTAATGAAAGTAAAACTAGAAATCACTGAGGTTGGAAAGGACCTCCAAGATCATCAGTCCAACCATCAACCCAACATTACCATGCTTACTAAACCATGTCCCAAAGTGCCATGTCTACATGTTTTTTGAACACTCCACCACCTCTCTGGGCAGCCTGTTCTAATGTTTGACCGAGTGGTCTTTCAGTAAAGAAATTTCTGCTAATATCTAATCTAAACCTCCCCTCATGCAACTTGAGGCCATTTCCTCTTGTCCTATTGCTAGTTACTTGGGAGAAGAGACCAACACCCACCTCACTACAACCTCCTTTCAGGTAGTTGTAGAGAGCGATAAGGTCTCCCCTCAGCCTCCTCTTCTCCACACTAAACAACCCCAGTTCCCTCAGCCGCTCCTCATAAGGCCTGTGCTCCAGACCCTTCACCAGCCTTGTTGCCATTCTCTGGACACACTACAGCAACTCAATGTCCTTCTTGTAGTGAGGGGCCCAAAATCGAGCACAGTATTCCAGGTGCGGCCTCACCAGTGCTGAGTACAGGGGGACAATCACTTCCCTATTCCTGCTGGCCACACTATTCCTGATACAAGCCAGGATGCTATTGGCCTTCTTGGCCACCTGGGCACACTGCTGGTTCATGTTCAGCCGGCTGTCAACCAACACCTCCAGTCCTTTTCTGCTGGGCAGCTTTCCAGCCACTCTTCCCCAAGCCCGTAGTGTTCCATGGGGCTGTTGTGCCTGAAGTGCAGGACCCGGCACTTGGCCTTGTTAAACCTCATACAGTTGGCCTCGGCCCATCGATCCAGCCTGTCCAGATCCCTCTGCAGGGCCTTCCTACCCTTGAGCAGATCGACACTCCCTCCCAGTTTGGTGGGATCCCAAATCATCACCCAATCATCACCCCTAGGCATCAATTCTTCTGCCGAAAGGGAGAGTTTATGAGGGCAGGTGCACAGGAGGTAAATGGACAGTATGTCCTTGTGTTGACAGGAACCGTTACTGGTGTGGAAAAAGTTTCATTTCCATATCACCATAAAACATGAAGCCAATAGCTTTCTGGATAGTAAAGCACATACTGAACACACTCATCTGATCCTTACTAACATGGAGAGGACTCACACAGGTTGAAGGCAGGTCAAGCTGAAACCATCTTGCTTGCAGCAAACAAAGTGGTGACTGACAGTGCACAGGTAGGTGCATAGCTTAGTTAAGGCTAGTGAACATGGTGGCGTGCACAAGATGTTCTCTGGCTGTAGAAATACAGTAAGGGACTGGGGTGGAAACCAGCTTGAGCGGCTGAAAGCCTTAATGTTCAGGAGCTCAGAATGTGGCTCACCAGGAATGTTCTGTAATAATGTAAAATATGGTGGGATTTTTGTTTTATTTTGTTTTGTCCTGCTTTGTTTTATGAGAGTTTACTGCTACTTTTAGTGGCCTTCAAGACATGAGCTTTCAGCTAGTGTGGAATGCATTTACAGTGCTGGCAGTATGAAGTGCTCTCCGATGGAACAGACTTTCTGCAGTTGCAGTTTCTGCACTTGTCTTGGTTTAAACAAATGGGAGGGAAAGAGTTAATGATTAAACTTAACAGGTAACTTTGTTTATAGCTACTGAACACAGTGAAAATGCTTTTCTGTGTGCAGCATCTTTATGCCTCTGAGGATTCGGCTTGTGTATGGAAACAACAGTAATTTTGCTCCCAGCTACAGGCAGTAACAAAGGAGTCCTTTGTTTGTCCAAATTCTTGCTTTGAAATCTTACTTCTGTTCTTTCTTGGCATTGCTTGTTCCAACCCAGAGTCTTTCAGACTAAAAAAATATCCTTAACCTGTGTGCATGGAAAGCCTGAAAGCCACAGGTCAAGATCTGTCAGTTAAATAAACCAGTATAATAAACTAAATAATGCCAGGGGAGAATTAGCCACTAAACCTTACCCAGAATTTTGTACTGCTTTTGCCGTTCAGAAAGTTGGCCACTCCAGCCCATGACATCCAAAATACCACCTTTGGCTCAAACATTTTTAATGCAAGGTTTTCACTCCTGCATACTGCAAGGTACTTGTGAACTCTCAGAACAGGCAAAAAACTGCTAAATGCTCCTTTGAATGAAGTCAATATGATCATTTTGAAAGATACATTGCAAAAGGGTCACTCTTCTAAGATGCTGGGTACCCTCTCATAAGGTGTTGAGCATCCTTGTGCTCATTATCATTAGAAGGACAGGAAGAGCTTGATGGGATGTAGGACTGAGCACAGGACTGGTTGTGGAGTTTGCAATTTCCTTCCCCTTCCGACTTCTGACATGAACCAGGAAAGTGAGCCTTTATTTTAAAAGTAACTGTGGTGACCATCTGAATCATCATCATGGACATTGAGGCTGATTATTTGCTCTCCTGAACCTTGCCTTGACAACTTCTTTCCAAATCTATGGAAAATATTATTGCTGCTGTTTGTTCAGGGAAAGGATTGCTCCCAACAGAGAAGAATAGGGAAATCCTTTCATTCAGTTCTGTTGTTCTTTCCCACTACATGGCAATCTCAGCTCCTGAATTTTTAGTTTGTGATGAAATGCAAACTAGAGTGTCATGGTTAAGGAATCATGCCCCATAATACATCTTTAAATTGAGGTTTTAACACATATAAATTACAGCAGTTTTAATCAGTGCACTATATATTTTATTACTGTGAATGAGCTCTTGAGACATTTTTTATGAGGAACCGTGTGAGATTTTATGGTGTGAACCTTAAAGGGCCTCCTTTCACTTCATTAACTAAAAGCAACTCCACTGAAATCAGTGAAATGATAAGCAGGATCAGAGCTTTCTCCTCCATCTTTACTGAGCACATCTGACTTCCTGGAAATCATTTAGATAATCTGGTAGTTAACAGAAGACTTGAATGGCTGCTTAGTGTCTGCCTGTTGCACCAAGTCCTAAAATATGGTCAGGTTTTTGTGCTTAACAGAAAACCCAAGATTTCTCAGTACCTGAGAACACAACATGGAGTCTTGTGTCACTGGTTTTTTTTTGGAAAGAATAACAGAAGTTCTTATCTGCCTTGTAGATATCTGGTTATCTAAGAATCTCCCCTAGTTTGGGGAATATTTTAAGGACAAAAGACTTGTGTTGACCTTTCAGCAGCAGGATAAACAAGTTCTGCTTTAGGGGAAAGAATTTCTTGATAAACATTGGTAGTGGAACTAAGCAGCTAGGTTGACTTCAGCTGAGTTGTAAGCTGACCTGCTTGTACAGAACATGGAGAACAAAACCATGGGAATTTCATTCCACTTAGTTGTAGAAGGGATCAAGAAAACAGTCATTATTGAGTGAAAACTGCCTTTTGTGCAGTGAGTATAAAGCGGAGTAAGCCCCAAGTTAAGACGACCATAAAAATGTCATAAAATGCAAAGAAAAAACCTGTGTCAGTGATTCCACAAAAATGTTTTGAGCAGCTACAGAATTTTGCTAGACAATGCTTGCAGAATGAACTGGAAGCACTTTTCCTAATGATCAATGTGCAATACAAAAGTCACATGATTTTCTCTCATCCCAAAGGACCGGAAGTTCAGAATCTCAGTCAAAACTTTTTTCTGATTTAGAGCAGTACTTGTGGCCCTGAGGAAGACTGATATTCAAACACAATTTGGACAACTTTGTGAAAGAAGACATACTGCCTGCTATAGGAACACAAGTCCTAAAAAAGTCAACATGCAGCTGACAGAAAAAGCAAGCAAAATCCCCAATGGTTTAGTATAATGATGGAATATTAAAGTTGTCTTGATGAAAGCTCTGTTCTATCTGACTCTTTTAATTAATGGAGACATTGTCTCTTAGGACAAGAGGGGACTATCAGGTCAAAGTAGAATTTCACCCCATTATTTTTCTGGGGAGTCCAAGACATTGTGTCTAACTCAAGCACACCTTTTGGAAAGACATCTAGTCTTGATTTCAATACTTCAGTAAGTTGCAGTGATTAATCACACTTGAAATTTGAAAACATGCGTCTAATTCTAATTTGGATTTGCCTGACTCTAGTTTCCAGACATTAGTTCTTGTTTCATACTTACTATTTGACTTCTTGTTTAATACTTACTATTTGCTCCTTGTGAAAGTGTTTATTATCCAAACACTTCTTCTTTTTTCCTTTTGAATGTGACAGCGTATCTACCCTGTTGTTTAGAGTAGTCCTCAGCCTGCTTGAGCTGTCTCACGCTGGAGTCCTCCATACTGTGACCTTACATTTGCAGAGTGGAGCTCTTCCTGAGTTCAGTCTAGACCTGTGTCTAAGAGATAAAGAGAGGAAATGGGGTGAAATAAAGAAATGGGATGCACAGGGAGAGATGTCAGAAGCACAAAATCCTTGGTGCTGGCTGATGCCCTGTCCAAACGCTTGCCAGGCTGTCCGTGGTAAGGCTGGGAGTAGGGAGTGAAAGATGAATTGCAGTATTACAGCATCCATTCTGCCAGTAATTTGCATCCTGGTTAAACACCAGCGGCAGGTACAATGATGCATTCTGGCTCTGTCAAATACTGGAAGTAAAAAGAAAAGAGAGAGATAAATTACATTGCAACCACAGAAAAGCCCATTTGGTAAATAAGGAAACAGTGGAGAAGAAGGGAAACTGTTTCATGCCTCTCTGTCCAGTATATAAATTGCTACATGTAAGATACTTAAACTGCAAGAAGGAATAAAAGACGCTGAAAAATGAGGGAGAAAGCCAAAAGACAACCTAAGAACACAGACTGGCAAACTGGTCTCAGCTTACATGGTGACCTGCAGCCATTCAGAAATGAAAAGGAAAATTGTTGTTAAAGAAACAGCATCTGTTGGGAAGTGCAGCAGCAAAGGTGGTCGTGGAGCTCCCCTTGCAGCGTTTTCCCGGAGGGGATCATGGGTGGCCCTCTTCCTGTTGCACACAGGATGATGGTCACAGACCTGCAGGAACTTTGTATAGTTGGAAAGTCTATCTCTCTGTCAAGCTTTGCAGGGCGGGGGAGCTCTGCACAGCTGCCCTTCAAGTGGAGTGCCTGGTTGCAGCTCCAAGAGGGTTGCATGAAACCCTGGAGGAGAAGGAACCTTCAGACGGAATGCATGTTGGTTATTAGCATTTATTGGATCCTAATAACCTCACTAAATGTAGCTGGTTTTCATGAGGTTAGCAGCAGGCGCTTTTTCTCACCAGTGCCATCCTGTGCCCTGTTCCATATTTCTCTTGCAGAGCATTGGGGTAGGGGAAAGGAGAGCTGATCACAGGAAAAGCCTCTGAAATTTAAAAATGGAAACAAAGTGGTTCTCCCAGTCTTTTATTCTTGGAAATACTTGAAGCGATGTGAAATGGAGGGGTGTAAGGCTGTTCTTGCTGGTTTCCTTAGGTGCTCAGTGTGATGGGCTTTGTGAACTCCACCTTAAACCCAGCTCTCTGCCTACAATGCAAAACTGAGGTGGTGGTGTGCTCAGTGCAGCAGCAAGAGGCAGCTCTGGGGTGTCCATCGCCAAACTGGTGCCAGGAACTCAGCTCCATGTAGCTGCTTCCCCCGGCTGCATTTTTTTGGATCAAGGTGGCTATGTGTCCTCTGGACCTCAGCCCATACCAATTTGCGGTGCTGCACTGTGCAGTGTGGATGTGGTAGGTTGGGTTGGGGCTTGGGGTGCACCTCTGCAGCACAGTCCATGGTGGGGAGGCATGTCCCTTGTCCACAGCTCTGGGGAGTTGCTAGTAGGAACTACTGCTGCTTCTTTGTTGGACATAATGTGTTCACAGAGCGGTGACTGGCTTTTCATGCTTCAGGGAAACGTCTCAAGCAGTGGGACAGAACAGAAATTTGCTGATAGTGCCTTCTCTGTCCTGCAGTTTTTTGTCAAGGTTAAAAAATAATTTGGAAATTAAACTTGGAATCAATTTATTTCAGTCCCTTCTACTTTCTCCTCTCCTCCCCTTCTTCCTTCTGTCCCATGTTCCCTGAAGAAAAAAATCACCAAGCACCTCAAGGGGGACAGTCCTGCAGAAGGAGCTGGGAATTAATCTTGTTGCTGAAAGGAAGAATGGAAAAGTTCTTCAAAACTTTACCATGTGTTTATAAAGATTTATGATTGATTTGGTTTCCTTTTCTTATTAATCTTTGCCATCTTCAGACATTCAAGAAATGTAAGTCTGCCCCCCACCAGATTCATTAAGGGGAATAAAAAGGTTTCCTTTCTCTACCTGCTTTTTGTGAGCATTGTGGGATCGCATTTTACTGATGTTTCTCTGCAACGTGTAAAAATCAAAACGTACTTGAAAACCAAAATAGGGCCTTAAGAGGAATATCAGCTCTCACTAGATTGGTGATAAAACTGTATGATTTAGCTTCTAGGTATAGTGTAAGAAAAAGGAAACGTGTCCTTCAGGAGTAAGGAGCCTTTGGCAACACTTGCTATGAACATGCTTACAGAAGTCTCCTTGGCCTGCTGGCATACACCTGCGTCTAATGGACATAGCAGGACATAGGGTCTCATAGCATTGCAATGGCACTTGTGCAACTCCAGGATTTGTTGAAGTCCTCTTTAGCCTCTCCCAACCTCTTTCCATGAATGACAGATAGATGGAAAGAGGGAAAGATGACACAGTAGGAAAAAGCAGCTTGGCTGCCATCAGTTGATGGCGAAAACCTACTGACATGATGTCCTCCAGCACAAATCAAGATGAAAAAATCTTGTTTCTGCTCCACAAGTCTATGGCTAAGATATGGAGAGCTAGGATTAAAATGTGCTGGGAGAACCAGGTGTATGTTTTGGAGCCGAAGATGGAAGAATTGCATGTCAGCAGTTGTACTGACAGGGGAAAAGCTTACCAGGCTCCCAACTGCATGCCTGGATTGTAGATGGCTGGGTATGAATTTCTTCCTCTCTTTGAGTGGAAAATTGAAAAAACAATTTATATGGCTTTATTAAATGGGCCTGATTGTGACAATGAGTGCTATATATTTGTATATTACAAATAATATTAATGTAGATGCGCTAAAGTAAATTTCTAATAGATTTTCCTTTCATTTTCTTGTATTCTTTTTCAGGTGGGGTGAGAATCTCAGGCATTTCTATTTGTTGGACAGTGCTGAAGAATCACATTTAGAGGGGATGAAGGACCATTAGGTCTCTCAGGTGCGTTGCCCTTCAGGGCAGTGCTGTCTCTTGTGGCCATGATGGGTGTGATGGGCCAGCGGGCTCTTGCCAAGGATCTGTGGAGAGCTGAACCCGTGGTTGCCTCGGAAGTTGCACATACTTAATAAAAGGCTCAGTGCTGTCAGGAGTCTGAGTGAAAGTTATTATTTGAATTTGTTGTAGTGAAAGACTGCCTCTCCAGATGGAGAGGAAATAAAAATTCAAAAAATTAATTAAAGACATTAAAAATGTTCTGGTTAGTGCAACTAAAGCTATGCTTACACAGACAGCAGGGGTCAGCTGTAACCCTCCATCCACAGTCCCAGAGCTGTGACTCTCTGCAGCTCTGCTCCCAGCAGGTACCTTACTCCATCTGCACATGGTATTGGATGCTAGGGCTTGAAATTGCTCTGTATCTGCTCATTTCAATATATTTGAAACTGAGTAAGGCCTCAGACCTGGGTATTTCAATGTCAAGAAATCTTCCCAGTAGCCAAAGATTTTCTTTCTAAATTTGATCCATTTGTCTCTATTTTTTCCCTTCTTTCCCACCCAAAGCTACCCTGAATAATTCTGCATTTTAAAAATTTACACCTTAGACAATTTAGAATTCCTTGTAAGTAGTTACTATGTTCCCTCTTATACTGCTATTAACCTGCCAAACTGATGTGTGTACAGTCTTGTGTGGACAATTTGTGGGCAGGATTGCTCCTCCCCTACTTGAAGCTGCTCTTGATACAGCTTTCTGTAATTTTTCTGTCTGTTTCAATGAATTTAGGACACCTCCACCTCCCCAATAGTTTTCAGTCTTGATTTTGGGATTTTCTTGCTGATCTTTAGCTCATTAGTGGAGATGATAGGAAGTGGGTCATATAAACCTTTTAATCACACTGTTACAAATTTGTGTGCTGTAGGTAACTAATACTAGCTACATATCAGCCTCAAGGTGAAGGTAATAAATCTTGCTTGTCCTTGGAACACTTTGCCAAATGACTCATTAAAAGAGATCTTCATAGAAATTGTTCTTTCTTCAACTGGCCCATAAAAACAGAAGCATATTCCCCTTTTGTTAGTTACTCTGGTACCTTTAATGGAAGAAAACTGTCAGTCCTCTGAGAAGACTTAAATGTCCTGTTTTTAAATGTCTAGCACTACTCTTCACTCCTGGCCACTATACTCTGCAGGTATTCAGTTCTGCTGAACACCTGGGCTGCAGAAGACGACTGAGAATTAATATGATATTTTCTCAATGCAATTAGGCTGCAGCTCTCTGTCCGTGGACAGCGTTTCTGGAGTAGGCATGTCCCAGGAGCAAAAGCTGGAACAAAGCTGCCAGCAAAAGTGCTTTGTGGACACACATGGATGGCTGATTGGCAGTGTTGGGAGGGAGGGCAAGGGAGTATTTGGGGGGCGAAAGAAGGTAAGAAAATGGAGAAGAGACATTAACTGCAAAATTAGGATGGAAATGAGGGAGATAAGATCCTGCTTAAAAAGTTGGGTGATTATTAAGAGGCATTATTTTGCTGTCAAGTGAATTGCAGAGGAGAAAGGGCGATTATTCATTAGATGCATCATAGAGACAGGACATAAAGGGTTAGAAATGCTGTTTGAGCCATAAAGCCTTCACCAAGCAGGGAAGGAGTAATGATCTTGGTTTTATTGTGCTGTCTTCAGACTGACAAAGTTCTAATTTTGTTCCAAAAATAAAGTTATGAGCCAAATATAAAGGTCTCCTAAATCGTGTGCGTTTGCTTCTGTGATAGTGTTGACTGTGCATAAGACAGTTTGATAACTGTCTGTCAGAGATGTAGAGAAACCTCATGCTTTATGGGAGCCCAAACAATCCTCAAAATAAATGCAGATAAAAAATTTCTTCCTATTGATTAGCTTTCTGGCTGGTTTTTTTTGCTACCACAGCATCCTCCGTTAGTGTAGGACGAATACCCGGTGACTTGCAAGAAATGGCAGTCTGACCATAGCTTCTTATGGGAGGAGGGCTACGTTTGCTGTGTCTGGACTGGGTCTGGGTCCTTCAGCCCAGAGTCGCAAGATGCTGCTCCGAAGAATCTTGTCTTCCTCTCACCCCCACTCTTCTGAGTCACACGTGTACAAAATCATCCAGCATCTATCAGCTGCGCTTTGGGGGAACGTGCTGCTGCCACCTCTTGTGCTAGTCCAGCATCACTGATCCCATCCAGCCGAAAGCACCCAGCTTGCCTTTCACACAAACTGCCAAACCCAGGAAAATGATGAAGGACCCATATCAAGCCGGAGAATTGATCTGACAGAGGAATACCAGGCACTTCAATTCTATTTCTTTATATTTCTTATGACTTGGACAGCCCCTTGACTGGCTATGGGGGCAGCTTTAAAAATAATTTCCAGTACATTTTTAGTTACCAGAACACAAAGTACTGCTTTTTTACAGCACTCAGAACAAGGAATGTAATAAATAGGCTCAAATCCCTTCTGTAAGCAAAATTCAAAACTCAGAGGAGTGCTCTTAACCCTCAAAGCTCACAGCAACCAAAAGCATTTTACATTCAGAGCTCATAGGAAGGCAATATTACAATGTGGTGCCCTGCAGTTTTTTTGAGCCATTCACTCTTTTGAAGCACTCGTGATTCATGTAGGCTGAGTGAAAATGCAGACCTGATTTGCTGGCTACTCTGTTCTTTTTTTTTTTTCTTCCATCTTTTCCCATTTTTCTTAATTCTCTCCCTTCAGTTGCTTAACAGTGTATTTATCTCAATTTCCAAATTGAAGTTCACAAAGGGAAGGATGTATTAAGTACCCAACCAATGTATAAAGGTTGTGACATGAGTGAAGCACCAAAAAGATAATGAGATATAAAAAAAAAGTTATTCTGACTTATAAGCCTCGGAGAGGTTATTTTCATACATTTTAAGCAATTTGAAGGCTAGAAATGTACTTAAAAAAAACGTTCAAAAAGGTAGTTTATGCTTGCTCATTGATCCTTTCATAATGTTCATGTCTCTCTCTTTTTCATGAGTTCCAGAAGATGATAACCTTAATTAAAGCAGAAAATTTTGTTAGAATTTCCTAGGTGTATTACCTTCCTCTTTGGGTTGTACTGTACAATTAAGCTAATTTCTCAGACCATATTTCTTAAAATTATCTGTTTCTTCCTTCCTGCAGCATATTCTGATTCCTGTCAGGTACTGAAGCAATTTCTTCCTCACCAGCATTTTTTTTTTTTGAGCCACAGTATTGCATAAAAACAAAATATGAAATAAATATTTCTGAGCTTGAGCCATAAGAAACCTCAGCAGATCATTTCTCCATCCCAGAAGTTCCTCTGTAGCCCAGTCTGTTAACATCTTCTCTTTAAGTTGGTCCCCTCTCTTAATAACTAGTGTCATGCTGAGCCTCCTCTTCTCTATCTTAACTAAATATTTTTTCATGAAGCTCTTCATCAAACACATAAAGATGAGGTGTTGTGCATCACGTTTCAGAAAAAAAACCCCAATCTCTTCTCTAGGAAAGAGACCAAGTTTATCTTTAGTAATTTTATTCTATACTTCATCCCTCTTTCCTTGGTGTCTAGGTTTGTGCTTATTATTGCATTCCAGCTTTGTTCTCAAGTTGCATATTGTTATACAACTCCAATTAATGAAATGTCTTTCTCAGTCACTTCTTCCCACTGTCTTAAATGGGGGTAATCCAGGGCAAGATCATTAGCTGCGAAGAAGTCTTCAACTGCTCTTTTAAACCAGAATGGAGCCAGCCGTAAAACAATGCCCAGATAAGACCAAAGTGAACCTGAAAGAACTGAGCTGAAAAGCAAGATCGTTTGGCTATGCTTAACATTTGCCTAAGAGAACTACAAAAATGCTTAATTTGGCCCTGAAAACAAAACAGAAAACATTGTTGGCAAGGGCTTGGAGAAAGAAAAGACTGTTGATAATAATGATCGTACTTGGCACTTTTTCTCCAGAAAATGCTTTACAAACATTAACTAATTAACCAAAATACAGTGTATTTCACACCCTGTGGATCTCCTCTAGTACATTTTTTAAGCTTTGTTACTTCTGTGATAGCCAGCCAAAGAATAACTAACCATCATTAATGCCCTGTGTTTAGATGTATAGTAAAGCTTGTTCTGGTGGAGAAATGGACCTAGTTTTGTCTAGTGACTAGTCTTAGTGTATGCTAATGTACACTTTATGGAACAGCAGTTAACACTTCTTAATGGAGATGCATTTGTTCTTGTTTAATTGGGCATTAAATAGACATAAAACATCATATTCCAAACTTTTTTTTTTTTTTTCACATGAAGCAAATGCATCCATTAAGAAGTATGGAGTAGGCCATGAACAGTGTTGCCCTCTCTGCCTGAGTCAAAGGGCACATACAGGAATAATAATGATTAAAAAAAGAACATAAGCAAGAACACCTTGGAACATCCTGATTTGTAAAACTGCTTATAATAAAAGGAGCTAAGTAGCTTTATGGGTGGGGATGTGCTTTTGCAAAATGAAAGCCTTGGGTCGTCCTTGGGTGGAAGGGTTGGGGAGGAGAAGGTGAGGTGCTGGAAATGAGCCGCCAGCCAGGACAGTTCACACCATCCTGGCCAGTGAGGCTGCATAGGCTGTAGGTTGAAGGTGATAATATTGTGCACTTTGCTTGTGGTTTTTTTGTATAACATCTCCTTGGGGGCTGTGCCTTCCTGCATATCCATAGTGGGGTCTAGAGGACCCATCTAAGGTCTAACCACTGTTGCAACTCACAACACAGGGACTAGGAGGGTTGTTACTCTCTCTGCAGTCTTCACTCCTCTGTTATGGTCTCTGCAGTGGTGAGATTTGCCTACAGAACAGTTATGTACAATTCCAGTTATTAACAGTGAATACTAATAATTAAATAACCATTACCTTTGCCTACAGTGGAACCTGGTGTGCATTGCTAAAAGCAGAGGAAGTCTCAATTTTAGTTTCCATCTCCATCTTTCATACTCACTGTGCAGCACAGCAGCTGTTTAACATGAAAAAATGGTGGCTAGTCCTTCTTTATGAGTGATGGAACACGGAGCCTCACAGGATTCTATGATTCAAAATACTTGGTAGCACACAGACTATCCTCATCATGCTCTCATGCATCAGGGATGACTATATTTTTCCACTTTGATCACTGGGTTCTATCTTGCAATCTCCAGCTTTTCTCTCTGCCATTCCCAGAAATTTGAAATGAGAAGAAGGACATATTTATAAGTGACAACATCAATTTCCTTTGCACTGATAAGTAAAATTGGCCCTTCTTTTTAGCAAGAAGAAAATTGCTCTGCCATTTGTATGTTATTGGCCTGTCTTTTATAAAATGTTATGCCATTCAAAGCTCTAGCAATCTGCTACAAATACAGTTGTAGTGCAGTACATTTTACAAACAGCATGTCATGACAAATAAACCCAGCCCTAGCATTAGAGAGAAAAATAATTTAGCACTGATTAACCATTTACATCTGTGCAAGCTGACTATGAGATGCAGTGGGAGAGGTTGTGAGCCAACCCTCTTCACTCTGCACCCTTCACATCAGCAACTCCACAGAGCTCAGTGCTGCAAGATGTGAGCCACGTCTCTCAAAGAGCTGAGGGAAGAAGGGTCTCCAAAACCATAGCAGGGCCTCAGCAGCTACTGCTGCCTCCTTTCCAGTGGGTTGGCACTGGGGTGGTCTGGCAGCCCCACCACAGCATGGTCTTGCCCTGCTCTCATGCCAGGAGCAGCCTCAGCGGTGGCACTGCCCTGGTGCAGTAGCAGGAACCACAGCCTCTCTGTTCTTCAAGCACTGAACACCTTGAAAGCCTCCAAAGTCTTGTGGTTTTAATGAAGACTATGAGAAGAAGAGAGAAAGCAAAAGTTTTATCTGGTGCCAGTCTTCTCCATGGCTATTGCAACTAATTCCTGTTTACTGCATCTTCAGAGGGCTCAGACAAGAGTCATGTTTCGGCATCTACAGCTGAGCTTGGTTTGACAGCCCCACATCATCCCTGCAAAGCAAAAAGAGCAGGAGCGAAGTGTGGGACCTCTGGAGATTTGTGCAGCCAAGCTGGGTGGACCAATGTCATTGAGGGGTGGGGAAGGGAGAAGAAACTGATCCCGTTTTGGGCAGAAGTCTGCCCAACTCCTAGTTGCAGTCCCCGTTAGTGCATTTGTTTTCCAAATTCTAATAAATCTCATCTATAAGCGAAGAGAAGGTGAAGTCACTGCCAGACTCCCAACTGACCTGGCACTAAATTGTGAGTGATTTGGTGAAGCACATGCCTCGCTGTGATTTTGGGCAGAGAGGGAGCCTGCAGGAACTGCAGCTCAGAGCTCCTGCCTCTGCCAGTGTGGAGGCAATATGGGAATCCAAGCACAAAACATCAGGCGCAGCTGATACTGTGCCACGGTTATCACAAACCTTTCATTTTCAAACAACTTTTCCTTAGCGTAGTTTATTAGAAGCAGAAGGTGATTAACTCCAGATGGTGCTACTCAGTTTTAAATGTCCTTTCAAAGGGAAAGGCTGTTTCCTGATGCATGATTTTCCAGCTTCCACTTCAACTTAAAATATTGTCAGTAGCATAATAATAAAGCTAGAAAAGGTACAGAGAAGGGCAGCTGAATGATCAAAGATATGTAACGGCATCCCAGCCAGGAGATATTAAAGAGGCTACAGCTCCTCAGCATCAGGAGAAGATGGCCAGAGCAGCATGTGATAGAGATCAGTAAGATGGGGAAGGTTTATTTGCTGATGCTCATACAGCAGTGTTATGAGGCACCCCACAAAATTGCTGGGTGGCAGGTTTAAAATTAAAATAATGAAGTATTACTTCATATGGTTTGTAATTCAGTAGCAGAACTCATTGCTGCTCGCCACTGGAGACCCATCATTCAAATGGCTTCAAGAGGAAATTAGCTCATTCAGAGAAGAGAGGTCTGCCAGGGCCTGTTAACGCACAGAGGTGTTCATACACGGACATGTTTGGGAGCCATAGAGCTGGTGTTTTGGTGGAAGCATTGCTGTACGTGCTCCTGGTTCTTATTCTGTCCCCTAAAGCACTTGCCACCAAATGCTACCAGAGGGATCTTTGGTCCCATCCAGTGCAGCTATTACTACGTAAGAAGTCCTCATCTGAAGTCAGGAGGGTGACATTAAGCACTACATTTCCCTGTACAAATAATCAGTCTAGAGTACAAGTGCAGAAGAGGGCTGGGTGTTGCAAGAATATGGAAACTGAGACAAAGCACTTAATGAACCTGCCCAAAACTACCTATCACCAAAAAGGGGGTTAGACCTAAGGGCTCCCCTCGTCTCTCAGTCTTGTGATTCAGATGGTGGCAAATGGCTTTTTAAATAACAGTGGAGGATATAGCCTTTCATTGAAGATGGATGCTAAAACTAACAGGTATTTTCAAGATGAGATGTAGATGCCTTAGGTCCGTATCTTGGGTACAATGCCGCCCATTCCTGTGACGTTCTGACCATGTCCCTTAAACAGCATATATCACAAAACATTGTGATGAATGACCAGTTGTTTTCAGGTGAGAAGGCAGATGACTTCCCAAGTGATCTCATTGGTTTAGAGATGCTGTGGGACACTTTCTTTTGTAATGGACAACAGTTTTTTAGGACCGATCACAACCACACCTGTTGAAAGTAAATGCAGAAGCACAAGGTTGCTAGAGGGTTTCCAGAAACATAGTGACTGCCCTGCATTTTGCAATCCCGCATCCTCATTTCAGAAAGGTGGGATGGCTTGGTGGGAATTTCCTGAGTAAAGCCTTTTACACCTTTCCTCCCTGCAAGAGGCATTTGCATTGTTATCATGCAAATAATATTATTATTATCTCCTGAGCACCATAGTAAGAGCATGGGGCAGAACTTCTCCATATAAAAGGAAGGAATGTGAATTTTCTTCTGCTGAGTGTATGTGTGGCATGTAAGGTAGCAGATTAGGATCCTGATTTTTCTAGTATTACACATTGCACGGTGTTGTCATTCACAGGATTGGTGCAAAGTACCTGTGAGATGCTAGAACAGGAAAATCAATTTTATAATAATTACAAATTACAGAGGAAAAAAAATGCCTTTTAATGCAGAATTAATATGCAGTATTTCTAATGGTCCCTCTAATCTGAACAGGACCTGACTTTTATATTTTGGAAGAGAGGGAGTGATCAGACATGCTCCCAGTGCAGCTGCAGACAATGCTATTTTGTGGACGATTATCCATCCATAATTCGAGACAGTGAATTCTGCCTTCCTTTTCAGTTTTGCACAGTCCATTTGTTTCCAAACTACTTAGGTTTTCAACAGTATTTAAAGTGGTAGAAATCACGCCAAAAGGTAACATCCCTGCAGTCTTACCCAGGTGTATGTTTGGTAACATCAGTGTCTGCCCCAGGGTACCAGAGTAGTGGCGAGAGCTCTGGCCTGAGAGCTGGGAGAGCAGGGTTCAGCTGGCTCCTCCGCTTGCTGCTGAGGTACAGTTCATTTCTGTTGTTAAGACGCCTCTTCCATGCAGGAAAAGCAATCCCTGTTTATTACGCTATAGGGAAAATACCAGCTGGAGAGTCTGTGTAGCCTTGTGGTTTTGAGGTTTGTGTTTGGGTCCCCCTGAGAGTTCTGCAGTCTTTGGGTTTAAAAAAGAAATTGGTGGCTCCACCGCATTTTTTTTGAGGTGGCAGACCCTCTGTGCTACATAATTTACGTATGATTTACAATTTATATCGTTAGGGGTACACATAGACTGAGCTACTGCGATTCTTCTCCATGTCCTGGGTGTAGCTGGTAACTAGACCAGCACTAGACATAGTCAAGATGACCTGCAGCTGCTCTGACTTTACTTCTGCAGAAGAAGTTTTCTAACGATGCCCAAGTCCTGCTAACTTGACATCTGATTTGTACACATTTTTTCAGAATAAGTAGCAGCATTTTTCCAACCAGCTAGCCTCATCCTTCCTCCTGGCCTTGAAAATCTGTGAATCTGAAACACAGAAGCTGCAGAAAGAGTTCTGCTTGTGTCAGGAAGAAACCCTTTTATTTTGCAATATTAATATTCCCATTTTAGATTTGCTGCTTTCCAAGCTAGGGGTTTTAAAAAAGCATGTGGAACTGCTACTACGAACCATCCTTCCACATATTTGGGGACAGCTGAAATTCAGGGTTAACAAGCAGCTATTCATAGCTTTTCATTTGCAGATGGAGGAATAATCATAAATATTCCTCACTTCAACAGGAAAAAAAGTTCCCAGCACTATTGAAAAAAAAAGCCTCAGTTCATATGAACATAGGATTCACGCTGCGTTGATTATGCTGTCTCAGTTAAGATTTATCTGGTTTAAGTTTTTGAGACTGGTACAGTCTTATCTTGATTTAAAGATGGCACAGACCCACGAAGTCAGTAGTTAAGCCTTACGTCAGTGACAGAACGGTGTGCAATAAATGTTCTGTGAAAACAACTTCATTGCTTGGCTTTATGCTCCTATAAGACACTCTAAAGTTACTGGAAGAGACCAGCACCTAAAAATCACTGATGTGAAAATCTGCAATGTATTGTTAGCCCTTTGGGGGACATGATAATCATCTGTGTTCCCACACCTTTTAACAGGTCATCTGCAATGAGGAGAGAGGGAGAGAGGCTACAATTGTTCTCTGCCTTCATTTAAAGATTCTTTCAATACACAATTGATAAAATACAGTGCCTGATGGTCATGTGTAATTTTACAGTGTTAAAAACAATTATCAGAATGCATTTTTCAATAGCTTTTTATAGTTTTTTAGTTTAACATACCTGGGTAGGTGCTTCATACATGGCTTATTGACGCAGTGTTTGTGATGGCTCCAAGAGGGATGTGAAAGGGCTTTTCCCTGTTCAGATTTTTTAAATCCATTTATTCATACAGTGTATATATTCTTGATATTTTTATTACATGCAGTTCCAATGGAAATAAATATTCTTCATTCGAGCCAACTGAAATCCAAATGCTATTTTAAATTAGATATAGTTACTAATTGTTAAATGGGTATTTTTGTCCTTTTTATTAAGCGCTGTGTCCTGGTTTCGGCTGGGATAGAGTTAATTTTCTTCCTAGCAGCAGGCATAGTGCTGTGTTTTGGATTTAGTAGGAGAAGAATGCTGATAACACGCTGATGTTTTTAGTTGTTGCTGAGTACTGCTTATGCTAGTCAAGGACTTTTCAGCTTCCCATGCTCTGCCAGGTGCACAAGAAACTGGGAGGGGGCACAGCCAGAATAGTTGATCCAAACAGACCAAAGGGCTATTCCATACCATATGACGTCATGCTCAGTATATAAACTGGGGGGGGTTGGCCGGGGAGCAGCGACTGCTGCTCGGGAACTGTCTGGGTATCGGTCGGCGGGTGGTGAGCAATTGCATTGTGCATCACTTGCTTTGTATATTATTATTACTATTATTATTATATTGTTATTATTATTATTTTACTTTATTTTATTTCAATTATTAAACTGTTCTTATCTCAACCCAGGAGTGTTTCTCACTCTTACTCCTCCGATTCTCTCCCCCATCCCATCAGGGTAGGGGGAGTGAGCGAGCGGCTGCGTGGTGCTGAGTTGCTGGCTGGGGCTAAACCACGACACGCTGTTAATTTCCTTAAACATCTCGCATGTTAACATGAGGTCCCTAAAATGAAGAGCTGTATAACTCAAACAGCCAGAGCTGGGGCTAATAGTGGAAGGGAAAAGTCTGCAGATGTGGCTCCTTGGTCCTAAGTGTTGTCACTTATCCCCGACGTACCCCTTAGGCTGTGCATAACCCCAGACCGGAGAGTATCTAGGCCTGCAGCTTGGTGCCTGCTGCTGCAAAGGCATTCCCAGTCCTCTGCAGATCTTCTCATCATCTCCAAATAGTTGCTTTTGCACTACCTGTTTTCTGCATTGATATACATCAGCTCTACTGCTTTTTATGGATTTCCACCCTGAGCTACATTGACTGCAAAGTGCTTTGAGATCCCAAACAGATCGCCATCTGGTTCTCCCAAGCCCTGTATCCCTGGGCCCAGTTAACTCTTGATAAATGCTAAGCAGTGGCAGGTCAGGATGGGAAGCCTTTGCAGATATAAATAACACCCAAGGCAGCTGAATGAAACTTTTTTTAATTGCAAATATAGTCATTATCATATTAAAACCAATGTTGTGACCTGTCAGTTATGGACTACACTAGCTCTCCTCTTCCACAAACTTTCTCCTCTTCACCGCACAAATCTCCTGAAACTACCAGGGAACAAACATTTCTCACCAAGCCCAAGAGCCTTCTGCTCTTCATCTGAATATATTTGGTTTTCTCACTGAATCTGCCAACATCCATTACAGTCACCATTAATGGGCCATGATGGGATTTGAACAAATTGTTACAGTTTACAAAATCGTTACGAGCGCAAAAACTTTTAGGAGCGGCTGAGTGGTGAACACATGCTCAGGGGACAAGAAGAGTTTCCCTAGCAAACTTGCTGGCTGTGGAGGAGGAAGGTAATTTGAAAGAGGAGCAATCAGTCTAGCTCACTCCCTGATTAGTAAGAAAGGAACATATTGGTCTGCAATAAACAAAGGAGCAGCCTGAGGTGTTTTGAACCTTCTCAACAAGCAGGATACACAGAGGAAAGCATAAGGGAAGATAGTCAGCCAGGCATCAGCCCAGCACCCAGAATTGCTTTAATTACTATGGGGACAGAAGAACTGGGAAGAGAGTTCCCTGGTGCAAAGTCAGAGCATGTCAGATTTACCTCTCTTTCCATTCCCCTCTCCAAGTGCCGCCTCACACTAAGTTATGCTTTCAACACTGACATGCCCAGTTATAATTTGGAGTTCATATATATGCATGAAGGCGTTTTAATTAGGGTCCTCTTGTGGCTTCGCACACAAATTTACCACTCCCTTACAGACAGTATCCATCAGTGTTGTGTCTCTTTGCTGCTGTAGGATCATCATACCCCCAGATCAGCTGTAGTGTGCAATGTTAATTTGGTATTTTAGCAACAGCCAGGAGCCCTGCTTCAGCCATCCGTGTGTCTCAGATTATCCTGTTCATACTCCTTAAGCTGTGAGAGTCAACCCTTGAGACAGGAGGCTACGGCAGAGCTTCTCGGCCAGCCAGCCAGCCCACCCAAGCATAGGGCTGTCAGAGGAGCTTCTGGAGCTGGTGCAGCTGCAAGTAGATCTCTTGCCGAATCCCAAGCCCAGGTTTCAAGAACACACCAGTTACCCAGCTCTCTCAAGTTTGTATTCGTTTGGTTTTGAATCCCAAATTGGTATCTAATTGTGGCCAAGTCTGACTTTTGCTTTTTCTATCCCCTTTCTAGCTCTGTGAAGAATGGGAAATATATCGCTGAGTTTTTGGTTAAACCAGACTGATCTTGTATTGGGAGCAAGTTGGAGTGCTGCTTGATACTTCTTTTGGGGACCTGCTGAAATTAGAAAAAAAACTACAAAATAATGTGTGCAGCCTACACACACTATTTTGCAATTTTTTCTTATTTAGAAGACTTACACAGGAAACCACCAAAGCTGTGTTGAAGAGAAGTGTAGAGAATATAAACCCAATGAGAATAAGTTGGTCACCAGGTTGTGTATTGCTGAACAGTATGTGCTCGGTAAAGGTGAAGTGCTTACTTGACTTGGAAGCTTGGAGCTGGTACAGTGGCCACAGTAGAAATCTTTGTGCTAAAATTAGAAAATTACAAGTAGCTTTCTGTCATTTGCTCTTCACCCCAGAGCAAAACTGAGTCTTTCAAGGAATTATAGCTCGGAAGACTACCCATGAGGCACAGATGGGCCTAGAGATGTTCTGGGCAGTGCTACAGTATTTATTGGAAAGAAAAAAATCTCCTTCTGGCACATAATGGGCTCAGCTAACCAAATGTTCAGTGCTAATCACATGAACTAGTTTTACAGTTAGATATATTAGTGACTTTGACACTATTTTTCAGCTTGACAGCATAATAGCTCCATTGCTGGAGTGCAGGAGGTCAAGGTCTTTCTGCCCATCACTGGTCCACTAAAAACTGGGTTTGGATTGCAGTATGGGGTTGAGGATAGCCTCAACAAGGAAAAATTGCCTAGCTTGCTCTTTCAATGAGTAGATCTTGCCAGCTTTCATGCCACTTCTCCTAAGGACACTATAGAATGTATGGCTGTGCCTGGAAAGCAAAAACACACTGAAGAGAGGATCTTTTAAAAGCCTTTTGGAAAGCATTACACCTTCTATGCAGATCAGCCAGAGAACTGATAATAAATGAATGTCACGCGAGTCCCACACTAAGCTGGGACAAAACCATACAGGTATGTGATGGATCTGCATTACCCATGCAGGTTCCAGCCAGTAAACGGTGTGGTAAATGCCAAGAGAATGGGAAAAGGACAGATTTTGAAACCTTACCCCACGTCTCTACTGAGAGAGGTGGCTCTGAGGGGACCTCTGGCCTTTTCATGCTGGAACCTCTCATCCTGCTGATGGAGAGGTCTGCTGGGGTCTCCAACTGTTGGAAACCATCTGTGTCTTGCTGTTTCCTAGTTTCAACCCCAGATTTGAAGTCAGGGATGTTGTGCCTTGGAGAGATCCAGCTGCTTCCTATCCCTTTGGCATCGTATCTGCTGGATGCTGTTCTGAGACCTGGGGCACAGCCAGGCAACTGTCCCATAGGTCAGTAGTGGCTGGCAGGGAGGAAGGACAGCTTGCTTGACCTAGGGCAAATGAGTGTCAGGCTCAAATTACACTTTGGGTGAGAAGATTCAGGTGAAAACCCAAGGAGGCCATGTCCTGAGAGCTGTCTCTGGAGGGAGGAGCAGACAGACTTGAGCTGACAGTGGAACACCACGAAATAGGCAAGCAGGCTGACACAGTCATTAATAATGAGCGATTCTTCTAACAAAGGCAGGGAGAAGTTTCATCTCTACCACTTAGGAAGAAAGTCGAGGGAGAGAGAGACATGATGTGAAGTCTCCCCTAATTTTAAAACCATTCAGAGAAGGACCTCAAAGCTATCCTCATGTATCATGTGCAAAAGTGACAGTGTCGCTAGTAGTGGGCTTTCCAGGGAGTGGGGCTGGGCCACGTGCTTGTGCATCACTCTGGCTGTGGGAGCAGAAGGAGAAAATTAGTAATCTAAGTTTCATTCAGCTGAAGCAGTTCCTTATTTGAAGTTGCCCAGCCATGATATTAGCTCAGAAAGCATGTCTGCCTGAAACGGAGGAACCACGGAGTGAAAGTGAAAAAGTGAATGAGGGGAGAGGGTTACAAGCCAGAAGGTCATTGGTTTCACATCCTGTTTAAAAAGAGAGAGAGAGCAGGGTTTTGTGACAGCAATGGGACTAGCTCATGCAGACAGTGAACAAAGTCCACGAGAGCTGCCGAAGAACTTGCTCCTGAAGTCGGGCTACGCAGCATGCTGAGATCAGAGGGCAGTGGAAAGCCTTCTGCCCGTTGGAGGGCTCACACGGGCAGTGACATGTCATGGAGTAACACGGGGTTATGCAGAAAGAGATAGAGTAGCCCTTTGCTTATAATTCAAAGTAAATTCACTTTCCCTGTGATGCTGCAGTCAGATCCCAAGTCAGGCAGGAGAAAATACGTGTCAGGGTGCTAAATATTTTGTGCTCAGCCACCTGTACTGTGTCAACACCGTTCAGCAGACTGTTCTTCAGGTGAATTGCCAATCACCTATGTTGCTTTGGCGCAGGAGACCCAGTCCTGCAGTCTTTATCTGCAGTAATAATCCTTACTCAGGAGGAACCAGGCTTGGAGGATGGCCCCGGCCGCAGCCAGAGCCTCTTAGGGCTGGGGTGCTCCTCGAGCAAGGGTGAAAAACAGGTCTTGGAGACACAGTCCTACCAAGGATTCCCTTTGCTTCTCTGCTTCAAATCACATGAGGATTAAAACATTGGTTTCCCTGTAAGAGCCTGAGATAATTCAGTAGTATTCTGTATTAAAAAAGTAAAATAAGTAAGGGGTGGAAGGGAGCTCTTTTCTAGCATAATTTGAGGCCGTTCCTTTGAGGTGCCAAAAGAAAAGAGAAACAGTCAGGGAAAGGTAGATAAGAGATGGTCCCTATTTTTAAGAAAGTGGTTAAATGTGAGGCACAGAAGTGTTCTTTATTATAAGAAACAAATCAATTCTTTCAGCACCTAAGAATCAACATGAACCTGTCTACAAGCTCTTGTTTGGTGTGTGTTTTAAGACAAGAAAAGTTTTTATTTTTGATAATCTTTGTTTGCCAAGACTTAGAGCTGCACAGACAAATCCATTTCTCTTCACCTCGCCAGGATTTATAGCTGCAGTCAGTCTTTCAGGGGAATAGCCATCAAAACCTCCAGCAGGTGTGCAATGACAGGGAATTGATACTGCATCAAATCCACAGAGAAGAGGTGACATGATGTTTCCCCTGGGATCCTTGTAAAAATGGCATGGAAAAGACAGAAACATTTGCAGATTGCATTGTGAATGCTGCAGAAAACGTAGCAGCCAAAACAAGAAATAATCTTGGAAATTAAAAACCCTTATTGAAGGTTAATGCTTACAGAGATGTGGGAACCAGTCCCAGTGGTACATTATTAGTCAAGCTGTAATAAATGTGTTTTCCATGAGCCTATGTGCCAAAGGCATGACCATCAGCAAGGCACTTCTGAATTGTAGGCATATGGTGTCCTGAGCTGTACCAAAGCTGAAGGAGCCAACAACTGTAGATACCTGATTAAGGAGCTGATCCATGGCTGTTAGCTGTGGATCATACCTGCTGGCCAGCTCAGCCCTCCCACTCCACTGATCCGTCCTTGGTCCTGACACACAGAATTAGCTCAAGAAGCAGAAGGAAAAATCATACCAATTAAAAAACTTGTCCAGTGGTGGACTCCAGCTCTCAGTGTTAAGTTCTCCAAACCAAAACAGATGCAACAAATCATCTGTCAGGCCATTCATCTGTCAGGGCTGAACATATGTGCTTTCTGATTTCCTAACGTGCCATTGGCAATTGCCAGAATAATCTATTTTTTGAGCTATGTGCCTAAATTGCATGTTCAAACTGGATAGTTCAGTCCTTGTGTTGCACAAATACATATTTTCTCTATTAAAATGTCTTGTTGACTGGTTGGATGCTAATAAAAGTGGTCTAGAAACCTGAGCTCACCTGAGCCAGCTGCTAGTCTGGGTGCTTTCTCTGAACTGGGTGCTGTAGGTGGCACTAGTGATGTAGCTGACATTGAATTCAAGCTGCGTTTATCCCCTCTTGGCTGAAGTGATAGCTTTTTGATTGAGGTAGAGGAGCTTGCAGTTATCTGTAGGGATGTCAAATATTAAGTTGTTCCGGTTTTATTTGTTTTAACTTCATGAATATTCTACTGCTACCAGAATGCCCTCAAAAAGCCCTTCCCTAAGCTGCCAGAAAGCTGTGATTGACACATCTCTTACATCCATGCAAAATGCAAAGGTATATTTGATGTATAGGAGCCGTCATCTGCACATTCTGTGTTGAGTAAATAGAGCCAAACTATTTGCTTGAGCTGCACAAATGTCACTAAACCCATGAGTTTCAATGGGAACAACAGTTGAAGATTATTTTGTAATAGTGATACTGCTGCTAGTATCACTCAGTAGCATTGCAATTAAAAAGGTTTGCTGAGATGAATAACATTTTGAATTTACTATTGCCATGTCACCTGCCTGACTCCTTGGCTGTTGTAAATCAACACACCACCAGTGATGCTACTGGAAGTATATGAATTAATGTCAGCTGAAGATCTGGCCCATTATCAGATTATAAAATTCTCTTTCCGAAACTATTTTACTGGGCAAGGCAGCCAAATCTATATATGAGTTTCTTAATTAAAACAGATGGCAAGAGGCCCTGAATTTTAGTGATACATAATGCGTACAGGTAACAAGGACACATTGCTCAGCATTGTTTGTGGTGAATCACAGGAACCTAAAAGGAAGCTTGGAGAAATGTGCTATCCTATAAAACCAACTGGATGGAATCACAGCTTTATGGCTTTAATAATTGGTATCTGATCTTCTTTTCACATAATTTTCTTTAAATTCCTACATTTGCTGCTCCAGCACCAAGTTCAGTGTGGTGGCAGGGTTACAGAGCAGGTGATAATATGTACAGCATACCTTAAATGAGTGAGTTTGATCAAGGATGCCTGTTAAATAGCAAGGGAGAGGAAATCTGCCATGAAATCCAGAGGAATTGAGCCTGAGTTGCTACAAGTAGATTGAGAATGTTTATGTCTCAGATCCCTTTATTTCCTAGTCACTTGGCTGATTGAAGATTGCTGAAGTTGGTAAATGTTTAATTTGACTTTGGCTGTATCTCCCAGCACTGTGGGCACAAGTGATCAGTTCACAGAAGCCCTCTTCTTTGCACATTGTAATTGGTTTGCTAGATGAAATAGTAATACTCCTGAATATACCCAAGGCACACATGTAAGAGTTCTTTTTGCTTCTGAATTTTAATATGTTTAATTTTCAGTACTCAAGTGCCACAACAGACTAGTGGGCTTGGAAGGTCTGATCTTAAATCCATGTCTGGAGCAGGCATAGCACAGCGGGTAACAGTCTGAGCTTTGTCACGCCACCACCATAGCATGGCTCTTCCCTGGCACACGAGCAGATGTGGTTGCAGATTTATTTCTCCCAGTTATGCTGTGCCTCATGGTCTGCTGCTCCAGTCGGTGTCAGATGTGCAAGGGTTTTAGCAGCGGCAATGAACTGAGATTGCTCCATACATTTCACAAGGGCTAAGGGTAAGGTAGTAGCACCATTCTGGCAATGGCAAGCATCCCCTGAGAAATTACACCTCCATCTTCTGTCCCGTCAGCCTATCTGCCATAGATCGACATTGTTTCATAAAAGGACCATGTGATATATCTCTTTATTTTATCCTTTTTAAGTGGTAAATTCAGTTTGTGGTTGTATGAACTACTGAGTTGTGGATGGTGAAGCAGCAGCAGCAGTGAAGTGATTGACTTTGACATTGTATATAGAGATTTTTGATTTTTTTGTGGGTTTATTTTTTTTGGTTACTGTATATTCATCTCTTTCTGCTGAAAAGCAATTTCTCTTTCTTTTTTTTTTTTGTGTGTGTGTTAGCCTGCTGTTCTTACTAACACTACATCTAGATTTTCTTATGCATCACTTGATGGAAAGGAGGAAGAGCTATGAAACCTTGAACATGATCTCGGGTTGTTCTCTAGGATCATGTGCTGTTGCAGTGTTATGCCCTTCAGCAAAAGCATGCCTCTTTTTCATATTCCTTCCAGTTGCAGCTGGCATGCATTGTGATCCCAGTTTCTGTACCTAGCAGAAATTCAGACCAAGTCTGGCTGCTCTCCAGCAGACCTTGTTCAGTGCAACCGAGAGCAAAGTCCAAGTGGCTCCAGCCAAACTGGAGCCGACAGCAAAGAAAAGACAGAATTTAATTTCCTGTCTCAATATGATGTAATCAATTCAGTGAATTCCTTGTCAAAATAAGATGCATGTTGACACCTATGAGCACTTCATCAGCTTTCCCTAGTGACTGATAGTTCATTAAGAAATTGTATGTATTTCTTGATGAAGCATGATTACATTCATTATTTTTCAGAATTCAGACAGTATGTACTGTGGTGCAGACCGTGTCCTTTGTGTAGTGAGTTGGTTAGTTAAGCACCCCTTAATCGTACCAGAAACCCCTACATGGTTGAAGCAGAGAGTGGTCCTGTCCTTATCAGAAACGCTGTGTTATGGCTAATGAGGGGAGCAAGAACAAACAGCTACCCCTGACAGCCTTGGAACAGAGCAGTATCATCATTACTGGAATTCCAGCAATTACCGACCCGAGCTGTGGCTCGGAGGGAAATTTGCTGATGACTAAAGCAAATCCTCTCACGATTCTATAACCAGCAGTCCTAAGTGAGGCCCTTGGAGCTGTCCTGGACTGCAGCGGGCTGCACCAGCATCTGCCTCTGAGCAGGATGCTTCTCAGAGCCAGCAAACTCTCAAAGTTTGCTAAAATCAGAGGTCCATCGCCAAAGACTGACGGTGGAGCCTGGGCCAAAACCCTTCACTCCTTGAGGCTCAACCCTCACCCGTTGAGAAATTTGATGTGAGTATTTCACTGAACTTGAGGGGAATTTTTAACAGGTATACCTTTATATACATATATATATGCGCATTCGTGTCTGTGTGTATGCATGTGTGAATCAGTTTAAGTAGTCTGTAGATGTATGACTTAATTACAAAGTGAGTCTTATACTGCTGCATTATCTTTAGTCCTATAAACTGTTGACCAAGTCTGAGGCTAAGATTGGACTTAGCCGCACCTAGACTCCTCTCTGAAAAGGAGGTTAGAAAGCCAGGAGGTCTATTCTGAACCTCATGACTCAACGGGAGAGTTCCCCTTATCCCCTGCATACATGATCTCTCTATGAATCATTCCAACTCAGTGTAACTTAATTTCCCTTTAGGCACTTCCATGAAGTAATAGAGTGAACTTTGGCATCTCCAAATCTGCAACTAAGTTGCTGTTTTGATCAATTTTGTCTAATCACTTTATTAATCACTGATGACTGAGTGCTATTAAAATACCACAATCAAATTCTGCGATTTGCCACAAGTAAATTCTTAACTGCTACTAAATCAAACTGTGTAACATCACTCATTCACGATACATTAACAGAATCAGCAGGATTCACAAACCTGCATTAGCAACAGTATGTCATGACTTCCTTCTTCCCATTTCTTTCTCCTTATTACTTCTGTTGATGGCTTGCCACCTAGTCAGTTAACTTTTTATCTAGCTTTGAAAAACAGTGTTTGAACTGGTGCTCGATTGCCCTCTCCTTCATTTGTGTCAGAGGTGAAAACATGCATCTCCCTCGGGAAACTGCTGGGAAAAAAACAAATATTGCTGCTGTGAAAAGGTTGTGTTTACCAGTTTCTGAAATGGCAGTAAGTCCATTTCTGTATCAGTGCAAAGTGCAGCCATTAATGCGATTATCCCAGAGGAAGGTGTTCACTCTCCTAGGGGTGCCGGCATGGTAGTTGGAAAGAGCAGGGACTGCAGCTTGCTTGTGGTGGTGACCCATCTTGTGTAGGCGTTTCCTCAAGCCACCTCCTCTGCTGACTGCATTCCTTGCCTGTAGCCTTGTAATGAGATTTGAAACCTCCGGGGTGGTGGCCACTTTGTGGTCACCTGCATCCATTGGGCTTCAGAAGACCCTGCACTGTGGGAGCTGCAGCAGTGCTGAGCTAGAAGTCACACTGATGATTAGTGAGCCAGTTCACCTAACTCTTTGGAGTAACTTCAACTTCAACCTGCTGGATTAAATTCTGTTTTCAGTTAAACCAATGGTACATGACTGAAGATAATAGCCCATGGGGTTTTTACAGAAGGAAGAGAGATGGTCCCTTGTTGGAACACTACAGCCACAGGAGACAAGGATGCTCGAGATGTTGTCTTAATGAAAAGATCTTTCATATGTCTAATTAAACATAATATATGCTATTATAGCTATGTAGCTTATATAAGGAGAGAAGAACGTTTTGTATGTTATTTACTAATATGCCATAAGTGCAAAAATGCTGACAAGAACCTCAGCAGCAATTTGAAGAGCAGCAATGTATTTGTCCTAGTAAAACCAGCAGTGAAACAGCGTGGGCAGTGGGGAGGGACACTTGGCTCCTATTTTCAGTTCTGATGCCGCAATAACGTTCAGTGACACTAAATATTGTCATACCTCTAGCTGTCTTTAGCTGTGGTTGTGCCATGCAGCTGCTTTGCCCCTGTGGGGCAGGGTCTCGTGCTGGCTCACTTTGTCTTGGAGCCAGGAGGGCTTACTGTACTCCCAGGGCTCCGCAGGCACGGGCAAGGTTCTTGTGTCTGTAAGTTAAGAGGAAATTCATCTTCACTCAGGCACTAAATTGCAACTTAGTCTTTCAATCAGGCATTGAAAGTAGCGCTAGAAGCCAAATTTGGGATGGTTCAGGGTTCCTTTAGAAGTAAAAATTTGGCTCAAGTTCTATCATCTTCTTGCCCTGACAAAATTTAGCATTTAATAGTGTCTCTCTTCTGCCAGTGTCTGCTGGTATCATTCCTCATCAACTGAGGACAGAAAGAAGAGATAAACAAGTAGTTTCTGAAAAAGTATGACTTGGGACTGAAGCCCTGTCACACATGCGGTCCAGTATTTGGGAGGAAACTGGGCAAAGCAGCACGTGGACGCTAATACAACAGCAGGTAGGAGCACGCTGTCAGCTCTCCTGTTCACTCCCAGGGGCAGCCTGGGAGTCTTTCCTTTTGCACGTCTGATGTCTGTGGGTTTGAGGTTGCAACAGACTTTCCGTGTATTGTGCAAAAAATGGGGCTCTGAAAGGAATAGGCTCACACCTACAAAAATATTTTCATAGTTTTGGGTGGTTTTTGTTTGGGTTTTTTTGTTCTCTAGTTTATCCATTCTTGAAAATTTCTAACAGCTCATATTTGGTTCATGTCCTTTGTGAAGATTACACTCATCTGAAAAAATACCGTGTGACTTTTGTGATCAAGCCAAATGAAGCAACACAGCTCAAATTTTGAACACGGAATATTAAGTACACAGAATAACTCTGTCACCAACAGCAAACATGCACAAACCAATGTATCCAGCAGAGCAGCTCAGGAAGGCTGACATCTGAATGGTGGCATGATGGTAACAAAAATAAGGAAAAAATATCCCAACAAAACCAATTTTTTCCTGTGATTTTTTTGCTTGTCTGTAATAATGTTAAATATTATTCTGATGTGAAAAATTTCATGTCTGACAGCTTAGGGATATTGTTCAGTTACATTGCTACTTCTGGATCATACATATGTAAGAACATGGAAATAAAAAGGGGGCACAACCATAGCAGATGCTTTCATTGTGTGAGTAAAGAGTAAAGCTGTTGGGAAGTGGGTCCAACTTCCATCAAGTTTCTCTGTGCTAAGGAAACCCACCAAGAGTCTGGGTGTGTGATGGAAAAGTATATTTAAAAACTAGTCAGTGCAATTTATTCTCCTGTTCCAGTGCAACTTTAATGGCTAATGGTAATCTGAGAGGGTTGAGCCATTCGCTATCTCAGTGTGCTAGCTGCTGCTGCTGGATTAGCCAAGACCTGTTTGCAAAAGTGACACTGCTGTGATATTCAAATCTGTCTTGTGATATTTATATGCCAAAGAGCTAGAGCTTTTGTGAAGTGCTAATATGCTTCTATATTTATGGAGGGTTTCTCCATTGAGACTGAGTCTGCATAGCCTTCTGCAGGCGGACAGAGGCGTCCCACACCCACAGGAGGTTTAGCTAAAACTCAGTGTCTTCGCAGAATCCGTGCTGAGAGGTAAGGGATACCAGTGTAGGCTTGGTGTTGCACTAATATGTCTGCATGGTTTCTGATCCATTCAGACTGCAGAAAAAAATGCACTTGGGTGGACACAGCTGGGCAGGATGACCCTTTCTGGATTCCTTTGAGTAATGGGATAAATATTCTCATCCCTGTTTTAGCACTTTTGCAAACCTATTTGCAAAGTCCTCCCTTGGACTACTTTGGGCATCCTCTTCATCTGCTTGCAAAACTGATGACTGGCACCAGAACAGGTTCAGAGAAGATCTACTAAGATGATGAAGGGAAGTGAAAATGTATCACACAAGATAAAAAGTGTGGTTTGCTTAGCTTAGCAGAACAGGGATAAGAGGAGGTGTGATTGCTGTCTATAAACAAACCAGGTAAACACACATCTCAGAGAGGGCAGAGCTCTTCTTTTTAAAGCAAGTCCAGGCAGAGTCGAGAGCAGAACTTGTGTCTCCAGCTGTGTTTCAGCCCTCATGCGTCATACAACCCACCCTTCCCTGCCACATGATCTGCAGTCACTGTTTTTCCAGCCAAGTCAAGACAATAACAGGTTGGTTCCAGAAAATGTGAAGTGCAAGTTTAATGCAGAACCCAAACAAAGCTCTGCGATTTTTTTCTGGATATTTACAGTCATTCTTCACCTCAAACATATTTGCATCTCTGTGAAATGAAAGGGTGTTATTTTTAAATCATATCGTCATTCAGAAGAAAGTAATTCCAAGAGTATGTTGCAGAGACATCATCAGTTGGTAGAGATGGAGAAAGTTGAGAGGGCACAAACCCCTTCCAGTAAGTGTATTTTTTTTCCACTCACTGAAGAGCAGATGGGGGGAAAAAAGTTTACCAATCAGTTGGACAAGCCCCAGAACTTTATAATTCTTGGCTGCAGATTTTATCTCTTGGTGTATTTTATTACCAGAGGTAAGATGAGTGGAATGCAGCAGCTAACTCAACACGCACCATTTCCTTCTACAGGGAAAAGTCCTGGAGCTCTTTCAATCCTCACGACAGCAGGATTTTCTGCATTTCTGCCACTCTCTTGCTGGGAAGCATTTGTCACGTGGAGTCCCACCTCCTCCGGTGCAAAGCCAAGTCCCAAACCCTTCTGGGAGTGAAGTCTGACCGGTGGGCACCATGCTGCTCTGCATCTTTCCGCAGCTTCTAGATTCCATGGGAGAGACCAGGAACTTCTTGATCCTTGTGTGCTTGTCCTAAATATGTGTGATTAGGTAAAGTTAGGGAGGTGTGGGAAGGGTAATCACCAGGAAAGCTGCTGTGTGGGTGGAATAGGGAATGGACCACGAGCTGGCACTGCAGGAATGTCCCAGCTGAAACTGCAACCAGCAATTTGCTGTGTTGCTTATCTTGATATGTTTGTATGAAGGAAAAATAACATTCCCCAGAAAAACTACTGGGTTTGTAGCCTGACAGGGTGCAGCACCCTATGGTGACAGATGTATCCAAGGGCTTTTTCTGTCAGCTCAGTTAGGATGAACTCTGCAATGCCATGTGCCACATGCAGACTACTGAATAAATTCCTACCACAGAAACATGAGGCAATTTCCAGGTGACAAGTAGTGTGAATTATGATGGAAGAAGAATGGAATACTTCATCTTTCACTACCATTTGGAAACCTGAAATATTCACCGAAATCAAGCCTTTTCCTAAGAATTCTGCAGCTAAGCCTTGCTCAGAAGGCTTTTAAGGGATATGTTTGTGTGTTTCATAATTATTTCTATGGCAATAAAGGTCCCCATGAAAGACATCCAAAGTGATTTCTTGAGAAGCATTAAACTAAACAGGAAGAAAGCTCAGGACTCATTAGAAAAGTTGTAGGACCTTGCAACATCGAGCAAAAATATTCTGCTTTCAGCCCCTGCCTCCACCTCCTCCTGCCAAAATAAAATTAATCTAAGACCATGGTCTTAGTTCCTGGTAGGTAACCAGGAAAGAAAGGGTAAATGTATGAACTGAAGCTGGTCTGTTGAATAAGGTAATGCTGCCTAGCACATACAAGGTATCTGTGATATTCCTGAATTAAGTACAGTAGTGCTGTGACCCTATTCTGGCTGATTCAATGTAGGAGTCTTTAAAATCACCTCCCCTTCTCCCCTGGAGCCACCTCCCAGTCCCTCCCAAAGCAGCTGGTATGTAAATGTTAAATGACCTCTGACAGTAATATCGCAATAATAATAACAATGTGATATTAATGCGGATTCTTCTGTGTCAATTTGATAGGGATGCTTTGCCTAACTGTTAATCAGCTCGGGATAACTGGCAAGAACTTACAACTCAGGACAAACTAACCAAGTTATGGAGGAGAAATTAATGCGTGATACCTAGTCCTGATAAAATGGTCTGGTTGCAATGCTGTTTGGCTGGCAGGTTTGTAGGTTCCAAATTTGCTCTGTTACTTCTGTTGTTTGCCAGGAAGATGATAAAGCATTTTGGTCACATGCTTAATTTTCTGAAGCTGCTAAGGTGAATGGCACTGCTGCCCTGCCATTCAGTGGCTAATCTACTAGAAAATTATAGTGCTACACCTAGGAGTAAATGGTACTTTGAGTGAATCTGTAGTTGTATGAGACATGGTGCTGGACCTTCTAGATCACATGGCATGGAGGTAACCTCACATGTAGCTGGGGGTGTGGGGAGAATACTGACCTCATGTTAAGAGGGTTGTCATGGTTGAGCTGCAGCCAGCAACTAAGCACCACGCAGCCGCTCGCTCACTCCCCCTGCCGCGGTGGGATGGGGGAGAGAATCGGAGGAGTAAGAGTGAGAAACACTCCTGGGTTGAGATAAGAACAGTTTAATAGTTGAAATAAAGTAAAACAGTAATGATGATAATAACAATATAATAATGATAATAACGATAATAATATACAAAGCAAGTGATGCACAATGCAATTGCTCACCACCTGCCAACTGATACCCAGACAGCTCCCAAGAAGCAATCACTGCTCCCCAGCCAACCCCCTCCTGTTTCTATACTGAGCATGACGTCATATGGTATGGAATAGCCCTTTGGTCAGTTTGGATCAACTGCTCTGGCTGTGCCCTCTCCCAGTTTCTTGTGCACCTGGCAGAGCACGGGAAGCTGAAAAGTCCTTGACTAGCATAAGCAGTACTTAGCAACAACTAGAACATCAGTGTGTTATCAACATTCTTCTCCTACTAAATCCAAACCACAGCACTATGCCTGCTACTAGGAAGAAAACTAATTCTATTCCAGCCAAAACCAGGACAAGGGTTCAAGCTGTTTTTGAACTAAATTGCTGCAATATCAAGTTTGGCAACTTTTTAGGGTGTCATTCTTCTCAGGCTGTCTAAAGGATGAAGTATGTAAGGGTAAAATATGGGAAGTTAAAACACAACTTGATAAGAAGCAGAAAGATTGCTGGGGTGCTGTAGCTGCATTTCAAGCAAGAGTCAAGTCTAGAAGGTGGGCGTTTCCTAGCTCAGTGCCTGGGCAGGCTTAGCCCACTACCCTATCCACATCATATCTATTCACTTCACTTTGTTATCTCTCCCCAGGGTATACCACAGAAAATGCATTTTGCAGTATTACCAAAATTAACTCCTAATTCGGAGTAAGAGCAGAAGAAATTCCAGTTCTGTGAGGTCTTACACAAATATACCTGTCTGCACCAAGGAAATGGCAGCAGGAGATACTAGCAATGCAGTTGTTTCTCTAAGGCATCATTATCACTGACACTTGTTTACACTAATGAATAAATCACGTCTTCTACAGCTAATAAAATTTAGGATGTAACTATTTATCTCTTTGCTATATGACTCCAAGAATGAAATGGGCCAGCAAATGTGGTATGACATTATCTGTTGTCCTTTTTTCTTTATAAATAAGAATATTTATTCTTATATTCATCAGTTTATCAATGTATCTTTCTAAAATAATTAATGCACATGAGCATGTGAATGTAAATATTAAGCTTGTCCTAAGATGTGGGAAATTGGTGAGTATTGACTGTTTAGAAGCTCTGAGCAGATATTATGGATATTCTGGAAATATTAGCTGTTTATAACCTTTTAAAATTCTTTCTGATCTATTGAATTTATAGTTCTTGGACTTAACTGTTGTCTAAAGAGAAGAAAGCTCTTCAGCTTTTTCCTTTTCACCTATTCATACAAGCCAGGCATGCTTTTCCCACTGCCACAGCCTGCAAACAGATCATTCCTTTTGTGCTACATTGTCTCTTTGCTGACTGAAGTTTTCACCCGATTTTGACCTTATACCCTTGTGGCTATAACTCCATATCTTTGTTGAGCATCACTTTTGCTGACAGCAGACACACAATGGAAATGTTTCTCTTCATTCTGTAATTTTTCTGCCCTCGATGATCTCTATCTATGGAGGAAATTGGACTTTTATTTCTGTGTTTCTGTGGGAGCTGAGGTGAAGACTAGTTTCAGCAAATCATCCTCATTCATTATTTTTATTCCTCCTATATGATCTCTCTTCTTATACAACTTTATAAAGGATGCATTTCAAACCAGGGCAGTCAGTGTTCCCAACAGAGCCACTTTACTCCCTCACCTCGACATGATCAAGGTGGGGTTGAGCCCACCAAGGGTTTCGCTGGCCCCACAGGGCCCATGACCACAAACACGAAGTGGGTGGGGAAGAGGACAAGTGGCTGGGGAGGAAAGCGGGTGGCACCAGAGGCAGAGGCATGGCAGTATCAGCCTGTTAACCAGCAGCGGAGCTTAAATTAGCTATGAGACCACGGGATTAGAACCAAGATACCATTACAAGTATTGACGTTCAATGAATTATCTCATTTTTTTTATTTCCCCTTTCCTCAAAACGTTCAAAATTACAGGACACAACATAAACTACATCTAATATTTCCTCTTTTTCTTTCCTAATATTTCCAAAAGATCTTTGATATTGTTCCCATGAATACACTCACAGATACTTGATAATACGGATATTGACCTTTGTACCTCTGCCTTGGCAGTAGCATGACTTTACCATTTTGAGTTGACCTCTACAAAGGCCAACTGCAAGTACAGCCACAAGAAATAACATAGAAGTAAGAAATTACAAGACAAGCTGTAAAATAGATGCGAATATGCCTGGTGGTGATGTCACCAATCACTTCAGCTTCTCAACCTTGGCGTTTGCAAAGACTCCATCCAAAACACTCGGAGTATTTGTAGCCTTGTAATTCATTGGTATCTTTACTGCATGCAGGTTTTTAGGTGTAAAAATGTAGACTGATCAAAACCAGTGTGTTTTTCTCTCTGCAGAATTCTCAGTTCCTAGCTGGCAGGACTATTTATCATGCACTGGCAATGTCTACCCTTGTCGTTTTCAGAAGAGGTATCTACAGTCAGTAAGGTTAATAGACAGTCCTCTCACCTCTATTGAAATCTGCATTGTGCTTCTGAAAGAGCAATGCTCACATTTCATCCCCTCTACCTGGATTTAGCTTTCATGTCAGCATCATGTAGCCAAAGGCAGAACTGGAGTTCAGATCTGATATTTGCATTAGACACGGACCCAGACTTAGTATGTACTAAAGGGTCCATTTCATTGAAGCATACATCTTCCTCGGAAGAAAGTAACCAATTTATATTTCAGGTGGACACCTCTGTCAAGGGATCAGTTGATAAGCTCTTAATGAAATTCTAAGCCAGTAAACACAGCCACAAAATAAACCTTCAGAAAGTGGTGGTTTATTTTAGGAATCAGAAATAGCTTGTTGCTCAGAGGAAGACGGATTGGATAATCTCATCAGAAAAAACATAGGAACCTGCACTAAAAATTCAGTAGCAAGAATGGAATTTTTTACCTTATTTTAAATTAATCATGTGAATCTTGGAGAAAAAAAAAAAAGGCACATTTTAGGTCCCCGTGAGCTGGGCTTCATTCATAAAAGATCTTTCAAAGAATGGCTAAGAAAGAAAAGAAAATTGAAAATGAAACCGTCCAGTTGATCAGGATCAACTCGTACATAGTGTGTCAAGAGTGTCCGGAAATGAAGCAATGAGACTTAATGTGGACAAACCAACATGCTAAACATGTCTATATTGCAAAGTTATATAATGACAAAATAAAAAAAAAATCACTTAAATTATCTTGGGTAATCAAATATCAGGAATTAATAAAAGAGCTTGGTAAATGGTCAGCTTGAATAAGCAAGGTGGTTTTCCCATTCAAAGGCAACCCTTGACAGGGGTTTCCACATGAAATATAAATTGGTTACTTTCTTCCTAGGAAGGTGTATCAGAAAAAAGTTCATGCTTTAAGAGTTGCCGCCCTTGTTTAAAACAGTTTTCGTTGGCAGAGGTTTTTGCAATTCATGAGTAAAGCATTTTGAGTAACTTCATCAAAAATGAGTAAAGCTTCTTTTGCAATAGCTTGAAAATGCCAGGAAAATTGAGTTAATAAAGCCTGGACTTCCTTCTTTCCTGCCAGGAGCTGTTATTAAGTGCCTTCAGTAAAGATAACAGCACCAGCCACTGATACTAGATGTACTGAAGCAGTGATGGTATCTTGTAGAATATCACTGCTGTGTTAAACACGATAGTCAATAGATACGAATGACACACTTTCCAGCAGTATCTTTCATTAGAACAACAGGGTCAAAGCAGAAAACACTGTTAAACATTGCCTTGGTGAAACATTTATAACAAATCACTGATGTGCAGCTGTCAGTCCAATACTGGCAGTGCTGCCAAGAAGAATTTAGTGGCTGTGCCAAGGTGCACCCTAACTCCATAGTATCGCCCTGGCAGCTGTTAAATTTTTCTCACCTTGTCCTACCTTATTCCAAATGCTCCACTTGCTTTCACAAAAAAAGGGGCATAGTGTGCTCCCTGTTGCTGCCCCTGCCTGCAGTCCAAATATTTCCTTCCCTGGTGCAGGAAGGAGGAGTGCATGTGGCAGCTCTTTCAAGTACGTGCAGAAGATGTGGGAAGGAAATGCCTCTTCATTCCCTGTTCTGTCTGGGAGAGCAATGTGATAATAATGATAATAATAAATCAGTAGAAAGTGCACAAGCCTGTATGAGAACACCCCTAGCATTTCTTCAAAACCATAGGGGAAAGCTAATCAGAGGATGGAAGGATATTGAAGAGCTACAAAGAAACAGGGAGAGACAAGCAATAGCAATGTTTTCCTCATTGTAGCAAATTTCTTGGTAAAAAGAAAGTATTTATATGCGGTGACTGATTTTCTACCAGCAGTGGAATAAAGGCCGAAAGTACTAGCTGAAGTAAAATATACTGAACAAAAATATGCCAATGCTATGTTACATATCACATGACAATTCTTCCTGGTCTCTATAGTAATGTCAAAACATCCCCAAAGATCTATAATATGTTACTGCCAAAATATCCTGCTCTAAAAAAAGCAAACTGTTTTATCATCCCTTACTTAAAATATCTTCTTGAATGCAGGAAGCCTTTAGGGTCACACAGATTCAGTTCACCTTGCTGGTCAGCCAGTTGATCCTGTTTATTCCCTCAGTTTAGCTCATGTCTACAACATACAGTATCAGGTAGGACACTTGACCCACACTTGCAGATCTGACCTGTGCACCTCTGTTTAATAAAATATCAATCAATGCCTCTCCAAAGAGAAACTGCCAACATTTTGATCAGAGGAAAAACCTTTCCTTCCTCTGTTAAGCAAACACCAGTGAAGAAATCCAGTGGTGGCTGCATATAAAATTATTTGTTCATCAGCAATTTGATAGAGAAACCAAAAGCTGCTCTCTCGCTCACCTACATAACTACACCCCTGAGACCTAGTACAGGCTGAACACCGGCAGGGACTGGGGCTGTCACCTGTGGCTAACACACTACCAGAGGGAAGGCAATGGTTTTCATTCTCCTGACCTTTCTTCAGAGCTGCTCCCCATTGTGATACAGTAGGGAGGTGTCCTTAAGCAGCAAGTGTTTCCTAAAGAGAAGGTCATGAAGGTCCCTGGAAAGGGACCTCTCCAGGCAGGTCTTTTGTCTGCCAAATCCATCAAGAACCAACTCTTTTGCAGAGGGTACCCCATACTCATGCAACCATGAGGACTATTTGCATTCACCCCAAAAACCTGAAGACAACGGGCAGCTGGGATGGGCTTGCACAATACCTTGCTCCAATGCCTCCTACCATCCCTCTTGCCACTTTACCAAAAGCCGCTAGCGGCTGATGAATAGCCGATCTAACAAAGAAGGGGCAGTCATTTAGCTTATAAAGTTGCAGCAACCTTTGGTGGAAGATGCTCAGCTAATGTAGTCAATCTGGTCTGCAGTTTATAAATATAGGATTCTTTATTTATAGCAAGGTGCCTCATCATGATGTCTGTAGCGGCATCTCCTACCACTTCTTGTGGGGTAGGAGATCGGCTCCTGTGCTGATAGACAGCAACTTGTCCATCATTCATAATACATAACAAAACTAGTATTTCCTTGTGCTTCTGGTAACAGCTCTGTTAACAGATGAAGACATTTGGAAAAATTTATATTCAGCCCTGGCAGTCAGTGTCTTTTAAATAATCTGGTCTGCTTCCATTCCTTTAAATAAACTTGCATTATTCATAGATGTAACACCAATCCCATGACTTAAGTGCTATCATATACTGGAATTAAATCATAATAATTCAGTTCTGGGGGCTTGTGGTTTAGCTGAGACTTGAAAGGACTTGGTAATGCTTGCCTTTGTCACCTCCCAGCAGCACCAAAATGCATCTGGGCATGGAGCCACCAGAGTTAAGAAAACAGCATCTAGCACAGAATTTTGCTGTATGAGCTACTATGAGTTCCTTATTAAGCTGTTTACCACAGAATATTTTAGATTAACTTCCATATCTTTGAAATCATCAGTGATCCAGCACTAAATACCTAAAATGTCACTGGAAGGATGATCATTGTGCTTGACCACTTCATTCCTCACACACAACAGATCGCTTTTCAGCAAGTACAAAACTCACTGGTACAGAATCAAGCATTTCCTTGGAGACTGCTCCATGGCTGCAGAACAGATTTGTGCAAAAACTAAGTGCCATCTGAAATTCAGTAAGCTCTATTCAGAAAGCAAGGTGTTCTTCAAAGTGATTTTTTCCTAATGAAAACATACATTACAGCAAAAAATACATCTGTGCAGTGTATTGCTAATGAAAACACTGTGTATGCATTTTTAAGGAAGGAAATAACTACAAGTGACAATACAGTATTGAAGGGCATAGGTGTTGGTAATTATTATCAGTGGCATAAAACCCCAAAGCAAAACAGAATGGGTGACACCCAAACTTTTCATGTTGGTCCTTGTTCTATTCCTCAGGACTCCTCTGTTGCGTAGATGTAGAAAAGGGAATCACTCTGATGCTTCTCTTGTTTATTCTGTGAATTAGATTCACTGTATTTAGTACATACATGATTCACCTTTAATTTTTTTTTCTACCTACCCAAGTTATGGATGCTGTGGACACTTGGCAGGCAGTCAAAGAAATGGGACCCAGACTAAGCAAGCTGGTACTTCAGGAAAGACTCCTGGGTTGTTGGAGTGCTACGTAAAACCTAGCTCATGCAGAACTTAGTTTTTCTACACAAAATGTAGCTCATGGTAGTACTGGTGTATGCACTTGTTTGGGGAAGAACAGAAAACATTTCTTCTATCTTACAAGCCTTCCTAGTGATAATTTTGCAACAGCTCTCACTGTTTCATTGGAACAGTGAACGCTTTGAAGTAGTTTTACAGCAATAGTCAGCACACTTCTATTACACTGTTTTAACTGTGATATACTATGTAATATTTCTACAGCATGTCAAGATAAGGAACTTTTTTTTCTGAATTCATGATTGCTTTCGATGGAAAAGTGCCCTGGCATTATGTAATTTCTCAGCTTCTAAGGATGTTTCTCCCAGAGCTGCACTGCACTTCTATGTTAAAAATAAAAAATGGAAAGGGAAGAGACACAGCTCTCAGGGCTCACTCTGACATTAGCAGTCAAAGCAGCAGGCAGATATCTGACATTTCTCTTCAGAAAGGGAGAGTTACTGTGTTTTTGTAGGCATAACAAGTGAGAGATGAATGGCGACCACAACTTTTAATTGCTCTGCTTTGTAAACCAGACTTTGATGTATGCTCAGCCTGTGTCACAGTTGGAAGATTTTTGGTGGGTAGGGCAAGTTAGAAGTGCAAGGAAAAAAGCAGCAAAATTTTGTTTGAAAAAGAACTGGTGTGTTTTACTATATTAGCTTTGGAGACACGTTTTCACATTACCTCTTAATTACATAAAACTTAGGCATGTGATAATTGTAATTATCCTTTGTTAGCTCATATCTCACTTAACCGACTATTTTATACTCACATTAATATTCTACTGCCTTCTTCTTATCAGCCCACTTTGTTTTAAACAGGAAACATTTCATATGGTGAGGGACTAAAATAATTCCTGAGTGTGAAGATCCTTAACAATTTGGTTGCATGGCATGAAATGGAAAAAGCATAACATTTCCCTCAGAGTGATTTTCACAGAAAAAAATAGTGATTTGATGCAACCTAAGTATTTGGGGCAAACACATTCATTGCAGACAGAGCTTTCTGCAGAGTGTGAAAACATTTTCTCCTTGGGTTGCCCAACTCCCCTGCTGCTACAGGGAAAGGCTTACGGTCGCCTGGTTTCTTGCAAAGCCCCTGCCTGCCTTTGAATAATTTGGTTATTGAAAGCAGTCCTGTTTCGTTAGAAGTCATGCAGGGCATGTTACTTTTTCCTTGTATTGTACCATTGCAATAAATATGGATCTTTATTCCATCTTAGAAAGGCTTTTTTTTATTTCTGCTGCTCTTGCCAATATAAGTAATGCATTAGGCTGAACTATACATGCAGAAGTGAGCTAACAAATACCTCTGTTAGCTGGGGACGTTATTCTTTGCTCATGTCAGCATCAACAGAAATGCTTGCTCGGAGCGAGCATGTCAGGGAGCTGATGACAAATCTCTGTGGATATGCCTAGTCTCAGAATTAAGCTTCCTTTCTGAGGGACATTTTAAAAAGCACCAACAAATACAGCTATTTAAGAAGATTCCCAAATGTATGGGAGACAATCAAGTTAGGAAAGTGTAAAATATCTGCCAAGGTATTTCGGCAGGAAAAGCTACTTTGCAAGCAACTTCAGAAATAGTTCAGGAATTTAGATAAGAAAAGCATGCACTTTTTGTGCAAAAAATTGGCTTCAAAATTATAAAGCATATAAGCACAGGGCTAACTTCAAACAAATCAATGCTCTCATGAAATCAAAGCTTAAATCGAGTCATGTAATTTGGCTGTGTTTGTTGCTTTGGTTTTGGATGTGGCGCCTATTGATGCAAGACACTGAAATCAAATGCTCCACTGCATTAAGAGGGTTTTCATTCTTGGGAATGCCTCTGAGATAAAATGGATATAACAGTGGAGAATGGCACCCAGTACATCAGTGGATAAAATCTTGTTTGCCTTAAAACCAGCAGTACCTTTGACGTTAATACCAGTAGGGTAAAGATTTCGCCTTCCTTCAAACTGTGACCCCAACCAGAAAGACCAGAATTCTTGTTCCTGGAAGGTGAAGTATGCCCCGACTGGCCATTGTGCAAACTGATTCTCCTTTCATACCAACTTTGCACTTCATCTTAATCAGTTTCTCTCAGCAAGTCCAGTGTTGACCTTTCCCACACTTTATTTAATTTTCTTTAATTAATTTTATTAATTTATTTATGAAGTAAGGTTTCCCAAAGGCTGAATTCCCTGATGCTTATTTTGATGAGCGTGTGTATGAGTGAATGGAAACCTCTTGCTTTGTTGTACTTAGGTGCTTGGGACACCCAGGTCACTCAGTACTGTGTTTTCTTTCTTTGTGGATTTATTGGATTTATTCTGTGTGAAGGTGGTGATTTATGCATTAATAGGAAAAGCTACCACAGATAATTTACATGGTCCAATAATTGACTCTCTGTAAACTCTGTAATGCGAAGGGGCCCAAGGTTTCATTATCCATTTTGAACACATAATAGTTCTTTTTTTTTTTTTTTTTTAATTGTTGCTATAAAATCAAAGGGTGCTGAATGAGGGCTGAATTTTATTGTGTTATAAAACTGCTGCCTCAGGCCACTTTCAAGCCCACAGTTGGATCACTCTGCTGCTGCGGTTTCCACACTGGCTTTAATGAAAAAGAAGGAAATAGCAAGTTGGGCAGAAATTACAGATACCATTGTGAGAAGAGTAGGAGAAACATACAAGAGATTCAAGATGAGGTTTAGTGGATATTTTAGCTTTAGAGAGTAAAAAGAAGACAGACTTGACAATAGCTAAGCATTGTTGAAAAGATCAGCCTTGTAGATAGTATTAGGAGTTATCCCAGTACCCTAAACAACTTCCTCCATCCATAGCTATTTTTTAATTGGGTCTTTCAGAAGTATTGAGTAGAAGATTAAGTAAGTTATTTTAAAGTTTCAGTGATTATTAGAATAAGGAAAATGGAAAAGCATATTAAAGGCACGAAACAGGTATTCCAAAAAGAGCCTTTGGGGTTTCTGATACATCTATTTATGCTGGTTAGAGGGAACTTAAGGCAGAACAGAAGGCTTTATATCACATTTTAAAGATGGATGAAGCCAGTTTGGCCTTTGGACAGAGTAGGAGCTTCATTATTTTACAGGAAATTTGGAGGATAAAACAGAGCTTGCATGTGACTTCTCAGTAGGTCAGCAAATAAGGATTGGCTTGCTTTGAAAATCACACTGTCGGCTGTATTTCAGTGCATTTGTGCTCTGAAGTAACAGGTTGTGTAATGACCCTTACTTACAGGAGTGTTAGAAAACAGGCCACAAACCTCCGAGAGGCTGTTTAGATTAACACTGTATGAATACCATAATGAGAGCTCTGAGTAAAGCAGAGATGGACTTTACAGCCAAATTCCTCGTATTCTGAAAGAGAAGATAAAGGCTGTGACTTGGGTTTGGTCTTGGATGTATACATGTACCAAAGCCTTTCAAGAGTGCAGGGGTATGGCCAGCAGGTGAATTTTAAAAAAAAATAGCTAAGGTCATCTTAATTACTGTAATTACACTGAAAAATGGGAGGTCAAGTTTTCCTATCTTTGGCTCAAAGTCTTTAGAGAAAACAACTGGTAAAGGAGTTATCTTTACATCCTCCCATTGACCATAGCAATGGTACAGTACAGGCCTTATTCTGCTACTATGCAGAGAAAAGCTTTCGTACTTTCTGCTGCTTCTAAGCTGCTGTATCGTTCTTGCTCCACTTAGTCTATCCCACAAACATCAGCTGGATTCAGCACTGCAAGAAGACAGCCAGGATTTCTGCCCTTACCTTGGTATGCTGCAATACATTATTTTTTTCCCTCTGATGCAGTAGATCTTTTTTTAACGTACCTTGCTCGTTTCTTTGTGAGCAAAGAGTGAACACGTCCTCCATCGTAATGACCTTTATTTCAAATGAGAGAACACTGAAATGAGGAAGGACAAAAATCCACACAAGAAAGCAGAGTGGTTAAATGTTATTTCTGAGAGACTGCAGGGAAAAGGACCTGTAAGTGTTGCGTCCTTCTCCAGATCATTTTTAAGAGGTGATAGGCAGGAATATTCAGCCAGCTGCCACAGACTGGGTGCGCCAAAAATTCCTGCACGGTTATGTCAGGCATTGGTCATGCAGGTTAACATGTCCATGCACGCTGGGTGCTTGTTTGCAGGACCCAGCAGAAAGCCCTCCTTGCTCTCCTCCTGGTCACCTGGGCAGGTCTCGCACGTTACTGCAGCATGGACCATGCCAGGGACTGTGCCTGCCACTGGCAGCGGAGGGCCACAACCTGGCTGATACTTTGCAGACCTCAGTCTGGGGTTGGTCCAGCTGCTGGAGGAGCCTCCCGATCGCTTCGAATCTCTCCTTTGTCTTCTGGTACCAACATCTCCCTCCTCCTCTCCGGGGTGGTTTTGCACCTCTCTTATCACAAGGGAACCCAGAGGAGGATCCTTTGAGCTGGGAAGTTGAAGGCAACTAACTCAAGCTAAAACTTTCCCATCTTGCTCTTGTTTGACAACTGGGTACAGCTTGTCTCTCACAGCTCAATAAACCTCAAGAACGTTAATTGGCAGGTTTGGGGAATTAGAAAGCTTTTATTTGCACTGTGACAGGTGGCCATTGCACAGAAATGTGAGAAGAAACCATCCAAAAGTAGTTACTGGTTGCTAACAGACTGGCAAAAGGTTTCAAGGGAAGCAGGAAAATGTGGTGGCAGAGGACACAAGCCAAGCCAGGATACTCTGCCAGTAGGAGAGCAAGGAGAGCGACCAACCTGTTCCTGGAGTTAGCAGAGCTGTGTATTTTAGTGAGGTTGTTTTCCTTCCTTTCCCATCCTACTTGCAGTCATTATTTACTGTGGCTGTGCTATAAATAACACTGGGGAGTGAAAGCTGTTTTCAGTCCAAGGTACCTATCCAGGAAAGCTCATCAAATTCAGATGCGTTTCTTGAGCTGAATGATCTTCCCACCAGAGGGCAAACATGTAAAGATGACTCTCATCTTTTGAGCTTGCAGCAAAATGGGCAAAGTTATAAATATCTTAACCTTGCTTCTGGTTTCACTGACAATGTATAGATCACGTATGACAGTGGGTATTACAGCAGTAATCTCAGTGTCCTGCTCTTCAGTGGGCAATGTCTGCTTCCCATTGACAGACAAAGCCTGGGATTGTCTGGAAGGTGTTCCTCAATGCTTTCTAAAAGGGGGAAATGTCCCCACCCATAAACCTGAGGGGGCTACGCAGACACAGAGCACAGCTTCAGTCCTTTGATGTATCACCATCTTAGAACATCATCTTTAAACAGCCCCAGAAAACCCGTAAAGAACTGTACACAATGAAGCAAACAAGAAAGCTTGTTTACTGCAGCCTCTACATAAATACATACAAGGCTGAGGTCTGAAAATTTTTGAAGTCTTTTTTACTGCTGTGTTCTGCATGGCTCCCTTTCACAGTGTGCGCCTGGTGCAAGTGTGTGCATGAGCCACAAACTGATTTTAGAAATCAGAAGTCTTAGGGACTCTATACATATTTGCTCACCACAGGTTGTCTAGACTTAGGGAAATGAGTATGGTAATTTTGGCCTAGTGTCTTGAGGTTTATTTTCCAGGACATATCATCCACCTGAGAAGAATACAGGTTAGAGTTAACTTCTGTAGGTCTGAAACTTTGGGGTCATTTTGTTCTGCAAGGGCCACAGAGATAGGAAGGGTCTTGCATTCACCTGCAGACCCAACTCTTCTCTGTCTTTTTCCATGGGGTTGGTCATGTCTTGAAGTTAATTTCAGGGGAAATCAGGTCATACACACACACACTCACACATATACCTAAAAAGAATCAGCAGCTCTGTACATTTTGCATATCCATAACTTGCTCAGAATAGGGAAACTGTTGCTGTCAGTTTGAGCCAGTGCCTGCTGACAGTGCTCACCTGTGCAGAATTCAGTTTAAGGTTACTAATAGGGATTGGACATTCATAATTTTAATCCTGGTTTTTAATAATGCCTCATTTTAAATGTGTGTCCATTAATAAGGCATTTTTAATAAGGTCCATTCGGAAGACCTGGTTTCAAAAATCAGTGGAAAAAATCAGGAGACGGAATCATTTTGATATTGGAATATGTCTGCCGTCCCTACTGAATATGCAGCCCCAGAAATGCACTGGTGGCCAGGCTGATATTTAAGGGTGTATCAGAGAAAGCTTTACCTGTGACATGGCATGGGTGCTTGGAGCAGTGAGATGGATAGGTAGCCCTTTATGATAGATCAACCATTCTCTCAATGGGCCATTCCCTAAGGCTTTCCAGACATCCTACAGAACTGTGCTTGCCCCTTCTACTAATTTTTGATATAGATGCTTTTACTGGGTATCGCTGACCCAGTGGCAAGGACACGAAGGATGTTTTTGTGGGGCATAGACAGTCACCATTAGGACTTGAGGTGTCAGCCTCACTCCAGGAGAGACACTGGGAACAACCAGAGGTAGCAGAGGTTTCCAGTGAGAGGGAGAGAAGGAAAAAAGCACTGATGCAGGAACAGGAAAGTGCCCATGCTGGAAGCAATGGCACAGGAGAGAGGAGGGCATGTGGCCAAGCAGAAGGAAGCGGAAGGTGATGCTCCTGTATGATTTGTTCTGATTTCTTCTGTTCTTTTTACTCTTTAGCTGTCTGCCTGCTTCCTTCTGCAGAAAGGAACAGAATGTGCCATGGTGAGTGATGGAAGGAGGAAAACATCTCCTTCAGGAGTAAGTAAGTTCAAAGGCAGCTGTTTCCACTGCATTGCTAATCTTGGTGGCATATACAGCTCTTGAACATACAATCCATTTTAATAAACCTGTGGAGTACATGCAATTGCCTTTTTTAATGTGGTCAGATTTCTCAGAGCATCTTTGTAATTTATTCAGTCCATTTTCCACAATCTTTCTGAATTTATTTCTTAAATAGCCATGTAAGAAGTTATTTTCCCTTTCTTACCAGCTCTTAGGTGGCTCTGGTTATTCTGAATTTGCTAAGGAAGTTGCTGGAGGACTATTACAAAATGAACTTTCCAGTTAATACAAGTATTCTGTCTTAGTTACTTGTATTAGTCACCAGTCATAGCCTGAATTGACATTGCTTGAGCATACATTAACCTTCTCACTCCTCCTGATGGGGTATTAGGAAGTTACAGCTATGTATCTCAAAACAACCGTAAAAGGCTTCTGCCTTCTGAAGAGACATGAATTACATTACAGCACTCAGCATTTTCTGGACAATGTTTTTTATCCATTAATGTCATTTCATGAAGTTTGAAGACTAATAAGAAGTGTTCGAAGAATGAAACACTCTCAGTAAGAAAAACTGTACCATTTTTGGAGTTCACATGTTACAGGCTGTTTTTGCACAGAAGGATAGAGAGTTGACCTTAAACCAGCTTATTCCTGAAGTCCCTGAAAGGGACCTGGACAAGCTGGAGAGGTGAGCCTGTGTGAACCTCATGAGGTTCAACAAGGCCAAGTGCAAGGTCCTGCACCTGGGACGGGGCAACCCCCAGTATCAGTACAGGTTGGGGGATGAAGGGATTGAGAGCAGCCCTGCGGAGAAGGACTTGGGGGTACTGGTGGATGAAAAGCTGGACATGAGCCAGCAATGTGCACTCGCAGCCCAGAAAGCCAACCGTATCCTGGGCTGCATCAAAAGCAGCGTGGCCAGCAGGTTGAGGGAGGTGACTCTGCCCCTCTGCTCTGCTCTGGGGAGACCTCACCTGGAGTACTGTGTCCAGCTCTGGGGCCCCCAGCACAAGGACATGGACCTGTTGGAGCAGGTCCAGAGGAGGGCCACCAAAATGATCCAAGGGCTGGAGCACCTCTCCTATGAGGCCAGGCTGAAAGAGTTGGGGTTGTTCAGCCTGGAGAAGAGAAGGCTGCGAGGAGACCTTATTGAGGCCTTTCAGTGCTTAAAGGGGGCCTACAGGAAGGATGGGGGCAATCTTTTTAGCAAGGCCTGTTGTGACAGGACAAGAAGTAATGGTTTTAAACTAAAGGAGGGTAGATTTAGACTGGATATAAGGAAGAAATGTTTTACGATGAGGATAGTGAGGCACTGGAATGGGTTGCCCAGAGAAGTAGTGGAGGCCCCATCCCTAGAAACATTCAAGGTCAGGTTGGACGGGGCTCTGAGCAACCTGATCTGGTTAAAGCTGTCCCTGCTCACTGCAGGGGGGTTGGGCTAGATGACCTCTAAAGGTCCCTTCCGACCCAAAGCTTTCTATGATTCTATGAAGTCCCCCTTCTCCTAAGCAATGCATAATTACATTTTCATTTGTTAGCTTCACCTGCATCTCTTTCTAAAGCAAACTTGTCTTATAAACACCTATTTTCTAGAGATGAATACCATGCCCCTATAAGGCTGTGCCTCCTTCGGATGGAGGAGGTATCCTGTTGTCTGAGAAGCCGCTTTTGTTAATTATTTAAATGTTCAACCAGAAATGGTTCTACCATTACAATTTCCCATTAGTGGCATATTTGCAGCCTATAACAAAACATTAAAGAGACTATGTTAAGGCAGAAATCCCTACAGAGCAGGGCAGGCTTCTCAGCTCGTTCACCACAGTCCCATGCACTGCATGTCTCATCATCGTTACCTAATGAGCACCTTAGGGTGAGGCCATGGTGAATTTCTGCTTCTCAGAGTTTCAGTGCTGGGACCAAACGGTGGCTCCCAGGTGTGAGGTACAGCCTGCATACAGGATGTGTCCTACTGCAATTTGAGACCTCTTGCAGTAACCCCTTGCATCTATTTTTCCAAATTACAGCACAAAAGAAAGATTTAAAGTAAGATATGTTAGAGTCTGCATAAAAACATGAGTGCTCAGTGACTGAATGTGTTCTCCTTTATGATGTGAAGTGTTTTCATAGAAGAGAAAAAGAAGCCCCCCTCCCAGAATTACTGTAATTATAGTGGTACGTGCATATGTTTCTGAATGATTTATTGTCATTAAAGGGAACATTCGGACTAGCCTCCAGACATCATATGCATGAAATAAAACCAAAAGGTTTGGTAAAGACATAAGTATATTTGTACCACCCTAATTTTATATGAATATATTTTATGGTTTATTAGTTATATTTTTATGACTAGCGTTTAGGATTCTTCTGCAGTATATACACTTCTTGTAAAATATATTTTATAAAATATGGAATCTTACCAGTCCAGTTAAAAGAAATTGCTTTTAATTTTTGTATATTTTTAGGTATAATTCCCCACTATGAGTTGCCATGGCACAGAAAGTTGCAACTCCTTGTGCCCTTTTTCTTCACTTTCTTCTGGGTTTTTGGAGGAAATGCCAGAACTCCCATTCCTAACCCATAAGAAATACAATTTTCTGATGCAGTCTAAGCTGTTGCTTTGCTGCCGTTTTGCTATAATGCAGGCTAAACCATGCTTACTAAGCCCAGGGGACTCACAATATAAGGACTTATGACAGAGAAAATGTAAAAGACAAAAGGCACATGCAGAGAGAGAAATTACTTTCTTCAGGTCACAAGGCAGATGTAGCAGCAGAGCTGGACCTAGAAATCCGTAGGGCCACAGCCTACAATCCAGTGACTTGTTTGGCTGTAATATACTGTACAGTTTTCAGGGCTTTTGCTTTTGCTTTCTACCACCATTTCATTCTGTTACCTGCTATCATACATAAACAGTCTTGAGTTTTTCTCGGCATGCCTTATTTTCAATAAAAATCCAAGTGCAACATACAGCTTTCTATTAAGAAACATGGATTTTGTATATAAGCTTCAACATAGCACAGTATTTTTCCCATATGGCAGACAATTGCTTAGCAATAAAATAGTTTTTCCAACATAATAAGGGGTAGTAAAGATAAATATTCATGTAGCGTGACATCCTGTGTCTCAAGAGACATCATTAATTTTTAAATTCACTGTTCAAATGGTTACATAGTGTTTCATACAAGTTGCCACAGTGATACCACATCAAAACCTGAACAGGGGCTGACTGCATACAAGTGAATTACAGAAGAAAATTATAGCAGCACCTGCGAGGGTGATGGGGTGTTTGAAACACCCTGGAAAACTGGTAGATGTACGGCTGAGGGATACCAATGTTGAAAACAAGTCCCTAACCTCTTCTAGATATGAGATGCTGGGCTGGATTCTTCCTTCCTTTGGACTGTGCTGCATCCTACAGAGATGATGGTAGGAGGCAAGAGCTTCAGCATTTTCATGATGCTGTGTGCTGGGCTGACTCAGCCTCTGGAGGGACTCGGGATTACAAAAAGGTACCAGCTGGGTAAGGGCCATTGCGCGGGTGAGGAGAGCTGGAGGGCAGCAGCCCTCCAAGCACTGCTGTGCAGCGCTGCCTTGCAAAGGGCGGTGTAAGGATAAAGTCCGGGAGCGCGTCAGAAGCTGAGGACCCAACGAAAAAGCTTCTTTGCCAACTGGTTTGCGTCCTGACCTCTCTACCAGTCTGCCTGTGCTGCCCATGTGCTCAAAAATGTTGCAGCTTTATTCACATTTCTGCAAAAAAACCAAGAAAATCTCAGTTAAATAAGCTTTTTATAACAAATGACAGTTTTGTGGCAATTTCATTCAGTGCTGTTCAGCATATAATTGGCACATATTTCCGCAGGCAAAAGGGAAAAAACAAGAATGTAAATTACAGCTCTCACTCAGCACGGGGATCGTGTTTTCCCTATGTTGTAGTGTAGCAAAATGAAGTCCTGATTGTGCTATAAGCTGAGAGCACAAATAACACAAATCCTGCAAAAGACTAAACTCAACTATAGTGTCACTTGGTGTAGCTAGGAAGCTCTCTGGAGATTAACTCCACTACATAACTGGTACCAAAATCTTCATAAAGAGATAGTCTGAAAAATAAGTATACTGACATGAAGTTCCTGAGTCATCTTACTCTAATGATTTCCTGGCTGTGTTTGCTTTGCTTACAAGAGAATGGGGAAATTTTAAATTATAACAGCCTGGGGTCAACCTATTTTCCTTTTGTCCCCAAATTCTGCATTTTTTTGCTGAGAACACTTGTAGCAGAATAAATTAGTTTTTCAGTGCACGGCTAGATTTTATCCTGCAAAAAGCAGCACAATCAACAACATTTAATCATCTAACTTCCAAGTCAGACCAGGAACAAGTTCTGCAGAAACTCCTTCTTGCCATTAAACCGAGCAGTAACAGGGGAGAATGAGTGTGTACAGTCCTACTAGAAACAGCCTGTAAAAGATTCCCAATTCTAACGTACAGTGAGGTTTTTAAATATTAAATGCAAAGTTAATTTGACATTAAAGAGAGGAGCTGGTTGACCCCAAGGTGCTGTTCAGGCTGGAGAGGTTTCCTGAAAAGACACGTAGAATCTTAATGGGGAAGCAGCTCCCTTAAACGTTACGCCATTTGGCCACTAAGTCACCGATCCGCAACACTTACTTTAGTCATTTATTATGGGTGACATGGGTCTTTCAAGATAATTCCTCCTATTTGAGGTTCAATATTTCATCCATTTCAAATGGGATAAGGTTAAGACTTTCTTCATGAGATCTCAGCTTAGACAGAATGTAATTCAAAATGTTGACATCACTTAAGCCTGTATTTCTTACCTACAGATTTATGGAAAGTTTCTTATTGGGTATGAACATCTTTTTTTCTCCTAACGTGAAGCAAATCCAGTTTAATTTAAAAAAGTCAAAAGTTTGAAAGTTTGCATAGAATAGCAAATTTTTCTTTTTCCAGATGACGCTGATTTGAATCTAAGTTAGCCTGGGTGTATAATGCAGTAAAAGATGTTTTCCTAGTGTTCATTTATACTTATATTTATGTGAATATATGAATATACAAATAAACACATACTTAGTCAAACCCTGAAAGTGCCTTGTGGACAGTAAAAATGTGCAATTTAAGAAGGGCAAATTGTTAATCAGAATTATAACAGAAAAATATAAAGCATTGGTTACCTTGCCTACAGTCTTCAAATGAGAAAGATGACATAGCATGTGGCACTTGGGGTAGCTGCTAAAAAATCCTTTAACTGGAGACAATATGTCAATTTTCAGCTTTCCTGTACTACCAGTATCCTTACCTTCTCTCCTACAAGCCCACTGCGGATCAAAGCAAGTGCACGTGACACGTGCCCTGATCAGTGAGGTCCAAAGTGCTTCATCTCCACCTGCCACTTGACATCTGTATATTTGCTCTGTTAAACCTCCTATATCAGCACGCTCTTGTCCCCCGCAGTGCATCAGGGGCTGGGTCCCCATGAGCTGCATGGACATGCCTTTCCCTCCATCAGAAAAAAACCTGTGGGTTGTCCTTTGAGGGCAGGTATGCAGATGTAGGATAGCTGCAAAGGGCTCAAGCGTTTTCTCCCCTGAGCACATCCTGATTCCCCAGCTGAGATCCGACTCCCATGCCAGGAGCCACCCGATGGGCTTTTTTGCTCTTTGTAGCCTACAGTGGAATGAGCAAATGGTCCCTCGTGCTGGCCATTTGCTTTCACATCTCTGCACATTTTCCACAAACTTCCCCTGCCCACACTTCCTGTGCACTCCGTGACTTGCACCTCCCCTGTCAAAGATCTGGAGTATCTGAGCAGCATGATGTGTTTTTCTTTTGACTTAACAAAAATGTGTGCTGTGCAGGAAGTCATGGAGAATCACAACAAATACAGCAGAAAGTGAATGCAAATCACATTGCCAAATTGTGCTTATGCTAAAAAATACCCTAGCGTCCAGTTTTAAAATGAAACCATATATTAGCTTTGGCTGTACAAAACAGGAGACATCTTAGAAAGTACTAGTTTCTATGTTTTTGCTATCTAATTTGAAAAAAAACCCTCTATTTGCATCGCTATTTTAAAATATTCCCACTCTGGAACTTTTTTCATGCTTTGCTTCATACCCATGGGGGATATTTAGGGCTGTTATGGAAGCATTATTGAAAATGAAAACATAACTTTGACTACAAGAATCAAGATACCTTGGCCTTCCAAATTTACATGTGTTACTGGAAATTGCTAACTCAGTGCCACCTGAAATGCTTGTTTGCTAACTCAGCAAATGGGGCGTTAGTTGTACCTATTACCAGAACAATGCCTACGCACGGAGATTTGCCTATCGAGTATCACTGGAGGGCATGAGAAAAATGAGGAAGGATGTTAGGACTAATTGAAATGAACTGCAACACTGCAGTTTTATTCCCCAGCCCGAGGGAGGCTGGAGAAATGGACTTAAAAAAACCTGCGCAATTCAAGAGGAGCAGTTTATTCTTGCATATTGACAGCAATCGAATCTGTGCTCTTCCAACAAGTAGCATTGTTCAGTGGGGAGAGTGTCAGACACTCTGGCCCAAACATGTAGTTTTTGGAGGGTAAAGCCAGCAACTTGGGTTCCTTGCAATGAAGGAAAACATCCGCAGAAGCTGATGGAGTTTGCTCGGGCACAGCGTTGGCTGCCAGGTCCTGGGCTGGTCCCGGCGTGAACAACTCTGGGGCCAATCCCTGGCTGTGCACAGCACACCCAAAAGCATTCTATGATTCTATGGTCGTAGTTGAATCCTACGCTGGACCCCAGACCTGACGGTAGGTTGCCTTGCTGGGGTGGTGGGGAGACCAGTTGCCAGCAGCAGCCCTGCCCTGCCTGAGTGCTGTGGGATGGTGCCCGGGGGGGTGAGGGCACCAGCATGTGCTGGTGTCTCCTCAGCTTCCCACTCATCCCCCCACTCCCTGGCACCTTTATATGATTCACATACAGAGCTTCAGCTTCCTCATCCTAACAAAGGAGGGCTATTGAGAAGTGGAGCAGTTGGGTTTTTTGTTTTGTTTTGGGTTTTTTTTACTTGAAGAGTCAACACGAGTGAGATTTGAACTGATGGTGCTCTTCAACCTACTTATCACCAGTGCCTCAGAATCACTAGAGAACAACGCCCTGAAGATTAAATGTCAGCTTTTGTACTGACAGATGAATTGTACATACTACATCCTGGTGCCAAGTGAAAGCGGGGGTATAGAGTAGACGGAGCCAGACTCTCATTGGAGGTGCACAATAAAAGGACAAGAGGCAATGGACACAAGCTGCAATGAGGACATCCCCACTGGAAATAAGAAACCTCTTCGTGAAGAGGCACAGCGCTGGCTGCCCAGGATCTCCTTCCTGACTATTTGCAAAATGCAGCTGGATGGTGCTGAGCAACCTACCCTAACCTGGCAGGCAGCCCTGCCTGGGCCAGGAAGCAGGAGATGAGACCTCCATGGCCACATCCAGCCTGATGGACCCTCAGGACACCCAGGAGAGGATGCATTCCTTCACCCCTCTCTGCGTTCATCCTATGAGTGAAGAGCGCTCACCTCTTACAGGCTCAAGATCACAGTAGCCATGACATGAAAAAATAATTTAGTGGTTTTTATAAAACCTGCAAATCAGGTAGCGATGGTGTGTATGTTTCTTGTGTGATACCTCATCATCTTTTCATCTTTCCTCCCACCCCAAATGGCGTGTCAGGAGGTAACAGTGCCTTCATCCAGACAGCAGGGTGCTGGGGTTGCTGTGGCAGTGATTTAAAGCTGCAGCTCTTCCCTTCTGCTGCTCTTGATCTGCTCATGCCTTAGATGCATGGTTTCCAGCCATACTTGCTGTTCCACAGCAGCTTTTAGTGCTCTTCTGTGGCCAGTGCTGGGTGGGATAATGGGTAACAAGCTCAGCCTCCCGACAGAATTTTCAGTGTTCTTGAGGTTCAGTGGAGATTTGTTTCTATCTATTCCTCTTTCCCCATGCAAGTCCCTCTTCCTCCCACCCAGCCGGTTTCTAATCACCTTGGCACCATCAGGGCTTGTGTGTCCAGTCAATTCCAAAGGCACTGAAGTACAGACACCAGCACTGCAGCAGAAATGTCCTGGTAGGAATGCAGGGCTAACGTGTAAGATATCCAAGCTCCCCATGCTAGGATTTAACCACCATCCCTCCCTGTTTTCTTGTATTGTGTCAGCTCAGGGTGAAAGCAGAAACCAAAGCTGTAGCCGCAGTGCCTTTGGTGTGAATGTGCAACCTTAATTAAATTCTCTGTCAGATCACAGACCTACCTGTGCTCTGACTATTACAATATTATCCATTCCTGACGCTTCTGCTACAGTTCCTTATGGTATTTCAGATTTCTCATTAAATCCAGACCAAATAGCCCCACTTTTTCACAGAAATTTTAACAGGTAAGAGGTCTGCTAGTTTCCTCGCAGGCAACTCGTTTGACATGTCTGTCTTACTTTCCAATTATAAAATCCAATTTACTCCAGTATCTTAGCGCTTGTTATTAATTTAATTTTAATGCAAAGAAACTGAATGGAGCTTAAAGGATGTATATATTTTTACTCCCCAAAAACAGACAATATCATGATTTGCCTATCTTGGTCAGTACTAAATACAGGCTGAATTTTCTGCTGGTCTGTCCCTTCTATGGCAATATCAAAGTCAGTTACTTTAAATTCAAAGATGTGCTGAAGGTCACAAACACAGTGTGTTTTTCCACAGTTCTCTATGGCAAGGTATATTATAGAGGCAGAAAAATCTTTTCCGTGCACCGATTTGTATTATCCAGGGAGTACTGCTTGCAACACTCTGCAGACCTTTGGTCCACCCTTGAATCAGGATGGAAGAGGTTGTTTTTTTTTTTTCCTCTAGGCAGTTACTTCAGAACAGAGTACTGCCCTGAGCATGCACACTGAACTTGTACGCAGGATGGGTGGGGTCAGGCTGTGTTCATCCTTGCTCATCTGGACATACTTGTAGGTGTAATTTAGGGCCACTGGACACTGTGAAACATCAGATTGCAAAGGATTGGTTATGAAGTCAAGTCCCGTGTGTATGTCTTTTTCCATTTGATTCAAACAATAAAGTCAGTTTTGAGGTTTTCTTTGTTGGCAAGATCCCCTAAAGGTTTGTACTCCAGTTCACTATCTACCAAAGAGAGAAACTTGTTACATTTATCGATGCTGTTAAAGCGCTAAAAGTCACCGCCAAACAGAAAGTTCATGCTCATGGTCGCTTGCCTGGTTGTGGAAGCTATACTGCATTTAAAAGAACCCCACCTGTCACATCCATGCAAAATCCAGAAACTCAGAATAAAAACCGGATGATTGCTGGTTTTTACCCTGCTCAGACGCTGGGGAAAGTCCTGTACATGCTGATTACGTGGAAATACTGAGAATGTACAGCATTTTCTGGAGTTAACGGCCACGACAGTTCCCCAGCACCTAACTATTCCTGCTGCTGATTTTCCCTGAATTCACTTTAAAAAAATGTTTCTACATTCTTTTATTACCAGATGCTCTAGTGACTCCAAATACCACCTTGAAGGGACAACCTACTAAGCTGTTTTGCTCCTACAAATGGAAGAAACAGAGAAAGAAGTTACTACTGCCCTTTCACTGTTGCAGCAGTAGTCCTACACACTACGTGCAGGACTTCTATTGATGAATTTCCTGACACTTTTGCAGAAGAAGGGGTTAACTCAGGAGGTGACTCAGCCCAGCCTGAGGTGGTTACAGCACTCTTTGGTTTATGTCTGAAATGCTGAGAGTTCTTGTTTTGCAGTGTCTACTTCCCCCCACCCCCCCCCTCTTTTCTGAAGTCTTTTGACCTTTGGTTATGCTATAATTCAGTGGACTGCAGCTAATTAATTATGAATGACGTAGTTACTTAATTATAAATGAACTAGTACACAGATCAGATGAAGCTTAACTATGGCAAAGTCATAGCTTAGAGCTTCACGCAGCTGCGCCTGGACTGCTGCCACCACCCTGGCTAACTCTCACTTGCAATTAGCTCAGGGCTGTCCACACTTCACTGCAATCTCTAGTACTGATACACCTTCTAGTAGAAATGACTTATTTTTAGACAAGCGAGAAAGCAGACAAGAAAGAACAAAGTCTATATAAAAGCTTACTCAAGAGCATATGTTGTACGTGCTGAATCGTTCCAGTGCTGAATCTGAAAGGTGGGGTTTTACTTAGTGCTCAGCGTTAGTCCAGCACCATTCCTACCAAATCGATAACTGGCTCAAAGGGCAAAATTTTGGTCAGTGTTGAGCACGTTTGGAAATCCCACAAAGAGAGACGGAGTCTCTTGACATCTGAAGGGGCAGCGCAGGGAGATGAAAGGCATGGACCCCACGAGAAAAATAGTATTGCAGGTCTAACGCATCCTGAGACTGAGTTCAGAATAAAACTGTGAGCAAAAAGGAGCTGCAGGAAAAAATTAAATCAGTGCTGAGCATTTCTCTGTGAAAGATATTTGCTTGGAAAAAAAGCAGTGATAATTATCATATTATCATTTTTCCCATATTCATAAAATGCTAAGCAGAATTCCCCTGGAGTACATTATTCAGATTAGCCCTTCTCACTGCAAGGGGACACAATGTTAATTTGGTCTCTATTCTGTCTTTATAATAAATTGCTGAGCCACCAACAGACAAAACCAGCTTTGTTTTGGAAAATGACAGTTTTTAGAGCAGTTGTCTCACATAACTTTAATGCCTATATTTTAAATTGCTCTGTATTTAAATGCCACTTATTATGAAGGCAATTGTACTGCTTAAATATTCTTTGTGAATCTGAAATATTTGCTTTAGTTTTATTCAGGACAAGTGGGTGTTCTTAGTGCAGCATAATGAAAAAAAGTGTCATACCTATATGAAGTCATGTATCTTCCTCCACTTAGGAGCCTTCATGATTCTTGAAAAGACACAATAGTTTCCAGAGAGTCTTCTTTTCTGGGGAGAAATAATGCACAATTTCCACTAGAACTAAGCAAACACTATTAAAATTAATTTGGTCATGTTTCTTCAGTCTCATTTCTATGATTATAACTTTTTTGGTGCTTTCACACATGCAAATGGGGCTTTGTTTGCGCTGCTATTTAAGGCACGGCTGACAGTAAGAGCCATACTCTCACATAACAGGGGTGTTCGGCATGACTGCCATCATTTGCCTCTCTCCACTCACTGGTCACTTCTTCCCAGATGTTGGTCAGAAGTGTCATATGGTGGCTGTTCCTCACAGCGATGGGCTATGGACGCCCACCAGTCCATGGTTCAGTGATTCTGCTAGGGATTTACGCTGGGTGGGGAAAGAGGGAAGTGGGATGCTAATGTTGGAAATATCATCTGCTGGCTGGCCAGGCCAGATGCATGGCAAAAGGAACAGTTTTGATGGCACTTTTTGGTGCTTGAACCCAGTGGGGAGGTTGAATCACTTAAAAATACATTCAAGGTGTAGCCTACATTTACCTTAGCTTTTGTTTGCCAGGAGCTCTCAATTTGAATGGCTCTGTTTGCAATTAAGACTTGCCCTGCCTCGCAGGTACTCATGCCCAGATGTCCAAATTAAAGGGATCAGATAATTCAAAGATTGCCAGCTAGATATTTTGTAGAGTGGTCATTTTCCCAATTAACATATCCTTTTATTTGAACTCTTTATTGGAACACTTTTGATCAGGTGCAGTAGATCCAATCCTAGAAGTGAGTGCTGTGCTGCTGAACAGGATGAAAGCAGGTCTGTTACCGAGCAAATGTCCTGAGCAGTCCTGGGAAAACCAATAAAACCTAATGCATCTGCATGGTGGTGCTGGTTTCTGCACGTCTCCACGCCAGTCTCTGAGGGCAAACTTTACTAATTAGAATTTGAATTAGAATTTTTCAGTAGAACTTTTTTTTTTTTTTGGTGTACTTGTGCAGTGTATTGCTTCATAAAGTATTCCCCAAACATTGAGAATGACAATTTAACAGATGTTAATAGATGGCATGAGCATGTTATGGGCTTGATCAGTGTATGGTATTTTAAGCACCGTAGGAGGCATTACAGCTGACTATAAATCACAATTAGAAGTCACCTGCTTTATTCTTTTACATTATGCAGTGATTGGCTACCATTTATTAAAATATTTATTAAATATCCTTACCCTTGTAAGCTGCTGTAAATGGGCTTATAATATCAAGAAACTAAAATGCAAAATTAAAGCGATTTGAGTCCACTTGTTCCTGTTACATCTTGTTATCTTCTGATCATACTTTACTTCTGTCAAGATCATTTTAAATTCTCACTCTGCATTTACTCAGTTGCAGTTCCTCCCACCTTGATGTCACCTGAAAACTCAATCACCTAATGCTTTTTCTATCATACAGGTTATTAGTGAAAATATTAAGTAATGTGAGGCACTATGCAATCAAAATTACTTCAATTATAGATATTAAATGCTTTCAATAAAATATTGATAATTCAAGGCAGCACCTTTCTGGGTGTTGCATCAGTTAACCTGTAATTTAGGATACTGTTATCAGAAATTTTCAACCATGGTGTATGAAGAGATCTGCCAGTGTAAAATTCTTGCTGTGCTCAGTGTGCTAGGAGCAGATGAAGTGCTGGTGCAAAGGGCTGAGTGCTGAGTCTCTCCTTTAGCCCCGCCATGCCCACTGCATGTGAGCATTACTGTGGCTGCATCACCTGCACCAGGGAGCAATGTACTTAGGGACTTATTATGGAGCTGTTCAGGGAAGGAGCCGAGGATGGCAAATTGATGCAATCTCACCTGGATCCTCAGACGTAGATGACTTGCAAAGCTGCTACGCAGCAACTTCAGCTGCCACATTGCCCCGCGGGAAAGGGCAGATAAGGCAGTAGCCTAGATCTGGGGCAGTGGTTAATGCTTTCAGAGCAGTGTTGATGTCCACCCGGACAGCTTAGCAGGTCCCAAGGAAGACAGACTGGAGGAGAAGGGCACAGTCACAATCACAAAGGGAAAACTGCTTACAAATACAGCTCGTTCCCCTGCCCTCTTGGATGTAACCCCCATTGAAGTTTGACCAAAGAAGGAATCGTGGGTTATGAATGATTTGGAATCGTTTATGATTAATTTACAGCTTATCTTTAGTAAGTGTATTTTCACATGTATGTACACATATCTATGGCATACACATACAATTCTTTTCCCTCCCCTTTTTGCAATGGTTTCCAATTCTCTTAGATTCAGAATTTCCTGAACTGAAATTCTTGTCTCTTGTTTGTTCTGTACCCTTCACAAGATGAATTATGCCGTTTTCAGAGTAAAATTCATGAAATACAAACTGTTCAGCAAAGCAGTAAAACAATTTTTTCTCTGCAAACATTTGCTGCTGGAATTTAAACAAAAATCCTTTGGGTTCCACTGTGCTGAGAGACTTAATATCCTGTCACACTTTTTCTTATGTTTAAAAATTAATGACTTGTATTTGCATCTGAACATTCTTGCTTGCAGTTAATTCCTTGTAGCCTCTCTCAGTGATGCTCCTTGCCCTTATTGCTGATGATGATCCAATATTCAGACTCCACTGAGACTTCAAGTAATCGAGAATGAGGAGGTTCTTTCATTTTTTACAAGTTGATTTATTCACTCCTACTAAGCATTTGTTCCAGTTGGTATCTCCCGTTCTCTGATATATATATGTGTATAAATACAGATCTATCTATATATACAGGCATATATATATATACGCTGTTAATTAAATGTTGCAATACAGGATGACCTTCACAACAAGCTGTTTGTTTACTGGGATTCATTCCATTAGACTGAAAGGAATCCAGACTGAAGGAAAAGGTACACACTTCACTTTGGATAGTGTTATTTTGGCAGCTTCTTTGGGAAGTCTGTTTGTTGTCCTCACCAAATCTGGCTTCAAAGTAACAGAAGGAAAGGACATATCAATAAGGCAAGAAAATAAAAGTAATTTGGTCAAACTGTAAAGACATCTAGTGTTGGGGCAAAGTAAGTGATATGCCTTGCCTTGACTGAAGCCTATTCATGCTGTGTAAATTATAATTTCCCAACTCACTTCCAATTTTATCCCACTGAGCTAGATTTCCCACTGCCTTTTCTGATGTGGCAGACTTAAACACTGTTGTTGAAATTCAGGAGTGTCCTGCTTTGCTCTTACTGCCATAACTGCACAAGATGCAAAGCATTTTTTTAAACATGCTTTACACCAGTGGGTAACTGCACTCAAGCAGATATGCCAGCATGTGCCTAATTTAAGTAACACAAATCATTCATATATAGAGTAAATGTTTAACTACCTTCATTAATAGGTTCCTTTAGTAAAGAGGCAGTTAGAGGTTTTGTAGCAATTCAAGAACCAGGGGGTTGAAAGGCTGCTTGCAAAAAATAGATAAGCCTTGTACCTCATGGCCAGTAACATTAAGGGAGAAACAAAGATTTCTTTATACAGCGTAAGTAAAGGTCATGTTTTTCCGCAGGATTTAAGATGATAATTAGCAGACAATAACTTTAAAAAGAAAATATGCTACCTAGAGTCAAAATCACATACTGAATGAAAGGCCATAAAGACATTACCTTGAAAAGCCAAAAGAACAGCAGCATGAATACAGAGAAGGAATGTGTCTGTACCTTCTTTAGCCAGGGCTAAGCAAAGTGTAGGGAATAAAACAAACCCAGCTTCCCAGAATCAAGCTCCAGGCTGCCTACATTTCCTCAAACTACGAATCAGATCCCTAGATGCCATCTGGTGCAATGCCAGTGCAACCAGTGGTGCCACAAATGGGGTCTCCCACGTGTATGCACGTGTGCAAAGTCAGCTAGTTAGAAACTCCTCAAGAAATACCCTTCCCATGGAAAATAACAACCCAACAAAGTGTTCTACAGAAATAGGAGGATACTGGCAGAATTCCAAGGAAAACTGTACCTTGTCTCCATTTTTACCAGCTTGACCTGGCCTTCAGAAACCTGCGAGGCTGCATCAAGAGACTGGAAGTCCTAAGGACCACGTCTCATCAGCGTTGTGAGCTGCCTCTTGTAAGGTCACCAGCTCTAGAGCAGTCCTGGTGATGCAGGTGCTTGGGAGACAGGGTACCCGACATTTCCCAGCTGCCAGCCTGCCGGTCTGTTCAGGGTCTCCGACTGACCAGGGCTGCAGGCTTCTCCCACCAGCTCCTCCAGTCCACACACAAGTTTGACCTCTCACCATCACCCACAGGTTTCTTGTTTTACTCAGCAATTATCTGCACTTGGAGGAGCTCATTCATTGCCAGCACTGATATTTCCCAAATTAATTTCTTCTATTTTGGCAGGAAATTCTATAAGCTCATTCTGATTTCCTTTGTGAAAATTTCATTTTTCAGCTTTCTCTCTCAGTCTGTAGGTTTCTTTACAGTGCATTTGGTCTGAAAATGAGCTGGAGTTCCTTGTGCCACTGAACTGAGGTTACTCGCAACCCACAGTTTGCCTTCACTTGCCTGGTGTCCTTCCAGTTATGTCGATACTACACCAGCAGAGATGAACCGGGACTGATGATATATCCCACATGTCTTTGCCTTCTGTACTATGGTCCCGTCTAACACTTGTGCTTCACCCAGTCACCTCCAGGGCACAGTCCTTGCTTTTGGAGGGAGGCTGTGGACAGAGCAGCGCAGGGCAGGGGACAGGAGGTCAGGCAGATATGGCTTGGGCTGCCAGGCTTGTTGAGACAATTTTGAGGGACTGGGAACCAAGACAGTGCCACTCGTCATACCCATAACAACTGGAGGGACAGGGTTCAAGGTAGTTTTACTCCATCTTCACGTCCAGCCAGTAAGCCAACGTGCATGAAATATACACATGTACACTAACTCTGTCAATATTTTTTTAGGGTGTGCCGAGGGAGGATGAGTACCAAGCCCACAAACATGTAAATATAAATGTATAGAGTGTAATCGGCACAAACTTTAGGAAAAGTGTTGTGTTTATCCTGTTTTCCTGCTTCCAAGACCAGAATTTTAAATGACTAATTTGGCTAATAAACTTGGCTAATAAAATTGGATATGCTGGAAAATTACTTGCAAAAGGTTAATCTTTCAAGAACTATTTTTAGTTCTTTGAACACTGGTGGGAACACAAAATAGGAGAAGTTATTCACATCACCACCATTTGCTAACTCACCATTTCCTTGACAATCTTTTAAAGTTTGTCTCCAGTTCATAAAGCGAACATATTGAAACATCCCTATTTCCTTCACAAAGATGTTCGTAGCTTTCTGAAATTGCCTCTTTTAAATTACCTTGACCTGCACTAAAATGCCTAAAAAATTATTGCAGCCTATCCTGGTAAGCAGTTATGTTCCAATCTGCATTGCTGCCTAGGCTTTCAGCATCTCGTGAACACTTAAGGGAGAGAAATAGAGAGATGCTATTAATTACTGATTTAAGAATCATGGTTCTTCAGATTTCAGAATACCCTGGCTCTCTAAAAGGCTGTTGATACCAGCAATGTATGCCTAAACTTTGTTGTCGTGTGCCTCCTGATGCTCAAAAATTCAAGGCAAATCTTAGCATCCTCTCGTTTCCAAAACTGCTTTTTGAAATGAATTTTCTGAAGGATATGATTTCTGCAGTGGTTTGCTCCCTAACCTGGACCTGCAAGAGTAATTCCTTCTTGGGGAGCAGAAACAGGCTTTGCTATCAATGGATTTGGAATAGTATGGGTCATTTAATTTTACTTTTTTTTCCTTTCCAGCAGTAAAACAAGAAGATTGAAAACCCCAGTTGAACATTTCTTTAAATACTGCCATTTTCAGGGAGCTTTTGGGCTTCACTTTTGTTTTACCTGAATGATAAAACACTGGCACATGTACAAAACATAAATATAAAAGCCTGGCCAGTACTTGTTCTGAATAGTGATGGTCAGAAAATTCTTTTGCAAGGTATTTACAAAGGCAAAACCTATATTAAACCAAAAAAGCAGTACATGATACCTTCTTGATACATTAGAAGAGTTATTTTTTGTTTAATAAACACTGTCTCTTCCAGAGGAAAACAAATATACATGCAACTGTCTTCTGGCATGGACTACAAATAAACTCTCTTGTCCCTTGTTACTGTCAGGTGCCGTATATCCTCTCCTTTTATGTGGAATTTTTTTTTTTCAGGCATAAGAAATAGCACTTTAGGGACACTCAAGTTTTAAAATCTTAATTCTGATTTATGATGGGTTGTACAAACCTGATGCTGGAACAGCTACAAAGGAGTTCGCAGACAGACCTATTAGTTCCTTGGCTGCAGGTAAGTAAATGATTAGTAGTAGCTGGCATGAAAGGCCAGAGTCCAGCAGTTCCTCTAATTGCTTCAGAGAGGTGCTTTATCAGTAGCAGCCTTGAAAGCAGGAGTTGAAACCCCAAGAGGGGGTGGGTAAGCCAAGTAGGAAACATCCGATTTCCCTTGGTGCTGCAAATGGTTCTAATGCCTGTGCTCTTAGTCCATCGGGCTGGCAACGTGATGCACAGAGCACGCTGCTGCGGTGCCCTTAACAGGACCCGCAGGTAGGGTACGAGCATCAGACGGAGCGTGCCTCAGCCTGTGAACGCCGTCGCTGGGACTGCAGCCCTTAGCTGTCTGGTGAACGGAGCGGTCGGTGCCTAGTACTGAGGCCATTAAGTGAGGAAACAGCCTGAAAGAAAAATCACATTTTTAAGTCGTCTGAAAAGCCAGTGGAATGGCGGAAATCACAAATAGGAAGCGCAGGCTCCTGGCTCAGCAATGCAGAGGACCCATTTCTACATCTGCAGCACAGCATTAGGAACATGGGAATGGAGCTGCAGGAGGCCAGAGGTGTAAGGAATTCAGCCTAGTTGCTTGTCCTTGCAGCTGACGGAGAAATTTCTCTCTGGTGTAAACTGGCATGGGGGAAGCTGCAGACCACAGGTCTGTGGGTGAGTACAAACCAAGCAGCTGGAAGAGATCTGTGCAGGGCAAAAAGCATCTGGAGAATAGCGCTGGAGCAATTTCTAGTATAGCTCTGCCCAAATGTCCCTCTCCATGCTGTGCTTTCCTCTCTCAGTCAGTGTACCAGCAAGTTCATGGTCCTTCTGTGCACGGGTTAGTATTGGCTACGGAGAATGAGGTCAGACTTGTAGTATATTTTTTAAGGGAGCATGCACCTGCAGCTGGGTTTGATCTTAGCAGGATAAGACAGCTTAATAAGGCTTTTCCTAACTTTAATACATGCTGGAAAATACAGTTGACCTTGTGGGTGCCACTGAATTAGCTTACTATGTCTTGAAGCTAACTTTCTGGAACATTTAAATATGGCAAAGCCAAGACTCAGACAGCTTCATTGCAAGGCTGGCTATATTTAATCCTAAAGCCTCAGGAAAATGTCAAAGATGGCATTGCAGTAGGAAATCCTATCTTTCTCAAGAACTGTATGTGGCCTAAGCAGACACATAGTTTTCTCCTGAAACACCAGATGCTGTGGAAAATGTCACTTTAGAAGGTAGACCTTGCAGTCTGATAATACAGCATTTATATAGATTCATAAGCCTGTAAAATGGATCATTACTTGCACAAAAATCCATACCATCTTCTTAGCTTAATATAGTAGTGAAAGAAATATTTCCAAGAATTCACCAGAGGAACAGATTGGAGATCATGACAAAGAATGAGCATGTAATGTAATTTATAGCTTGCCTGAATTAGACTTCTCATGTCTGATCTGCAGTTAAAACTGGATATAGTAGGCTTAAGTTGGCTTCATCAGCTAATGAAGAACTTATATCAGGATAGTGGCTGTTCATTTAGCCTGGCTGTGTTCTGCAATCCAGTCTCTGCAGCTGTTTCCTGATCTTGTTGATGTGTTTAAAGAACACACATTTGGTACTCCACGCTTCTGGAGGTGGCATATCTTCACACTTCCTGCGAAGACTTAGCAGTATATTTTACAGAGTAGTAGAAACAAAAGCCCATAACATAAACAATCAAAATTCTTCGGGGAGAAGGATCCTATTTCGAAGCAGAGTCTCGAAGTTCAGCCCCACAAAAAGGCTCATGGCCAGTTCTGCTCTACCTCAAAACTAAGTTCCAAAGCATGCCTGCCAGGTGTTGCACTACCTTAAGCTAGTTTGTGAGGGTAAATATTTGCATATTTTGAAATATAAAACAGGTATCAAACCCAAACTTCTGCCATAGTAATAGACAAAAAAAATTCCAACATGTAACATTTACTTAAAAGATTTACATATGGATGTGGAATTTTGTGTAGGAGACCAAGACATACCTACACACAATCATAAGCAGTAATAATAAGCTATTGGATATTCGACTTGAAGGGCAGACTAACACCATATTTATATATAACCTGTTTGTTAAATGAACGCACACTATAAAAGAGTGTGTCCATTAGAAATAGTCTTGCTTCTTTCCCAGATCTAATCCCCTTTTACTTCCTGGGCTATTGGAAAAGCTAAAAATAACAGTAACGGGAGGTGTAAACATTTTTCAGGCAGCTGTTTTGTTCTTATTCAAAGTGGCTGCTGCCTCTCCTTGTTGTCTGTGGCACTGAAATCATGAGGCGTCCTCACCCTCGTAGCTGCTGCTAGTATAAGATGAGGGACCCTTCGGAGATGGGTTCGATGCCATCACTCTCAAATGGAGGTGAAGCCTATCAGCTCCCAGGGAAAGGTGGTACCCCTCAGGGGTATGGCTGGATTGGGACTGAAATGCAGCGTTGTAGAGCAGGCAGATACATCCGAGCTGCTTTAACCGGAGGGCCACAGCAGCCTCATGGTGGTTACTATAAGTTGCAAGCCTTTGAGAACCCTTGAAGGATACTTTGGTTTCTAGACAATCTTGTGCCCTGTGCTGCTACAGCTGAAGGGCTATGGGTACCTGAAGCAGCCTGAATATGCCTCTGCAGGCTGCAGCTGCACCTCTGGATCTGAGTGCAGTTAATGCTTGGGGTCAAGCATGACAAGGAGACAGGGGACACATGCATGTGTGGGCAATGGCAACAGGGACCAAGGAGGTGCTGAGTGAAGGGAATGGCCGTGGAGCTGCAAGGAGCCAAAAAAAAAAAAAGGAAACAGCAAAATCCAGACTGGAAAGATGTGCGAGGACATATGGCATGGCAGAAATATAGTATACAACAGGAGGGTAGTGCAAGGGAAGCAAGTGGAGTATAGAGGCAGATGGGGGACAGGAGTGTGTGTATAGAAAGCATGGAGGGGGATGTGACTAGGGCAGCAGCTTCTCCCATCTCAAGTGGAAGTTACAGGGAAGAAGGGAGCACTGGAGCGGCACTTGCCTAGGTTTTCTCCGAAAGATGATGCCAACAGTAGATGAAAAAATAACGTTGAATTTGTAATAAAGAAAAAAGGCGATTCAGGAATCATGAGCTGAAATGACTTAAACTCATGGGACTAGTAAAGCTGTAACACAGTTGCAGTGGTCTTGTGTATGGAAAGAAAAAAAACCTGAGTACAGTTCAATACCTGATAAGAAGTGCTGAAAGGATAAATAGCAGGGCAAGGTTTCATTTACTAGAGGTATGAGGGGGAAAAAAACTCTTTCTCTAAGCGAGGATTAGATTGCTTCCACTTAGCACTAACCTTCAGATTCCCAACATTAAATCACTATTCAATATACATTGGCATCCCTCTTGTTCCTGAAAGTTGTTGTAGAAGTAGTACTTTTAAGCTTTCCAATTGTAAAAATAATTTTCTGTTGTATCAGTGCAGGGGGAGGATGCGTGTAAAGAATCTAAATTAAAGAGTTCACTAAGATGAGCTATTTCACTTAAAATTTTACCTTTCAAAGAGGCTTCTTCAAAACTCTATTACCATCACATCACTTAACTTGCTTTATTGTTGACCCATTGTATTGGGTTTGCATGGCAAGGTTTTGGGAGCGCTACAGGGGTGGCTTCTGTGAGAAGCTGCTAGAAGCTTCGCCCATGTCCGATAGGGCCAATGCCAGCCGGCTCCAAGACAGACCCACCACTGGCCAAGGCTGAGCCCATCAGCGATGGTGGCAGTGCCTCTGGGATAACATATTTAAGAAGGGGGAAAAAAAAAAAACCCTGTGCAACTGCAGCCAGAGAGAGGAGTGAGAATATGTGAGAGGAACGACTCTGCAGACACCAAGGTCAGTGAAGGAGGGGGAGGAGGTGCCCCAGGCACCAGAGCAGAGATTCCCCTGCAGCCCGTGGTGCAGACCATGGTGAGGCAGCTGTGCCCCTGCAGCTATGGAGGTCCACGGTGGAGCAGATACCCACCTGCAGCCCGGGGAGGACCCCACGCTGGAGCAGGGGGATGTGCCCGAAGGAGGCTGTGACCCCGTGGGCAGCCCGTGCTGGAGCAGGCTCCTGGCAGGACCTGTGGACCCGTGGAGAGAGAGGAGCCCAGGCTGGAGCAGGTTTGCTGGCAGGACTTGTGACCCCATGGGGGACCCACGCTGGAGCAGTCTGCTTCTGAAGGACTGCACCCCATGGGAGGGACCCACGCTGGAGCAGTTCATGAAGAACTGCAGCCTGTGGGAAGGACTCACATTGGAGAAGTTCATGGAGGACTGTGTCCCGTGGGAGGGACCCCACACTGGAGCAGGGGAAGAGTGTGAGGAGTCCTCCCCTGAGGAGGAAGGAGCAGCAGAGATGACGTGTGATGAACTGACCACAACCCCTGTTCCCTGTCCCCCTGCGCTGCTTGGAGGGAGGAGGTAGAGAAAATTGTGAGTGAAGTTGAGCCCGGGAAGAAGGGAGGGGTGGGGGGAAGGTGTTTTAAGATTTAGGTTTTATTTCTCATTATCCTACTCTGATTTGACTGGTAATAAATTAAACCGATTTCCCCAAGTCAAGTCTGTTTTGCCTGTGACAGTAATCGCTGAGTGATCTCTCTCTGTCCTTATCTCAACCCATGAGCTTTTCATTATATTTTCTCTCCCCTGTCCAGCTGAGGAGGACAGAGCAGCTTCTGGTGGGCACCTGGTGTCCAACCAGGGTCAACCCACCATACCCATTATACTGAAAGGGGAAAGCTACTTTTCTTATTTTGGGTGTATGCTACACCTGTTTTTTCTGTACTGTTAAATCCACAGCCTTCAAGCTCTCTAGAAACCCTTAGGGCTTCTGGATGCCCATGCAACCAGGAATTAAATATTTTCCATTTCCATCTGAAACGGATTTAAAATGGTGTCATATAAATTTGCATCACAGATTAATACCATAATTATAATCTGGAAACAAAGCCACACATGCTAACCTAGCAAATGTCCTTGTGTTATAGCAATATAGCTTGTTCACAAGCAGCCTTCCCGCTATCTCTTTTGTTAGGATACTGTCACGTGGACACATTGGCACAGTTCCAGAAAAAAGAGATGCATTTTTCTGGCAAGAGTTTCTTTTCCTATAGCAAAAGTGTGAGATAGAAAAGCACTCAGTGTGTTGCATGCAAGCCTTTATCTTCATTCTATACATATGCTTGCCCGTAGAGAAAGCACTATGTAACAATGGTGACTCTTTCAAAAATTTTTTTTGTTAACCTAACTGTAACTTCCTTTAACAGAGTATTCAGAAATTATTTCTACAGTTGTGCATTGTTGACCACGAGAAACAGTTAAGTGCAAAATGTAATGAGCACCAAGGTACAATGGAGGGAACACTCGTGCCTGTTCTCACCAGATAATATCCACACTGCACTTACATGACTCTCTATAGGTGTCTCTCAGATGCAGAGACTGGAATGACATCAGCCCTAATGGGAATGAGAAATGGGAATTGCCCAGCTAAACTTGCATGTTAGCCTCCTCGTTCCTGTTTTTCCTGTGGTTTGAATACATAAATCCTGGAGGAAGCATGGGATCCATGCTCAGGACAAAATTTTTTCATAACCACGCTGTGGCTAAAGAGATTCAGTTAGCATCTGCCACAGGAGACCAAAGGTTATCAAGAAGCATGGAGAACAAGAAGTTAATAATGCCTTCCAGTTGCCATACAAGCATTGCCTGTCTGTTACAGAAACAGCTGATGGGCAGACAATGCCTTTCAGAGGCCCAAGTGCTTATATGACACAAGGTCTCAAATAATCTGGCAAAATACTGGTAACTGCTGTGGTGCTACGAAAATAAACCTAATAACTGGGGAAGGTTTGTCTGGATGTGAAAATTACATCAAAAAAACAAGCAAATTGAAGTGTCTGTCAGCTAAGGGAATGATTATGTCTGGTATATGGTGGGAAGAAATATAAATATGGAAAACTTGTCCACCAAGATTCAGTTTTCTAGGGCTGTAGACAGCAGAAATTCTTCCAATACAAGGGAAATCTGATGAGGCAAGCCAGACATAAGATAAATTGCTGTGACATCAGAGAAACAATATCATCAATGTCTGGGATTGTGGGACTGCTCATTGCTGAAAGACTAAACATGGTATTATAGCAAGGATGTCAGAAGAAACAAAAAGAAATTCTGCATAATTTTGGTCCAAAATAGACAGCCATGGATCCTGTTCTCCCACAACTTTAAGATTACCAGCATTGCAAATTTAGTTTTTCTGACCAACAGATCCTATTTCTTACCATGCTCATTAAAGACTTTCTTCCCCTTCTTCTGTGAAGAATGCAGGAAATTGGTTGGTGACCCTTCCACACTGCTGCTGCCAGTGCATGGCATTTCCATGATGCAGGCCACCATGGAGACACCTGCTAAGGAAACAAGATGTTTTCATCTGAGATTTTATTTTAAAATCTGGTTTTTGAGCAAATCTGGGGTTCACAGTCTGCACCAATGAAGGGAAAAAATATCTTTTGTAAGGCTTTCAAAAAGCTCTGTCTAGTTGATAGTGCGGCAGCAATTGCTTAATAATGCAGGTCTCCAAGTCAGTACCATCAACAAGCCACAGAAATTCCCTTTGAGTAGAGCTGAGATCAGCATTTGCATTCATATGTGGACCCCAGTCTTCCCACTTTCTGGAAGCTAATGTACTTTTGTGGCCATGGCTCCCTGGGAAAATTAACTTCTACTAAAATAATGAAACTGTCTACCCAGGCAAGGGAGCAAAAGTGCAGGGGACAGAAGTGCCCTGGGAAATAGATTTGGATTATGGGACTTATTTTACAATATATCAAAGCAACCCCAGTTCTCACCGTGTTCAAACCCCCTTTGAATTAGTTTTCCTTAAAAATGCATCCTGATATACAGCCTTATATACAGATATAACTCTTTATAAAGTGCTTAAGCAGTTTCTTCCCTACAGGCTGGGGGAAGCGGGATAGGAGAGTCTCAGTGACTTAACTATCTTTAGCCACTTAAAGCAGCCTAATCTTACAACTCTGAGGCCACACAGAAGCTCTTAATAGCTGTGTAGTTTCATGTGGTCTTATTATACAAAGATAAATTGCTTTGCTCCCATCCTAAATTGCCTGTTCTACAGAGCCTTGCCTGTAAATTAATAACAAATGTAAGAGAATGGGTAGAATTGTATTTCTGCAAGAGAAATTGATCTGTTAACATTTAAATTCTTTGCCAGGGGCTTTAGTAAATCTTTTAGTTGAAGGTAAGATTAACTTCTTCCCTATGTTTCCAACATGTTGGCTTGTACTGTTTTTAAAGATGCATGAAGGACAGATATCCTTGCCTTTCAGTGTTTTGATCAGATCACTTTCATTTGGCCAGATGCTATCATGGCCATAAATTTCAGAGCTAAAAATAGCCTTGACTTTTTTTCCCCTTATCCCTTAATTCTCTCAAATAGATAATGATTCAGTCCTACCTTGTGACTTTTCACGTCTAGCTCACTGCATGTTAAGTGAACATACTGATTTGGAGAGTAGCAGTTTTATACTTTAAGTTTTTTTAACAAAGAGTTAGAATTTCCTATCTTTTATTTAAAGCAGTAGGTAAGAGCAAGGTGACTTTATTCCTTTACTGCAGGACTTGTGCCAACTCTGGAGTCTAAAAGCCTAATTCTGTTTTTTCACTTCAAATAATTCTATCACAAAATCTTTACTTTTTATAAGACTACTTCATAATATGTAAAGCCATTAAAACATTAGATCCTACTTTCACTTGTACTACCATAAATCTTGAGTAATTAAGGAAAACTGACACCAGATTTGTGCCATCATAGAAAAGAGCAAAGAACGATCGTCAGCTCTTGTCTATATGACTGCAATATTAATTGTTACAAGGGGATTTTGTTAGCATCTTGATTTAAAATGAATGTTATGACAGGAATGGCTTTTTTGAGTGAATAAACTGTAGCACAATATTTCTGTTTAAATGTTTAAGATGAAATCCAGTTGCACAGCATCAAAACTTGAAAGATCAAGCAAGACACATTAATTCATCAGGAGTTCAATTTTTTTGGAGGATGCCCCTCAACACCAGATTTTCTGCCAGTTTCTCTAGCATGTCCTTGTGGGGTAATTCCCAAAACATCTTGGCAGCCTCAGACAGCTGGTATTCCACATCACTGACACAGCACAGGTATCCAGAAGGTGCTTTTAGGAAGCTAGGGAATTCAAGACTGTAACTCTGTTTTGCTGTTTTATTTTCCCTTTATGTGCAAGAAGGAAAAATTTGGTTCTGGTCAAAGGCTTAGCATAAAAGCTACACTAGATGAAATGGGAGCACATGGAAGTTTTGCGCTGATGGAACGAATCATGCTGTGAATTTGCTTCTTGGTGGTGCAAAGGGTATCACAATAGCAGTGTATGCATGATGCAATTCATGACTGCTTTGCCTGTGGTCGAAATAATTTTAGTCAGGGATGTCAACAAGGAAAGGAGTGTTCTGGGTGTATTTTGCTGATTATTTTACGTGTGTGCACTCTTTCTGGTGATACTGGTTGTGCAAAAGTAAAGAGTTTGAGTTCCATGGACTTTGAATTAACCCACTGTTAGTAGAAGGGCAATGCTGTTCCTATGACTTCACAGGAGTTTTGTGAAGGCATACTGACTCCATATAAAGCATTGGATACAGTTACAATAAATACTATGAGGAGACCAAGAGGAAATTATTCATCTGAAAATCAAACATAGAGTATGAACAAAATACTGACATTAAACTGAGCACTGAATAAAGCCGGGGTCTGGGGGTGGGGAGACATGTAGAGGGAATGAGTTTGTGAGAGAAGGTGGCTATGGCAGCGAGGATTCATACAAAGAAACTGCACTGAACTTGGTGCATTGAACTCTGATCTTACCTTACTTCTGTGATAGGGTTTTGCTGTTTAAAATGTCTCTTCCCCCACTCATGCCCATAAACCAAGGGAGAATAAAACCAAAGAAAACATAAAAACTAGTTTCTATCACACGGGATGCTTGATGTTTTCAAGATATGCCACCAACAGGTGTTGGATTGGAATAAACAGCTTGAACAGATGATTTGTACGCCATTTGTTACATCTGGCAAATATACGAGTAGTTAGCAATGGTATTCTGGGGGAGCTGTCAGTCATTCCCAGCAGGCAGCACTGCTAATCTCCATAATTACACAAGCCATCATGATGTAATGAACACCAAATAATTTTGCGTCTTCTATTTTCTGTATCATGCACCCCCTTTGCCTTTAAACTCTCTATGGCAAGGAGCATCTCAGTATTTGTAGTTTGCTACAGCACATGCATGCTTCTTGCTTTGTTTTTGATGGTTAATGAGTCGACTTTGCTTTTTAAATGATGGAAGTTATAACTAAAGCATGACATCAAAACAAGAAGAATGTCTGGATATTCTAGGTCAGTTCACTGATACGCACAATTCAGAGAAACCAGTGAAGTCTTCCCAGCATTGGTTTTTAGTTGAATATCAGTTGATACAGTAAATGTAGTCCTCCTAAAACCGTTGTGTTCTCCATCTCTTAGCAAAACTTGAAAAGCATTTCCTTCTGAATACATGCCAATCTCAGTGAATTCATAATGTTTTATGTATGGTAGAAACCACCTCAAAATAACATCTAAGCAACTCAGAAATGAAGCCTTGGCAACACCTGTAGCGAAGATCAGTAACCTTTCCGTTTTAAGTATGAAACAGTCTGTCTTCTTTCCCACATCACACAGAAACTCTGTTACAAAACAAGATCCTGAACCGGCATTGCAAAACTGTTTGTTCTCAGAAGAAGAGTTCAGTAAATGCCAAATTCATAAGCAAACTAAAAAAAAAAAACAAAAGGAGCCCGATTCTGCTACCATCCCTCATAGGACCTGGGGCTATATATATCCATTTGATTTTGGCCCTAAAATTAAACTACCAGCTTCTTTGGTGTATTGTTTGCTGACTAGTGTATTGCAGTTGCGGGAAAGCACAGTCACTACAATGTGCACACTGGATGAAAATAACTCGTTTGTGCAACAGCTGCATTTGTCTTAGTTGCCTGCCTTGTGTGTCTCCACCTTTTAGCTGCATGAGAGTAATAGTCAATGATGTAACTGCTACAGTATGGAAAAATACTGTTATGAGACCCACTTCTAACAGGATGGATATAGATGCATCCTATTTACTGAGGAATACAGTCAAGCAAAGAAACAAAGAAACCAAACCAAAAATACTTGAAATACCAAGTGCATCTTTTCAGAGCTCCGTGTTTCATATGTCAGTGCCATTTTCTCTGAAGTGACATGCCTAATTCTCAACTTGGCCCAAAGGAATTTAGGAGATCCCTAGTCAAAGTGAAAAAGTAGGAGCTTCTTCAGAGGCAGGCATAAATAGTTCATTCTCCTCCTTGGCTCCTTTCCATCTCACCAGTATCACAGGGTGCTGTCAAAGATCACTCTTGCTTTGAGAAGTAGTCCCTAGGCAATGTGTAGAGAAAACTGTATCATGGAAGGACTTCTGTCTCGAGCAATCCACCAACAAAGTAAATGAAAAAGATGCCAACTCCTTCATCCTGCATCTTTGCTCTGTATTACTCCTTTTCCCTTACTCCCTCTAAGCAGCCACCCACCCTCACTACTATTTAATCTGTTTTCTTCAAGGGACAGAAATCTGTGCTGGGGAGTAACCGTCGAACTCTCATCATGGCTCAAGGTATTAGCAATACATATCTATTACAGGCATCTCACATATCTCATTTTAAGAAAAGGACATGCATTCCAGGAATGTAAACTTAAATTATCTGTTTCGAAGAATATTCAGATTACAAAACCTCAATGGCAGGAAGTGTTGAAATCAGTGCTGCCCAGGCAAGTAGCATTTTTTTAATTCAGGCATAAACTATTGAAAACTTTTTTTTCCCCTCCCAGACAATTTATTTTAATTACAGATCTCTGTCCTGGTAGCTTCCCTTGCAGCAAAATTGAATTGAAAATCCATGCAGGGAAGACTTCCAGTTCAAATCCTGTTTATTTTTATTGGTTGTTTTACATGTCAATTTTTAGGCCTCAATTCCTTTTCCTTGAGCCGTGCGCTTCTGGAGTGTGTTGTTTTAAATTTTACAGTTGGATACAGTGAGAGTTAGTCACCCTCTATCCAGAGCACAGCTAACTGGACCTCATGGGAGGAGTCTTGGGAGAAGAAGTTTAAGAGATTTCCCCAAGCCATGATGCCTGTAGGATGTCAGGGCAGAACTGTTGCTCAAGGGCTAATTAAAGTGGGTGAAATGGCCTCCTGGAACTGGGATTAGCTCACTGTAAAAGGAGGGGGCTGGAAAATAAAGAAGAAGATACACAGAGCATTTCTGACTCCTGCAAGCAATTAAATGGGTGGGTACTGCAGGAGCACCCCTCTTTCTCGCACTGAAATCTTCTGTCCAAGAGAAATTGTTGGTGAAGAGATGCATTTAGCTCTGCTGCTACAAGAGAAAATAACTCACCCGACAGACATCCATTTCTAACACAGAAAGCACGAGCCGGGGCAGGGTGTCCCCCTGCCAGCCTTCACGCTGGAGATCCTGCACTAAAGGCCAGAGAGCTACAACAAAAAAGTGCCTCAAGCTCTGTGTTTCTGGAATCAAAGCCATTGCTCATTATGCACTGTGCACCTAAGCTACCACTTTTGATCTCCAAATTGTTACAGGAGAAGAATGTAGCATGCTTCCATCACAGTAGGATGCTTCCAGGATTAGCCTCATTATAAGAGATCTTTTACATCTTATTATTGATAAATTATAAAATTATACTGCTTTGCAGCTGGCACTCTTCAAGGCAATGGAGTTACGGGCTAGATGACGTATTCTCAAGATGAAAAGAAAAATTGGAGCAAATTTGCATGTGGGAGAGTTCAAGGTCCAGTTTTTGAAAGGAGGTAAATGCCTCTTAATTTTATTGACTGTCATAGGAACACAGAAATTTTTCAGCATTCCTTGTGACCTGGCCCTACATAGTCAAGTATTTGTATAGAATTAAGTTACGTTTACAAAACTGCTATTACTGTCAGCTGAAATAAGCTGAAATAAGCACTACTGGAAGTCAAGAGACCTTTTAGAAAGATAACTTTTTATTTGACATGAAGAGAGACTTCTTAACTAACTCAGTTGTCTGTACTCAGTGCTTTTGTTACTTGTAGCTGAAAACGCACTCTTGACTGTTCTGGAAAATGGTTGTAAAAATCATAGAATCATAGAATTGTTTAGGTTGGAAAAGACCTTTAAGATCATCCAGTCCAACCATTAACCTAACATTACCAAGTCCACCACGAAACCAATTGATACAACAAAGTAGAAAGTCTCTTAGCTACTGACCCTTTTTTTTTCTATAAACTTTCCTACTGAAGTATTTATAAAATACCGTGCATTACAACATTTACACAGCAATAGTGAAATGAAATAAATTCCTTCCCTGCTCCAAGCAAACAATTCTAATAAAACTCTAAAGGTCATTACCTTCAAAACATTATCAATGCAGGAGTTCAGTTTAAAAACATGGAAAGGAAGCCTGGTTACAAGAGCTGTAGTTATTCTGTGGCCTAACTACACTCAGCTGTGGAATAATTGCAGCACGTCATAACCTCCTGCCCCACCACTTTGTCCTTGAAAGATTTTGGATTAGCCAGTTTGTCATGACCTGATTAAAAAAACCTGAAGTGGGCAGGCAGGAAGCGAGCTCTGTGCAAACTCTGCGTGATACTGCCAAAATAAACATGCCTGATTGCTGCAAGGTTTCTGCCAAAAACTAAGGATAGGACTCGACTGGAGGCAAAGGGAAAGAAACAGAGAAGAAATGAGAGTTTGGCATCCAGGCCAGGAAGGGACAGTGCATGGTGTCACCGGGGCAGGACTCTTCAAAGAGAATGGTCATTACAGTAGGACCCTTCCTCACAACTCAGCCAAAAGCCGAGAGGCACTTTGGATGACATCCTCAAGCACGGGGACACAGAGGCTTTGCTGACACAGGCAGCTTCATCTGGTTCCATCAAGTGCCTCAGAAAAATCTGCATCCACCCCCAAACATCTCTAGCTTTAATCTTCAGCCCTGGCGTGCTCAATCAGTGCTCAAGGACAAATATCTGGCACTCGGCAGCCTGCTGGCGGGTGTGAGTCTGGACCTCGCTTTTTGCATATGGAAATCTGTCACAGATGCCAAACTATATGCATTTCTCCTCTTCCCCCTGCCCTTTTTGGGAGTTGGATTTGATGATCCTTGTTGGTCCCTTCCAACTTGAGATATTCTATGATTCTATGATTCCCTGGCCTATTTTGCCTAACCATTTATGTGACTCAAACTTCCAACTTTGCCACCCGAGGTTTTCCAGAACTCTGCTGATTCTCTTTGATTTGCCTGTTTCTCCAGATGTGACATCAAACTGTGAAATAGGTGAGATTACAGCAACCAAAGTGAAAGCTGGGGCAGGAAGTGAACTCCACAAAAGCTTTGGGCATAGAGAATTAAGCAGTATCTGAGGGCACCTTCAGCCACCACATGTTCTGGCCCTATGGTGTGGCCTTGCTGTTAGCTACCTTTGACAAATGGGAGGCTGTAAGCAGTTAAGTTAAATGGCTTGCAAGTAACATTTCCACTCCTCCTAAGCCCACGATCAGCTCCAGTAGTGACAGCATGTGCAGGCAGAGAGCACAGCTTCTCAAAAATCTGTGCTCTGCAGTGAAGAAGCAGGTTAATATTGGGAAGAGGTGCATTGCCTCCCAATAAGGCTGAGCTCAGTAAAGGAGATGTAAGATCTGAATGGAGAGTTGGGATACCTGATCCCATGCTGAGACAGTTTCAGCTAAGGGCTGCTTCTATAAGCCAGGGAGAAACATGCCTTCTGGAGAGTTTTTGGATAGAGCACAAGTGTTGCATACCACTGCATTTTGACAAACATAGCTCCATCACGAGGCAAGGGATGTCTGAAATACCCTTCCTGGACCTATCTCTCCATGCAAGTAACCTGTCCATGGATTTGCAGGAATTGTCATCCAGGAAAACATGACTTTGCAAAATGGAAGCAAATCCAAATCTTGCAGATCATCAAAACAGTCTTCCCAGTACAGCTAATAAAAGACTAAATGAAGGACGTAATACAAGAGGGGGTTGATACAAGCAAGCAGAGAGCCATGAAAAAGTAGTAAGTACTTTCCCGATAAGCTCCGGGAACAGCTATACTGGTAGGCAAAAACGACAGAGCTAGCAGCAGCACATGATGGATGTCACAGAAAATGTAGTTAACACATCCCTGTACACAGTCCAGGAGCCAGCATCATAGTGCTAAAGCTATGGGAATTTTGGCAAGGAAAACCCAATCCACAAATGTAAGGATTACAGATTATTAGAGAGGATTCAGTGCTTTTTCTGCAGGTCGCCTTTGCTGCAGCCTGCTTTTGGGTCTTTGTTTAATATCCAAATCTAAAATTAGGAACATCCACTCAGGGAGATTTAATTCCAGGAAAGTTCATGGCAGCTACTGACTCAGCGGTAGGAAGTTACAGCTGCTGAGGACTTTGTGAGATCCACCAAGTCCCAGGAAACTACAAGGTATAGTTTAATCATTTAGATATTAGCCAAGGACTGCAAAGGACACGCACATTTTGTTCAGCCCTGAAACACTCTTAAGCTGCCTCTAGCATGGATTTGATGAGAAAACAGGGGAAGCATACTGCAGCTGTGGCTGGGGAAAGGTCAGTAAGGCACTTCTGACTTGTCTTATAATTCAAGATATGAAACGTCCTAATGGAAAGAGTCTCTTGGGCGCAGGAAAGCAACACTAATGCACTGAAAGCAAAAAAGTAATGAAACAAATTCTGTCCTAAGCCTGCAAGTGTTAAATAGACCGATGGACTGGGTACTTCCCCAGCCCCTGAAGCCCTTCTGTTCCTCCCCACTTGGCCTTCTTTGTCTGCACTAGCTCAGGAGCCATCAGAGCCCTCCACTGATCTTGGTGTGGAATTCCAGGTACAAGCTGGAAAATCAAGGGTTCATGGAATTATCCCCAAATATGAGGTTTTCATGGCAACAGGTAAAAAAAATCATACTCTGCTGTCTAATCATGCAGCCAAATGGGTAAATAAAGAACAATGTGATACAGATGTGACACTGGCAGTCGTATGCTGAACTTCTGTGTGCAAATTATGATTCTGTGAATACAGAAAGAAAATAAAAGCAAATGTAAAAGAAGAAAGGTAGATACATAAAATCAAGAGTAGAGATTATGTCAAAGAAATGCTAATAAGGATACTACCTATTTTGATGCTGTTTTGCCTTATCTAAGTTCCATGACTACATTTCAAGAAGAGTTTGGAAATTTGTGGGCAGAAAGTTCTGCATGAGCACTGTTCAGGGTCAGAGGGGTATAATCAGAGTGCCATCCCTCTCTTTCATTATCCAACTCAAGGCTATGAAATAGCTCAAACTATAAAAGGCATTTGGATTATGATTGTAACATCTCAATTTAAGTAAAATGTATGTTAGTCAGCTGCTTGGTACTCAGGTTGTTTTTCCTACCCTTCTGCCCATGGAAGCCTCAGTTCTCTGTCTTGTTCCTCTGATATTTTCTGATGCCATAACTGCCAACCAGCCTAACTAAAGCAAAGTTGACCTGAGCTGCCTATAATGGTCACTTCTATATGCTAAACTAAAGACTAGCTAAACCAGACTATATATAAACTACATACTTATATCCCAATAATGATGGGTTACCACCTCCTGCATTTCTTGAACCCAGTACAACACCTGGGTGTTATGAAAGAGCTGGGATGAAAACACGGGGCTACCCCAGGGAGAGCCCCTTTGCCTCAGGCTGCCTGACCCAGCCAGTTGTGTCCCTGGGCCCAGCCTGGGAATGAGCTTGAGCATGTGGTGGAAGGAAGGGAAAAATCCAAGCCATGTTTGGGCTGTGCGGCCTGGATGCACCATATTCACCCCACTTCTACTTGCAGTGGGAACATGGGAGGATGGATGACATTTGGGCACAGGACCAGAGTGTGGGGAAGAAGATGTGGCACTTCCACATCTCCCACTTTCTTCTCTTCCTCCCCTCCCTCTTTCTTGCCCCCAGTCTTCCTACCTTTTTGCTGCCATTACTGCCTGCTCAGCCTGCTGCGTAGGAAGCAGTGGCAACAGGAATTACAGAAGTTCTGGTGTATTTGCCTCCTCTTGATACCCCTCACGTGGGTGCAGGTTGCATACCTTCCTTGCTCTGCCTTGGCTATGATCCTACTATTTGGCTGCCCAGGGGAAAGCAGTAGGACTTCACTGCACAGGAGATGAATGCTCAGGAATGATCTGGCCCAGGGTGCAAGAAACATGTCGGGTTCCCCTTGCTGGCAGGAGCAGTGTAACTTGTCCCACTGGTAAGCTCTGTCTCAATCAGGTTCAGGAGGTGCTTGAAAAACTGTCAACCTGCCATTGAGACAGCTTGATGCATTTCCCTGTATTCAGGCTCTAGCAGACAAGTAGAATCTGCCTGAAAGCAGAAACCACGGTCCCAGAGCAACAGCCAGCACTTATTAGGATCTCACTAAGAATGAAGCTGGCAGGGCCAGAGAGACATGTTGCTAAAAATACATTTGGCAGTTAGCAGGAGAGAAGTAAGACAAAAACCTGCTTCACTCAGCACTCTTTGGCCACATATCCTTAGAAGAGCAGGAGGCCCCATAGCAGGCATTAGCTGAAATCATCCTCTCTGGGTCCAAGTAGTAAATTTGTATCAGTGGATTCAACACTGAATCCTGTTCAGTCCTGGAAAAAAACGGGGAAAGAGAAAGCATAACCATTCTTTCCATCAAGGAAATCATCAAGTGTTAAAGCAAATACATGCAGATTACAAGTGAGACAACTAGTAGGTGCATCACACTGAACTCAGCTTCCATCCCAGGAACTCATCAGAGGGAGAAGGCTGATGAAGTGAAACTCATCTTTTTACTCCACTTTCTTTTTTCTTTTCTTTTTAAAATATTTTCTCACTGTCTGTGATGCATAAGGTTTCTTTGGAAAGACATGTTTCTTTGGAAAGATATGTTTCTTTGGAAAGAGAATTTACCAGCTAAGTGCCGGGTCCTGCACTTCGGTCACAACAACCCCATGCAATGCTACAGGCTTGGGGAAGAGTGGCTGGGAAGCTGCCCAGCAGAAAAGGACCTGGGGGTGTTGGTCGACAGCCGGCTGAACATGAGCCAGCAGTGTGCCCAGGTGGCCAAGAAGGCCAATAGCATCCTGGCTTGTATCAGGAATGCTGTGGCCAGCAGGAGCAGGGAGGTGATTGTGCCCCTGTACTCGGCACTGGTGAGGCCGCACCTGGAATACTGTGTCCAGTTTTGGGGCCCTCACTGCAAGAAGGACATTGAGGTGCTGGAGCGTGTCCAGAGAAGGGCAATGAAGCTGGTGAAGGGTCTGGAGCACAGGCCTTCTGAGGAGCGGCTGAGGGAATTGGGATTGTTTAGCCTAGAGAAGAGGAGGCTGAGGGGAGACCTTATCACTCTCTACAACTACCTGAAAGGAGGTTGTAGTGAGGTGGGTGGTGGTCTCTTCTCCCAAGTAACAAGCGATAGGATGAGAGGAAACGGCCTCAAGTTGTGCCAGGGAAGGTTTACATTGGATATTAGGAAGAATTTCTTCACTGAAAGGGTTATCAAGCACTGGAACAGGCTGCACAGGGAAGTGGCTGAGTCACCATCCCTGGAGGTATTTAAAAGACGTGTAGATGTGGTGATTAGGGACATGGTTTAGTGGTGGACTTGGCAGTGTTAGGGTTACAGTTGGACTTGACGATCTTAAAGGTCTTCTCCAACCTAAATGATTCTATGACTCTATGATTCTATTAGATCTCACCTGTCAAGTATGTCCTGGTCAAGGAGTGCTGGGGAAGATATCAGGCAATTAAGTACTATGTTGCAATTGCATTTTAACTGTCAAAGTTATTTTTCAAAATTTCCCAAAAGGTGTAATTTTGTCCTTATAGCCTTCAGTTTCATTGTGATGCCACTGAAGTAGGTCAGCTTGTATAAGACATGGGCCTTTATGAGGAAAGGAAAAAAAAATCATCATCAATAGGAAAGCTAGAAAGGAAGAGAACTCAGAGTGGGAGAGTAGATATGGAGGAGGAGTTGAGGGGGAGGGCACCTGTATTTACTGTCAGGGACAATATTGTCTCCTAGAAGAGGAAAGGTGCACAATACTCACAGAGCTTCTGCTGCTTTAAGTTTGTGTATGCTGCCTCTTACTAACTAATGCGTGTCACCGCCGCAGTATGGTAAAACACTTGACCTCATTTTGACATTCCCTTTTAGTGAATACCATCCGATGGTAAATGAAGAATGTCTGGAAGGCAGAGCAGGGCTTCTTGCAAAGACTTTTAATAAGTTATCATACCTTCTTGCCAGATTTCTGCATCCTGGATGCTTCTATGAGGGCAGAGCTCCTGTACGGGTTCGGGGAAGATGAGTCACTCCATTCCAGTAGGAATAATGCATGGGGATGAACTTTCTTTCATCCTTTCTAAAGCATCACCTGCAGTGTCTAACTAGCTGACTTTTGACTCTTTAGGTGGTAGGCCTGGTAAAGCAAACCCAGCTTAGTAGTATCTTCTTCTCTTGGTTGTTCCAAGTCCTCCACCTTGCAGGCCTCCACCTTGGTCTGGTAACCAGAGTGGGAAGGTAAGCAAAATTTGCTTCTGGCAGCAGAATAGGAGGAGACGACGTGCTGTCTCATGCCTTGCAAAGCACAACAGTGTTTCTATAACTGTGGGGGTGTCCATAAGCGACAGCTGATTATCGTCTCCTAGCCACCTGGTCTGCTGGAGGCAAAGACACTCTCCAATTTATGAAAAATAGCAAAGTACCTAGCAGTCCTGAATAACTGCCACATAACCTTTTTGTGGTTAAGCGATGCAGTTTTTACTCTTCACAAATACAAGTGGCAAGAAAGAAATGTGCAAGGACATAAGTCTCTTCACATGACTCAGAACTTTAAATCTGTCTTCTTGTTTAATCCAAGCATTGTGATTGCAGCACAAGCACTTTGCTGGCAGTGCATAGTTCTGCTAAAAGCAAGCTGCTTCCTATGGGCAGTTCTATGCAGAGAAAATTTCCTTGGAGAGCTTCTTAAAAGGAAATAAAAGAGATCCCCCACTAACTTCTACTTCTCAATATAAGCCCATGTTACCTGTCATTCAAACAATTCCTGGGAGTCATTTCACTTCAGCAAAATTTAGTAGCAAACTGTAGCAAACTGAAATTCTTACATAAAATTGCATCTGAAAAACAAATTATTGTATGACTTCTTGGTCAAAAAAATTACGTATAATCAAAGTCTACATTTTCTGACACTGATCCAAACCCAATCTGTACCTAATCTTTGTGTGTCAAGGAGTTTACACAAGTTTGGGCTTGGTATATGTTGCATTTGCAGCTACAAGAAGCAGCATAATTTAGCCCATCCAGCTATTTATTTTAATAATTATGCCTCTTACGTTTATAACATGTTTTCATTGTAGTCGTCATGACACCATAGATGGCAATGTCTGCAAACTGGCTAGAATAGTGGAATCGGACTGAGAAAACCTCAGGACTTTAGTTGATGGTTTTTAAATCTTTTGTAAGGTACTGCCAACACCTCTTGCCTCAAATACTCATTGCTGCTTTTCACCACAGGTGGTCAATTTTATGTTGTAAAAATGTGTAAAATCCCTGTAGTATATTAATTCCATTTTCTCAGTGCTCAAAAATTCTGAAGAGCCTGCTTCAAAATGTCCTGTATTTTGGCTGTAGTAGTTTAAAATCCTAGCTATAGTATGCTGATCTCGATCTGAAAATGAGACAGTAACCCTGTGAAAAGAAGTGCTGCAGTTCTCTGCCTATCATTAGCGCATGTCAACACTTCATTAAACTGTCCAGAGCCTGCAAGCATAAGACAAATAGACTTGATTCTGCAAAAGAAGTGGAAGGAAAAATAATAATTTTTCATCCTGTGTGTTTTGTTGATTAATGGACAGACATTCAATTGATAGGAGTAAGAATTCGAACGGACAAGAAAGGCAACAGTTTAAAATATCATATTCCTACAGTTGAAAGTCTGGTGTCTGTGACCCATTAGCCCTTGTAAGGGTTGAGAGACTGATGGTTCCTGGCATGGGCCATGAGATAGTCACCTCTAGATACCTTGGGAAAATCAAAAGTTATCATCCAGTCCATTAGCTGCAAATTCCAATCTCTAAGGTCAGGGCTGAGGCACAATGGATACAAGAATGCATGAGACATATAAATTGGTGTTGCACCTCTTTTGCAGACAAAAATCTTCAGTTTACAGTGATATTTCTCCTACTGAAAGCCATTCTGTATGTCTGAGAGTTCATCATTTTTAAGTGTAAAGGTCTGAAGCCGCTGAAACACAGTGTTACATTATGTATAGGCAGAGAGACCAAGCCATTCTAAGAAAACACACTGACCTCAGCGGTGAGGAGAGAATAAAGGCAAGAGAAATAAAGCAGCAAAATGGGCACATTTATGAACATCATGTAAAAATAGTAAAGCTAAAATAATGTTTTGTAAAAATAATTTATTGCACACATTAAGAATGCCTTTATCATACTAACTTTTGAGAAACAGAGACAAGTCATATGTAAGGACTGTGCTTATTTTTAGTCTATGGGAGGAAGAAAATCAGGCAAAGGGGAAAGGATGCCAGGTAATAAGAGAGTGAATATTGAGGATTAAAAAGGATAATAATCATACTGCAGTGGAAAACGAACATTTGGGATGACAGAGGCTAATGTGTTAAGATTGCTCAAAGCCTCTTTATGCTGTTTAAATTCATGAGTGTCCAAAGCCACACCTGGTTTCAAGTCATCCTAGGTTCTCAAGGGAGACCTAAAGTATTATTTCATTAAAACACTTAGCCGGTTTTTAATTGCCTGAAAGATTATCTGTTTTTTCTATCTGACAAAACATATTTTTTCTCCTTATCACCCTCAGTGCTTCTCTTAGACCAACGGTACTACTAATGCTGTTTTAAAACACTTGGTGCCGGAAAAACCTGAAAAAACCAGAGTGAGAAATACAAGAACATTGAAAATCAGGGAAAAAATGTAGCTTTACTCTGTGACAGTTTACAGGGAAAGAAATTCATTGGGTGAAGTTAAGCTAGATTTCCCTGAAAATCACAAGATTTACTGCAGCAAGATAAAAACTCTTCAGAAGAATGGTAACCCTTACAGGTGCACAATCTGTGACTGCGAGATCCCAGAGAGCTCTTGGGTCCAGCTGTGTCCCAACTCCATGCTAGGGCACGACACGGGTATCCACCATCCTCCTGAGAGCAGAAAGCTGGGTGAATGTGCAGGATTTGCAGATCTAAGTAGTTTTGCTGCCTCCTGAAAGAATAAAATCCTTTTGTTTCATGTGCTGTGTCCAAAGGGCTTTGCACCATCTTATACTGTACTTCAAAATCGATTTTCTCCTGCTCTACTTGCACAAGTTCCAGCTCTAACACTGGAAATGGTATAAACAAAGGCTGAGGGAGGGGAATCATAGTTATAGCTCCTTGCTCAGTTTTCGTAATGTAGGTCTTGATACTTCAGAAAATGGAGGCTTTTTTCCTAGTGCCTCTGGAATTTTTTTTTCTCCTGAATCTCAATCTATTTGCAGATTGGAAAAAGACCCAGCTGGGCAAGACAAGCAAATGTAGCACTGATCCTCACAAAAATACAACAGATATTCATGACCATCGCACAGGTTTCAGAGAGTGAAGAGCTTCCCACTGCTAGAAATTATCTACCATAATATTTCTGTAAGTTTTGAAGCTTTTGGCAAGAGCAAGACTAACCCTAATACGTTACTTATGAACTCAGACTTATTAGAATTCATGCAGCAGCTATCTGAGAATCTGAGAAGGTATACTGAGCTCCTAAACAACTAATTTAATTAAATGCAATTAAGGATTAAGAGGTATCAGATGCATGCAATCATATCCTCTTGATCTAGCAATTCATATTAATAACTCTCAGAGAGCATTTTCAAATTTGTTATTTGCTGGTGCTCACTCTTTTTTTTTTTTTTTCCTGATTTATTCCCATTATACATCTTGTTGTATCCCACCAACAAATTCTACTTTATTGTGATGCTATTCAAATTCTTTTCGGGTAATATGAGCCAGGCCTAGCAAATCCAAACAGTGGGGGATTCTCTCTGTCGAGTGGAAGCTACCTGAGGACTAAAAATACTAGCTCCAAAAATTCCCTGTGAGTAAAAAATGAAACCCTTAAAGAACATGTTTGGACTCATTGGGTGAGTAATTTTTATGTGTTAACTACATTTATTTGCTTTGTCTGACACATAGGTTGGCTACCAACACTGTCTCTAAATTATTTTTGCAAAAGTAGCATAGCACCCTTACAAAAAGCATAGCTTGAACCATATTATGAATTAAACTATTAAAAGACCAAGCCTTCTTAGCAGATAACAAAATAGAAACAAGTATCAGAGATTTACTATAGCAGGAAATTATTCTTTCAAGGCTGAGTCTATAAACGTAAAGTATTAAGAGATTTAGACCTGTTCTGTTCTGTAAAATATTAAACCAAATCACTTCTCCCACCCATATAATTGATATTTCTTTTTTTAGGTGATGAACAATCTACATTGTGGTAGATATATTACTCCTTACAAGTTTGTTAACCCACATCCCAGAAATAATTAAACCAAAATTACTCTGTGCAATGCAATGTAAAATAAAGATAATAAATTAAGAATCTGAACCCCAGTTTTGGTGAAGTCAAACCGTCAGCACTCATTAATACCAGGTTTGAATCTGAAAGAACTACTGAGTCCTTCCTCTTAAAAAAATTAAAAAATATACTTGTGGTGGGTGCTTGCTTGATGTGGGATAGCATTTGTCAGCATCATGCAAAAACAAAGGAGAGTGAATATTGTGTTCCTAGAAACCTTTGATCTCTTGCTTCACTGAACATGCCAGGCATCTTGAACTCCTGACACCGGTGGCCATGCACAGGATACCATCCAGGCAATCAAAGTCTCCATAGGTATGCTGCAAAGAAAGGCTTGGGTTTTCTATAATGGCATGACTCTTTTTTCCTTCTCAATGTTGTCGCAGAGCATGAAAGGACAACGGCCTGCCAGGTTCCCTAAGAAATGTCCCCTGTGAAGAGGGGACCATCCCACAGCTGCCAGTCTGGGGTTCCTTGAACTGAAATGCTTCAGAAGCATCTGAGCTGACACAGCACGATGCGCGTGGGAGACTCTACCCCTTTACTGTTTAAATGACTTAGAATAATGTTAGCTCTTGCACTAGCAGTGCTGTTTGTCTGTAGGAACATTTAGGGAATACTGTAAATCCTTCAGTAATTTTATGGCCAAGGCAGTATAATACAGTTATTTTGGGCTTCAGCTTACAGTACATTAGGATTACATCAGAATCTGCATTTTCATAAAAAAGAAACAGCAAGTTTCTTGCCCTTATGGAAAGCTTTAAAGGAAGAAGAAAAGCTTTAAAATATGAAATTGATGCAATGTCATCTGCCTGAGGGCCTGAAACAAGAGCTCTAAAGAGACTGATGCAATTGTGATATGCCTGAGACCCTGAAATGTGCTCTAAAGAGTGTGAGCCCCAGTATGCACTTCATTTCATATTTATCCCTGAATCCACGGTCCCAGCAAAGCTAGCGACAACCACCCTTGCAAAAAGCAGTGAAAAGGCAGGAACAGATAATTGTGGTAAGCCCTGCCTCCTCACTAAGTCACTGTGCCCTGCAAATTAATGTAGATATTACAGGTTATCCTGCTGCTCTTGCTTCCTCTCTTACAAAAAGAAAAGGTTCCTATTTTCCACTGCTCCTTTCACTGGTTAAGTAGGACTCTGGCAGAAGGCTACTGAGTACGGAGGCATGGAAGGCTTGTTGGCAATACGTATGGGCTCTGAGTTATCCTATTCCAGCCACGGTGTATTGGGAATGTCATTTAATAAGAGGATGTAATATGTAGATGCGGTGCAAAGTAATGTTGAAGGTTCATGAATGTTGCATAGCTTGGTAAACTATTATTTTTCTGTGTAAAGAGCCCTGGAAGTACACATGGGGATGAGGGAAAGAGCTGAATCTGTCAGGAAACTGTGTTGAACAATTATGCAGTGACGGCTAGAAGCAGAAAAAAGCCAAGACTCTGCAGAAAACTAGAACTAATGAAGCCCATTCTACCCTTCGAGCCATAATGTTATCAGCCTGCTTTACTCTCGGTTTATAGAACTGGCTCATCTCCATTTTTTAAACTCATTTATGTGGTATAACTGGAGGCGTCATCTGGCCTTTTGGTATTCGTTACTATTTTCATCTGTTAAATCATTTGAGTATTTTTGTAATTAATAGAGGATTTTAAGGGTTTTTTTTTTTAAGTGGGTTTTTTCCTCTTTGGGCAAAGCTGTTTTAATTGCTCAGCTGCTAATAAGGTAACAGTAGTTGGTTTGAATATTTGTGATCTGACAGTGTATTCTCAAGGGACTAAAAATATGCACATTTCTGATTTACCAGAAGTAACCATGACACTTAACTAACTGAGGTCTCTATCCCACAGTGAACTTAATGTAACCTTTCCTATTTACTAATATAACCTTTACTATTGGCTTGCAGAATAAAGAAAACTTTACCAGGGAGTTAAAAGAAAATAGAACTGAAGAAAGAAGTCATGGTAAAACATCTGGAATACAAATAGGAACATAAATATATCTGTAGGTGTATGGATTTCTACTTATTTGTACTTCTCTCTCATTAGCCCCATTTCTGCAGCTACGTTTCTGAAGAGAAGCAGCTGAAAGAAAGAGAAGGATGTTCAGAACTTTTCGTTCTTAAGTAATGAGGGAAATAAATTGACAAACAACAAAAGTAGAAGGAAGGGAAAGAGCAGTGTAGGCCATAGCCAGATTTGCTGTTGTGGCTCCAGTTGGGTAAGAGGTTACTGTTGAAGCTGCTCATCGCCACCTCCCCCTCGATGTTACTGCCTCTCCAAGATCTGCAGGCGTAACTGAACATGCAGATTTGACTTGTGTTATCTGACTTTAGGGAACCATTGCATGTGCAACCCTGCCAACAGCTCCAAAGTCAGCACTACTGCAGGGGCAGTAGCATCCATCCAAGGGTCTACCTGGTGACAGTAACCCCAATAACCCAGCTCAGCTGCCAGGAGAGCACTTCTGACCAGCTACATTTGTGTCAATCCAACAACACCAGATTTTTACTACTGTAACTAAGAGCAGAATGTGATGCATAAAAACTGCAAACAGAATGGGAGCGAAAGTGCATCAGTTTGGAGGAATAGGAAACAAAGAAGAAAAAGTTAAGAGAAAAAAAAAGAAACGAGGCAGAATCTGGCTCAGATGTATAAACCATCTGTACTGTGTATCAGTGGAGCAACAAAGATCTACAGCAATACAAGCTTCGAGGCCACGTGGAAGAATAAGAGACTGCAAAATGCAGTGGTATCTTACAACCGAGGACCTGTTCCAGAGGAGCCGTTGGCATGTGATCTGTGCTGCATGGCCTGCTAGTGAGACTCCAGGTACAACTCAGGTGTAGATTTTTGGGGTTTTTTTTTTACTTTTAAAGCTATAAGAAACACCTTACTCCTTTTGCCAGATCAGTATTTCCACCCTAAGATGTAGCCCAATTCTGCAAAGCAATCCTGGCTTTTGTCTGCCTGAGCATGGATCTCTCAGCTTTGTCGATAAACCGTGAAATCCATCATTTCACTCAGCACAGAGGAGTGTGAATGGAGGTGCTGGGGTGAGACATTGAGAGATCACTTGAGTAGGAAGTCTTACAGTTGTGATGTTCTCAGAGATATCTGTTTCGGTGGGGAAAACAGAATTGACTCTTCTCTCAACAGCCAGTTGAATTGTGGGAGGGTGCTTAGCATCGAGCCAGTCCTCAGCACAGTAATCCTATAAATCCAAAGAAGTTAATAGAATAAAGAGCTTTTTTTTATGACTTGGGAGCCCCCTGTGGCTGCAGATTTGGCAGCAGTGTCTGGCTTCACGTTCCAGAAATTTCACAAAAAGCTTTACAGTGGAAAAGTGAGGCATATTAGATCTCTAAGCCTTTGACACGTATTTCTCATCATAAACCCTAATATTTTTTGTCCTTTTCTACAGGCTTGTGGATTTGTTTTAGATGTCTTACATAAAGACTCTGCGGCTTAGTTTTCCATATTATTGTGCCCTCAATGCATACTTGCTTTTATCTCCTACAGGCAGTATTGGCACCCCATAGGCAGTCAGAGCATCTGACACTGTGGGATGGCTTTTACACCAAGAAGGGAGGTGTCTTGTGCCAGCCCAATCCCTTTCCACTGGAGTTACTCATTGTTATTTATTAAGGAATCAGTACTTTTCAAATTGGCTTCCACAGTTATGAGCCTTTCCAGCACAATACAGCTTTGAGCTATCATTTGGACAGGGCCGGTGACTCAGACAGGAGTGTGTCTTTCCTAATTCTCAGTTTATTCTGTATTTTAAAAAGCACCACAAAAGGGACTGCCACTGTCTCCAAGAAGGACTTCTGAGAAGTGACAGAAAGATTCACCCTTTACTGTGAAAATGAACATGATCAAACTACTCACTGTCATCCCATGACTTTCACACACAATCTCAGTAAAAAGCTTGTTCTCACTCCTATAAAATAAAGGCAACATGAGAAAACTTTAGACTGTGCTCAGCTCCTGTGTGGGAACCCTGTGAAGGTAAGCAATTACCAACTCTATTCTCCTCCCGACTTGTAAAACTCCTTAGTCTGGTACTGAACCCACCCTGAGCTGGGGTGACGGCTCTACTAAGCTACTTTTAGTACTGTAGGAATTGACCAGCCCATATTTTACTGAAAATTGGGCGTATAAGAAGGGAAAAACATCCCTTTTGGGTCCAGCTGCTGGGACCATCCAGACCAAATGCTTTGTCTCCAGCACTAGCAATAGGAGAGGCTGCGTAAGGAGAGCACCTGGGCCTGGCCACTTTCTGCAGCACATTCCCTCAGTATCCATGGCTGTTGGATTGCGGATGCTAGAGGGTAAGTCCCGTTAGTCTCTGCTGATGGAGCTGAAGATGGTTTGCCTGTGCCTTTTTCGAGCTTGCTGAGAGCATGAGAACCACAACGTCCTAGGGCAGCAAGTTCCAGAAGTTCAGACCTTGCTATGTGGAGCAGTACATCTTTCATCTCTTTTAAACCTATCTCCTACTAGTTTCATTGAGTGACTCTCAGCTCTCACAATGCAAGACTTGGGAAACAACAGTTCCCCATTCTGCTTATAGTGACTTTGTAAACCTCAGTTATATCCGGCTCCGCCTTCTCCTCTCCACACCAAACAGTCCCAGACTTTTTGGTCTTTCCATGCAAGGCTCCATCCTTTGAAAATCTCATTTTTAGGCCATGTCTAACACCCCTCTGCCTGTGTTGAGGTGCATGGGACCAGATCTGCCTGCACGCAGGGCGCAAGCTGTGGGTTTACCGCAGTCCTCTGCAGTGGCTGCGAGATGCCATCTGTTTTGTTGCCAGGCCCCTTTCTGATGGTGCCCTTATGGTGTTTTGTTGCTTTCCCAGCTGTTGCTGTGCACTGAGCCAACAATTTCAGTGACCTGCCAGTGATGGCTGCAGGAGCCCTTTCCCGAGTGCTCTAACTGCTTGTTAGCTCAGTATCGTGTAAATGTGACTTAGACAAACTAATTATACTTTCATCCGCACTGAAGCATATCTGCCACCTTTCTGACCCCTCGCTCAGTTCCCCATTAGTTGGTTAGAACATGGTGCTAATAACGCCAAGTTCACAGGTCCAATCCCTGCTTACTGCAGGGGGGTTGGGCTCGATGATCTCTCAAGGTCCCTTCCAACCCAAAGCATTCTATGATTCTATGATTCTATGATTATCAGTGCATCGTTTGGCTGCTGAGCTGCATAAGCTCGGGGATTTTGCTGTCTGCCGCCCTCTCCAGGCCACTGATGAAGATGTTGAATGAAACCAGCCTCACATCCAGTTCCTCAGAGCTAATACTGTTGACCGTTCCCTGAAAAGTGACAGGTTTGCCTTTCCTTTTGCTTCTCATCCTGTAATCAGTTCTCAGACCATGAAAAGACCTTTCCTCCAATCCCAAGGAAATTTACTTTCTTTAATAGCTTTTCATGAGGAGTCGTGTCAAAGGCTTTTTGAAAATCCAAGCGTATTATGTCCATTAGCAAACTTTCCTATAATTCACACGAAATCCAACTTGTCCTTGTAAGTCATCAACATATAGAGCTAACACATGAGAATTAAGCACACTTATCATTTGGCTTCAGAATTAGAAGCACCTTTAAGTCATGTGCTTTTATTCCTCAATTGCATTGTGAAAAAATAGTCCAGCTTCCCCTCCCATGTGATGTATCTGCTAGCAGAAGGTAAGTGATAGAGCCTAATTCAAGCTGAATTTTGTATATTGGTAGCTCAGAGCATTTTCTAAAACTGAAGAAAGAAATATATTCTTCATTTAAATAACGAAGCTGAACAAATATGTGATTTTTAAAAGCTAATTGTTTAAGGTCTACTCAAAAGAAAAGTTTGGGGTTTCATCCTGATCAAAACAGAAAGGATCAATGACTGATAGGTCAAAATAAATAGTTTTGAAATCCAATATTATTATTTTATTAGATTTTAATATACTTAAACACCATCTTAAATAGTTAACTCAATTTTGAAATAAAACATTATTTTAGAATGAAAAAGAGGCACACCTCATTATAAAATATTATATTAAAACACACTGTTTCACTTTTTAGGGCGTTCTCTGTATTTGTTGGCTGAAGCTTACTGGCCAAGTTCTGGTGTGAATTTGCAAGCAGTTCCAGTTGATCCAAAATTGTATTATCAGCAAACGAATTTTTTGTATGAAAAATTTCATCTAACTTTATATACAGATCTCTCCATTTGTACTCGTAAACAAAATGATATGTACTACAGTATCATGTGTTCTATTACTTGACTGAATATCAAAATAGAATGTTGTAATTAATGCACAGAGAAGTCTAGTTTGAGAGTAATTCACACTTCTTCCTCTCTAAACTGCATAAAATCAAGACTTTCAAACTGCTCATCTCACATACTGACATATTGCTGATGTTGTTTCCGTACTATTAAACCAAACTAAACTAGAAACTAACTTGGGAATTTGCGGTAATTCTCTTTTAGCTATCAATCCTCTTAAAAGCAGAACTGTTTTGTGCCATACCTTTTTTCCTGTCCTTACATCTGAAAAAGGGCTAGACCGTCACCTCTGAATACACCTCATATTACATCCATCTTTTGATAATTTCTACTTGCAACCTCTTAGGTGTCCAAGTCACAAAAGGTTATTGTCAACATACAGAGCAAAGAGTCAGTCAGAAGAGGGAATTGCACAGGGTGTAAATCTGGTATGAAATCATGATCAACTATGTATGAATCACTCTTTCAAAAGACAAATGCAGGTACTTAGTGATCTAACCACATGCCTCAGGGAAATTCACATGCCAGTGATGTACTCTTCAGAATTTAATAATGTATATGCATCGCTAATGCGCTACTTAGCAAACCTAGGGAATATAATTTATCAGTCAGGCAGAATTTCTCCTAGCTTCATTTTTTTTTCCAGTTACCTTGCTCTACAATTCAAAATGAATAATCATCTAACTTTTACTTAATAAAAATACCTTAAAAAAAGATCTTTAGTGTTGGTAGGGGAGCTCTCATTTACCAGACAGAATTTTAGAGATATGTTGAGCAGTACAAATATGAACGGGCCTGCCTTTCACCAAAAAGACTAGGGAAAAGGGGGACAAAAAATTAGGGGTGTCAAAATGTGTAAGCAGGGAAAAAGGGAATTTCAGCATGGCAAAAATAAAAAACATGTATTAAGAACCTGCTACTGACTGTATTTGCTGGCAGGATTTGAAAAGACTACCAGATATAACAGGGGAAAAAAAAAACCCTGCTTATTTCTTTACAACACTATGTGAACTTGGAATTTTCCTAAAAAGTGATCTCATATCAGAGTTTTGTTCAATTTTACAAATGACCCCAAAGGTTACAAAATCTGCAATATTACTGGATTTTTTGTTTTAACTTAACAAAAGCTCTGGGAGAGGGGAAATAATGAGCAATCAGGCTAACTACATTCCATAGCCTCAATGTATTATGTAGGGGTACAAGAAAGTACAATTTATAAAATCATGTAAAGGATCTCAAAATTGTAACATCTTTCTAGCAATAATTTATTGTAAAAGTTATGTTCAACATATAGCTAGTAACTATTTTTAAATTATAACAAAGTCATCAGAACATAAACAAACTCACTATATCTTGAATCTGCAGTGTGACTCCCAGTGACGTAAACTTTTCATTTAGATATATGATATATACCTAGGATACACTTATAATCTGTTGGTTTCATTTCATTTTTAAAAACAAATTATTTTCTTTTCCCTTTGAAAGTAAAATAACCATCCTGGGTCCAGTTTATCTAACTTTCAAGCATAAAAACCAGAAAGCTCTAGTAATCTGAATCCAATTACACTTTTCATGTTAGGGAAGTATACTTCCTCCATTCCTTTGACATTGAAACAAATTAGTCCATCCTGTGCATTAAGCAAAAGTAAAAATTGAAGAGCAATGACACAAAATGATACTAAAAAACCATACAAAATGGGAAGTCTTGAAGTAATAACATTCTCCAGCCTATTTTTAAAAGATGCTTATTTCCAGGCAATAAAAACAAACTCTAGTAAAATCACTTCAAGTACAATTTTAAAACATGTGAGTGATGTGTGAGCCTAACCCTATTTCCAGAAGTGAGCAGGCAGCCTTAACAAAAGCCCTTTAAGAAACAGGTACATACAGGTATGAGAAAGTACCATTTGACCCTCCTGTTTGTATTCTTTGATCTTTAAATGCCTTTAGAAGTCTGGTTCTTGCACATTTAAAAAAAAATGAAAAAACTTTTTCCTGGAAGTCCTATCAGGTCAGATTCAGCAGGTAACTATGTTAAACTTTATTTGCTCTGTCTGTTATAACAAAGCCATGATGAATATTGTATTAACCTCTCACTGTTGCATTGAAAGACAATAATGCCCAGTGGTGATGCTAAACCTTTAGCATCTGGAGTTAGGAACTGTTTATCTAATTAGATTATTTCTTTCAATTTATCTTACTGCATGAAGAACATGGAGGTATCCAGAGTCCTAACACGCAGAACATCATACGACTGGAAGATAAGAGATTAACAGAAAAATAACTATCACGACACCAATACAAAACATGCTATGTACTCTTGTAATTATTCCTTTTTCTTCAGAGCTTTGGTCACTGCAGCAGACTTGCAGAATGCATATTTAGGTAAACACAACATTGCTGGAAAGTAGTTGAAACATGTATTTAACCCATTAGCCGAGACAAAGTGACCCACAACCATTTAACAGAACAAACCCTTTTGGGCGGGTTTCTATGTACCAACTTTCCTCTTTGATTATGTTTCTTACTGGGACAGCTCTGATTTTATATTGTTTAAATAAATTGGTCCTTTGTAGTGATGGAGAAGGCCTGGGTGTTCAGTACACGTTTCTTTCTATGGATCATTTTCTGCCCAAGCAAGTGAGAGTTCATTTGGCTGACAGATGTTCACGGAGGAGCAAGGTAAGCGCAACCTACTTACATTAACGTTTATGGATGGTGATGATGTGGCTCCCTCTACTGCAGCATCCTAGATGGTGTTGCTGGTCCCTGTCAGGGTTCTCTGGCTTGGCTGTGAGAAAAAAAGAAACAGTCCTTTTGAATAAAAACAAACCCACCAACCCCAAAGATTACATTAATAAATTTGGCTCACTAAGAAATAGCTTTGTGATTCTCTAGAGCAAGTCATGAAGATGTACTTCATTTCAGGTAGTAGAGCTAGCTAAAACACTCCACCAAAGGGGTTTGGGTGCAGTTGGAGACTTGTAGCTCCTTTTAAGGCAGGGAAGTGCCTTAAGGAGGTGGTGTGTTCCTCCAGAAGGGCTCTGGATACAGTCTCATGTTTCTTAAGGTTCCTTTTCCTCCTGCTTCCATTGATTACTCTTCTCCTTTTTCAACCATTTTTCTTTTTCTCTCCTATGCCCTGATCCTTGTTCTCTCCTTTTGCATTTTTCTCCCCTTATTGTTTTGGGCTTATTTTCCCTTTTTGCTCTTCTTTGCCTCACCACTTCTTTATAAGGCAAACTGCTTAGAAAGCAGTTGTTGGGTTTTGACAGGAGCATGGACCATAGTGACAAAATCCTTGAAGTGGAGGAAAAATGCACTGGCAGCCCAAGAAGAAACTGGTTCAGTGTCCTGATGCTGCAGTTACTACAGTGCGCCAACACCACGAAAACCAAGTGTTAATCGCCTTCTTCCACCCACGCAACCACGAGAGCAAGTATGCTGGGGACCATGGGGCAGATCTGTGTTTGTACATGTGCCCCGTCTCGGTGTGGTATGACAACAGTCCGATTTGTCATCCCTGTGCTACACAAAGCTGGTCTGCTCTCAATTAATCAAGTACAAACAAATTACCGAGGACTGGGGACTACATTCAGAACTGATGTGGACAATGGTGAAATGGCAATTTGCACTTATTCTAAGCATAATTCTTTGAAATCAAGATGTAAACTTAGATCTACTTTGCGGACACCTGGAATGAGTGTGGTGCTTGTGCAGGAGGTCAGTACCTGGTCTCTCAGCAGCAGAGTAACGCTGTGTAAGCATTATTCCTTTGCATCTCTGCAGTGTCAGTGAACATGTGTGATTTGAGCTCATGTCTAACTTTGCAGTGGAATTAATTGGCACTGAAGTTTTCACATGGTCGTCTCCATCTGAAGCAGATGCGGAAGGTAACGTCCAGCTGGTAGACGGCTGTGAGTACCTAGCTCTTGTGCCACTTTCAACCACTCCAGCGAGATCCATTAAAAGATGTACAGCTACCTCCTTAGACTCTCCCTGTCTGCTAACAGGTACTTTCTCCTTCTCAGTGGACAGTTCATGAAAATGGACTACCCTTCATGCACTCCTGAAAAGATGATCACTTTGGGAAAGACAGCTTTCTGAATTTACCACCATGTGTCCATGTGTATGTGCTACCCATACCCGCGGGCACACACACCAGATGCACTCCAGTGAGGGTGCAGAACTACCCTGTTGTGTACCGTCAGCTGTGCAGTTGCAAGTCCCAGGGTTTTTTTCCGTGAAATTCATAACACATGATACCTTCTGTGAAACCCCAGTTTCCAAATCCCTGGGTCTACATGAGAATTTAAGTTTTTATTTGAAAGGAAGGCAGGTTCTTAGCTTTCATCCTTCCAGAGAAATATTTGAAAATTAAACCACTTGGAGCTTGAAAAATCACAAGGCAAATTTAAAAGTTCATTACATTTAAAAAACTTGTTATTTTTTAATGCCTGAAGCTGGCAATATAGCATAAGTCCTATCCTGCTGTCAGCTCACAGATTCTACTTAAATTAGATACTAAAGGAGTTCAGCAGTCTTCACCAAAAAAATATGGGGCCATCTGTTTCCAAGAGTTTCTTCTAAAATTATGAATCCCCGTTGCGAGTGCTGCCCAGCTGTAATTGGCTGAGGTAAGTAAGCCACCGCCTGAGGGGAGAGAAAAAGGCAGTCAACAGAAACTTTACCCAGAAAATTAACAAACTATACTTCAGCTATTTAGTAATTTTTCCAGTACAAAAGTGTTTCAAACCAATGAAGTGCATTTTCCATTCACAGAAAAACAGATGTGTTTAAAAAGTGCACCAATTCAATGAGCTAGTTTAACTATGAAGCGGGGTTTTAAGAGACCCTGTGTTAAGATTTAAGGAAGAATGTGGGAGGAGATAGCAGATGCTCCAAGACAAGTGAAAATTATTTGGGTGTACTTCTATTAGTACAAAAGCTGCACTATATTATTACTATGAACACAGGATATTCAAGACACATGGTAATAGACAAGTCAAGCAATGATGTGGGAGTCTTCCTGCCGAAGTTACCTTCCTGAAACTATGAAGAAAAGAGAATGTGTCAAACAGAAGACCATTAATGTGAAAAAAAAAAGCAGTCAAGCAAAGATAGTGTGTAAAATGAGACCCTGTCTCCTGGTAACCCTGTGGAAAACTCAAATTTAGTGATAGAGATTATACCTTAAATTATGCATGAATGAATGTCACAGCTAGAAGCTTTGACTTCTGAAGTTCAGGCACCACTGATAGCAGACTTGCCGTGCAACTAGCCTAACCTCTCAACTGCTCAGTGTCAAATCTGTGAAAATGCCAGTGCCTACAGAATGAGCAATACAGATATTTTCTGTCTGGCACAGGCACATGAACTCACATTTCTGATGAAAATCAGAGTTCACAGGTTATGGAGTCACATAGGCAAGATACCTGTTATTCATGGCTACAGCAGTTCTGTTCCGAGATGCATAATTATCCCACTACAATTTGGCAAAAACCTCTAAAACCGTGCACTTTTTCAGTGTCCCTTTAAAAACAGAACTATTTACTTCATATGTTTTTGATGCCTGTGTTACACGTGAAATGAATATAGGGGGTGTCCATCACTTTTTAGCACCCACCAATGTTCTAACATAAAGGTTAGTTGGACTTAGTTCTGCAGAGCAATGCAGGAAGCCCACAGGCAACATATGAAGCCCTTGGATAAGGAAGAGTACTACCAGGGTCGTCCAGTATTTGAGGAGGGGGACCAGCCATGGCCAGCCTGCATGTGCTCTGGATCACGCAAAGGGGGTGACTGAATGTCAGTCTCATGACGAGCACGCAAGGGCTGCCTGCACATCCCTCCCATGACTCCACGTAGCAGGCTACCTGCTCTGTCCTGCCAAAAAGCCTTACGCACATCTCTTCCAAATTCTCCACAGGAAAACAGAGAAGAAAATACTGCAGTGACCCTAAAAATGAAGCTTCAAATAATGTTCTTGCTCAGCGCAGACCACCAGGGTTGCATCAAGCCCCACTGCGATCAGCAGTGCAGGACCGTGTGGTTTCATGGCAATACAGTTGTCACCAGATCACGGCTGAATTGTTGGCTTTGGCAGGCAATTAAAGGAAGGGGTGGAGAAGGACATCTTTATATAGTAGCCTATTTCAGATATCAATAAATCTTAGGGTTTTTTTAATTAAAACAGAAACTTGCTTGAGAAAGGAAATAACTTTTAGAGCCTGATCTATGGAACGAATTAGTGTATTTGGCACTATCTCTAATTTGTGAAGATATACCTTTGTCCTTACCTGAAATGCCTTTAGTTTTAAATCCCCTGCTTCTCCAAGGTGTGGATGCCAGCTGCACAAATATATCTAATAATTCTGTACTGTAGGCAAATTGCCCCTGTATCACTCCTTGCTTCACCGGTTCCCCAGCCTGCTTAATTGCCGTACTGTATCATGAAATGGCATGCCATCCAGATACATTTAATGTATTTTTATTTTCTTTTAACAACTACAATAGGAGATTACTAAACTGACTGCAGGTTATAATATAACTTATCAGCAAATAAACTGTGTGCCAAAACAATTATACTAGCAACTGATTTCAATGATAACTATTAGGTACCCATTAGAAGACCAGTACTGGTTGTATATTTGATGCTTTGACAATATTTTGCCCCAACTTAAAGCAGTATCAAAAAATAATGGATCTGGACTTCACATCCAGATGTGGTGGTATTTGCCTGCAGGGTTTGCTGCTGTCTCTGTTTGGTTATGGCAGTCAAAACTTTGTAAAAACTGGGAGGGGAATGAGGACAGATTGATAACCACCTACAGATCAACACCTTACAGAATAACATTGCCCTTACGTATGTCAGTTTTGAACAGCAGCTTGGTGGAGCATATCATATTAGCACCCTGTATGGCTTCCTTCTCAAAGAAAAAGAAAAGAAAAACAGCACCAAGCGGAGCTCTTGGCAGGGATTGGAGATGCCTGTAGAGAAAAGGAAGGCTTACAGAAAAAAAGAACGGGAAAACTTGTATCCCCAGCATGTGAAGAGAGATATGGTGCACAAAGCAAAAAAAAGGAGAAACCACAGAGAGGGTCGTGAGCTTGCGAGGGATGGCAAAAATGGTATGGAGAGGAGCACGTGAGGTGTCACACAGAGCCACTGCCATGTATGGGAAGGGGAACAGCATAGCACAGAGAGTTTTTGCCATCATGGGGATAAGCAGGATGGGAGCCCTAGTAACTCTATCGAGAACTCTCGACCTCCGTGTTTCCCCAGGGTTATATTCCACCATACATACCAGGGAGTGATCCCTGCTCTACCTTGGGCCAAGCACAAGTTGGTTCTCCGAGTTTAAGGAGAGGTCATTACTGCCATCTCAAGAGATCTCAAGCCACGTCTGCCTGGAAGCTTCATGTTATATGGCTCCCAAGTCTGGCTGCTGAAAGATGGAGTGACAGTGAAAAACAAGCTACATTAAAAAAGCACTATTCTAAAACTGAAGCATCTTACAGTGTGAACTACTAGGTTAGAGAAATGTGTATTGAGCCAGCTCTCTAGTGCAGCCACAAGCATACAGGCAGTGATTTTCATGAAAATGAACTCTTGTCAAAACATTTGAATTCATGTTCTGAGTCCCTCAGACCTTTTGCCCTTTGTGCTACTTTACAAGTAGTAACCCGGCCATTATGGGGAAAATTAATTTCAATCAATAAACTGTTGATTGTCACAAACTCAGTGTATGCATACTTTAAAAATAAATCCACAAAAATAAAAAGCTGCTAACAGCTAACAGAAACTTCAGGAAAGAGACCTCTCAGAGCACCTGCATTAAGAAGTCCGCAACAAAGGCCTCGGAGTAGTAGTTCTAATAAGCCATTAATTCCCAGTAAGCTGACTGGTTATTATTTCCTAGTAAAAGCATACTCATTCAGCAAAAGTTCGTAGTTAAACTACAACTCTCTCGCTATGGAAACCAGTTGTCAGCTGAGGTCTGGGTCAGGGGATGGATCCAGCGTGGACAGGGCTCAGTGGGCCCAACTCTCCTCCAGTGTGAAACACACAGCACCGTGTCATAGCGGAGCAGACCACCTCGCCCCATGTCACCTCATCCTTGTCCCAGCCCGCACCTTCATCAGAGAAACAACTTTTGGAAGACATTTCCCAGATTTAGTGCCAATGTCACTTGGCAGGAGATTAGCTCCCCATAAGGAACAAAGTTACGGATTTAAGAAGGAAATCAAGAAGCCTCTTCTTTTCCCCCCCTGGCATTTTAATTAGTAGGAACCAATCTTCCTTCGGCTCTCCGAGCAGTACCTGGCAGGGATGCAGAACTGAAACATTTAATTCTCCAAGCAGTGACTGTACTTGCTCTTCATCACCAGGCTGCTTTGCCTTTGCCTCTCTCACCCGTCATCAATGCTGACAGGTGGCATCTCTGAAGTAAGAGAACATCAGTCATGCAAAATACAAATACTTTCTTTTTGCAACACCGATTTGCTAATTCAGTGCTGGGAAAAAACCTGGAACTTGCTTAACCCTCTCCACCCAGCTCAAATTTATGTTCCCTGCCTCGACAGCTGCAAGTGATAATTTATTAACAGACCATTGTCATGACCTGTCTTTGCAAACCTTTAAATCAAAACTGTTGGTATTCCAGAAGAGATTTTCTGATTTAAACAGGGATTAATTCAGGGAAATCCAATGCCCTGTGTTATGCAAATCAGACTGTTACTTACAGTTGGTTTTTTCTGGATTTATGAGTTATTTTTTCTTTGCAAATTGAAATTATTAAACTGTACCATCAAAAAACCCACAACTGTTCATACTGTTAATAGAAGCACAATAGAACAGAAGGCAGGAAGCAGGATCACTGTGGGTGGCTACTACACTTTCAAAAAGCAGGAGCATCTTAACCCAACAAAATCAGCAGATGAATATTCCTGCTCTGTTGGAGCAGGATGGAACCATGGAGAAGAGTTTGATTGTCTTCAGCCCTGGATCATTTTTCTTTTGTTTCCTGCTTTTTTTTCTTCCTATTTTTTTAGGACATTCTATTATTATGCAGGGATCTATACTGCATCACATGAGAAACATCTGAATTGGAGAGGCAGTCTGTCTGCGGTTGTGGCTGCAAATCAATTTCACAGGTTATGTTTAGACTTTTCTTGATTTTTGAACTCTTGTTTCTGGTAGTTCTGCTACATGCCATTCCAGCAGCTCTCATCTCACTTCAGACCTGCGTCTAAAAGAAGGCATAGTGTAAACAAAACATCCTAAAATGTCATTTATTCAGAAATCTTAGTTTCATCTCTTCTTTTTGCTGCTTTGTCATGTAAGAAAAACAGTAACAAGGTTTTAGTCATAGACTGTGTAATTAAAGGGACCCTAAATAAACATGCATTTCTTGCTTCATTTCTTGCTGCTATACAAGCTCCTCTAAAACTGGTACAAGGAAGCTGCATGTCTGCAGACATGCAAAATCAAGCAAAGAGGAAATTAATTATCTTCTCTTACTAAAATAAAAGTGGTTTCTCAACCCAATTACAGAACAATGACCTACTGAATAAATAGTCTCTGACTTATTTTCGTACTCATGCTTAGCCCTTTAAGTATGCTGGATGCTGAGGGGGAAACTTGAGAAGTAATAAACTTAGCACTGGGGAAAAAATGCTCTTTAAACATGCTTTTATAACACCCTGACATATTCATTTTTTCAAGCCTGCACAAAATTAGTATATTAGGATATCTAATTCTTACCAGCCTACCAGATCAATTATATTTAGGACAGAATGACCTCAGTGCTCATTAACATTTTGTCACGGTCCCTGGACTATTCTCAGGAAACTAAATGCAGTTATTTTTCTACTTCAGTTTGTGTGTATAGCTGAGGACACATCAGATTGTTTATGAAAGCAATAGATGATGTTAAATGGAAATTATGCTTTGAAATTAAACGGAAATAATTCTTTTAGAAGGAACATGCTTTTAAAATCCTTCAGTATCATTTGGGTTCGCGTGGCCTCTTGTGGTCAAATCTCTACCTTGCAGTTCCACTTTTTTACTCGTGGTGGGAGCGCGCCTGTGACCTTTTTGGCTACAGTTGTGCTGAACGGTAGAAGAGGTTTTGGCTTGCAATATTAAATGGCAATTTTAGTGAAAGAAAAAGCTATGCTAACAGACATCTAGTGACAGTAAATAATTTTTCTCTGAATTTATGCTGATAAAAATAAGTTCTTATTTTTCATAGAATCATAGAATCATTTAGGTTGGAAAAGACCTTTAAGATCATTCCAGTCCAACCATTAACTTAACACTACCAAGTCCACACTAAACCAATTAAGGGTAGACTAGACTAAACCATGTCCCAAAGTGCCACGTCTATCCGTTTTTTGAACGCTTCCAGGGATGGGGAATCCACCACCTCTCTGGGCAGCCTGTTCCAATGCTTGACTACCCTTTCCATGAAGAAATTTCTCCTAATTTCCAGCCTAAACCTCCCCTGGCACAGCTTGAGCCCATTTCCTCTCGTCCTATCGCTAACTACTGGGGAGAAGAGACCAACACCCACCTCACTACAACCTCCTTTCAGGTAGTTGTAGAGAGCGATAAGGTCTCCCCTCAGCCTCCTCTTCTCTAGGCTAAACAACCCCAGTTCCCTCAGCTGCTCCTCATAAGGCCTGTGCTCCAGACCCTTCACCAGCTTCATTGCCCTTCTCTGGACACGCTCCACCACCTCAGTGTCCTTCTTGCAGTGAGGGCCCCAAAACTGGACACAGTATTCCAGGTGTGGCCTCACCAGCGCCGAGTACAGGGGCACAATCACCTCCCTGCTCCTGCTGGCCACACTATTCCTGATACAAGCCAGAATGCTGTTGGCCTTCTTGGCCACCTGGGCACACTGCTGGCTCATGTTCAGCCGGCTGTCTACCAGCACCCCCAGGTTCTTTTCTGCTGGGCAGCTTTCCAGCCACTCTTCCCCAAGCCTGTAGCGTTGCATGGGGTTGTTGTGACCCAAGTGAAGGACCCGGCACTTGGCCTTGTTAAACCTCATACAGTTCACTTCGGCCCATCGGTCCAGCCTGTCCAGGTCCCTCTGCAGGGCCATCCTACCCTCGAGCAGATCGACACTCCCACCCAGTTTGGTGTCACCTGCAAACTTACTGAGGGTGCACTCAATCCCCTCATCCAGATCGTTGATAAAGATATTAAACAAGGCTGGCCCCAAAACAGAGCCCTGGGGAACACCGCTCGTGACTGGCCGCCAACTGGACTTAACTCCATTTACCACAACTCTCTGTGCTCGGCCACCCAGCCAGTTTTTTACCCAGCGAAGACTACGCCCGTCCAAGCCATGATTTTTGCTCTGTAATACCGTAGCTTAAGCACAACAGTTAAGAACCATGAAATGGTTTGTATTCTAATGCCTCAAAAAATTGCTTTTCAAGGACATAGCCTCACCTATGAACATGAAAAAAAAAAAACGTAGGAAGAGCAGAGGAAGAGATCCTATTATTTTAGCTGCCATTTCTTAGCTCTACTGTGCATCTGCCAGTAAAGCCAGCAGCCAGGTACCATCTTGCAGCCTGGGAGCGGGACCGGCAGCTGCCCAAGCTTCTCCTCTGGCCACGTACCAGCTTCTCCTCTTCCCACCGCACCGCTGCTCTGGCCCTCTACCGCAGAGGTGGGGAAGAAGCTCTCCAGTGCAGGCGCCACAGCTTCTCCTTCCCCAAGGACGTTTTTGCGGGGAAGGCCCCAGCTCACCCTCATCTCAACGTGACTGTAACAACCACCTCGGCCTCACGGCGGACAAGGAGCAGGGTTTGCAGGGCTGGAGTTAACAAGGACGGACCTTGCCGTTGAGCTACCGAGCTCGGGAAAGCGCCTGCCTGGGAGGCCAGGGCGCAGCAGGCCGGGACGCTGCCAGGCGGTAGGCCCTGCGGCGGCCCCGGCCCTCTGCCAGCGGCGGGGAGGGGGAAGGCGGGGCGAACGCGGGGGCCCCGGCAGGGAGGGCCTGAGGGGCACCTGCGGGGGCCGGGGCTCGGGCTGCCGGGGCGGGCGCTCAGCGGAGCGGAGCGGAGCGGGGAGGCGGCGGCGGCACCGCGGCGCGAGCGCCGCAACGCGCGCGCCGCAACGCCCCCCCACGGCGCTTCCCGCCCGCGGCGGCCGGCGCGCGCGCCGGGGGGGGGGGGGGGGGGGATCCGGGGCCGGCCACGCCCAGGGGCGGGGCGCGCGCTGGCGGGTTTGGCGCGCGCTTGGCGGGCTTGGCCGCGCTTCCCGCCGTGGCCATGTCTCGCCAGAGCACCCTGCTCCGCTTCTTCCCCAAGGCCTCCCAGGCACCGCCTCGGGCGGCGGCACCGGCACCCTCGCCTCCAGAGGCCGGCGCGGGGGCCCGCCGCCGCGCTTCAGGGGAGCAGAATGGCCGCCAGGCCGCCACCAGCCCCGCCGGCGCGGCGAGCAACGGCGCAGCGGGCAGAGCTGCGGCCCGGCGCAAGGAGGCGGGGGAGAAGGGCGGAGGGGACGGCGCGGCCGCCAAGGCCCCCAGGTAACCGGTGGGGCTGGGGGGGGCGGGGAGGCGGGAGCGCGGCCTGCGTGAGGGGAGGCGGGGGGCGGGGGTGGCAGCGCGCGCGGACCGTTGCGGGAGGGGGGCGGGGCGGGCGCTGCCGCCGGTGGCGGCTGGAGCGGGGCGCGGAGGTGCCGGTGTGTGTCCCCCCCCAGCCTCCACACCCCCCGCCCCCCCCCGGGAGGCGGTGGCCGCCCGCCGCCGCCTGGGCCCGCCGGGGCCTTCCCGGCGCGGGGGGAGGGGGGCGGGTTTGCAGCCAGCCCCGCGATTTTGGCCCCCCGCCGCTGCGGTGGCTGGCGGGAGCCGTGCCGCTCGGGGCCGGGGCTCGCTAGGAAGCGCCGGAGGGTGCGTGTGTGGAGGCCGGGCGGGCGGCGCCGTGCCACGGGGGAGGCGCTCCCAAAAGCGGCGTGCGGTGATGGAGGCCCGCGGCCTTCTCCCCCAGCCAGGGTTTGGGGAGGAGGGACGGGGCTGCCGGCAGGATAACGCCGGCATCTGCAGAGAGGCGATCTTATTCTTAGTTTTCCCTCTTTTGAAATACGGTTTTTCACTCGTGCCTAAATGTCCTGTCTGTTCTCTAACATGACACAGGACTGTGGGGCCGGATGGGATCCACCCGAGGGTACTGAGGGAGCTGGCGGAGGAGCTTGCCAGGCCACTCTCCATCATGAAATTACTACTCTGCCCTTAATTGGTTTAGTGGTGGACTTGGTAGTGTTAGGCTAATGGTTGGACTTGATGATCTTAAAGGTCTTTTCCAACCTAAACAATTCTATGATTCTATGAAGGTTAAAGTGTCTCAAAGCTGGATGTCACTGACTGTTTGGCTACAGCCTACAGGGACGCCCATGGTCATCAGTGGTAGAGTGTGGCAGTGGCTGGGTTGAAATCTCAGGGGAGAAGGAGAAGGAGAGAGCAAGTAAAAGTTGCATCAGGTGCCTTGCAGTGGAGACAGAGTTTTTTGGGGTTTTTTTTGTCGTTTTGGTGGCTTGAGGGTTTTTGGAAATCTTACTCCTTTCCTTTAGGTGCCTTGCTGAGAATTAGTCTCTGCGGGAAGACTTGTCTTAGTTATGTAGGTTGACAATTCATAATACATAGTCCACAATCTTTTAGGTAAAGTCTGGTTGATCCCAGTTACTTTCTCCTCCTCCCTTAAGAAATCCACTAAGAGTCTGGTTACACATGGCTCTAGGTGGCCCTGCTTGAGCATGGGGGTTGGACAAGGTGACCTCCAGAGGTTCCTTCTGACCTCAGCCAGTCTTCTGTGACTATAAAGCTCTGTCTCTGTGGGAATCCAGTAGAACTTGGAGGAGTGAATCAAAAAAATCGTTTAAGAGAAGTATTGGTGGTGGTGTAGGACTGTATAATCTAGGTTGCACTACCTAGGAGCCTTCCAAGACCTTCAGAGGGCAAGCTGCTCAGAAGCAGCGTGCAGTTACGTCTATGAAGAGAGCTGTGTTTTAAATGTTTAAAATTACACATCTGTTGTCTTTGCAGTGTCTCCTGTGAGTATTCGCCTGGTGACTTGGTCTGGGCCAAGATGGAAGGTTATCCTTGGTGGCCATGTCTCATATACAACCATCCGACTGAAAGAACAATAGTCAGAGGAAAAGGAAAATCCACTCGTGTCCATGTACAGTTTTTTGATGACAGCCCTACAAGGGGCTGGGTCAGTATTAAATATCTGAGGCCATATAAAGGTAAGAGATATGAATAAAACTTTTTTGAAACGGAAATATGTCACTTGTTTTGGAAACATAGGCATGGAGTATAGGGTATGGTATTCTCCATAGGGAAAAAGCAGTAAAACCAAGACTAGTGTGGGAAAGCATGCTTTGTACTTTGTAAGTTAGAGAAAGCAAGGTTTTGAGGGTTACAGGTGCGTTTATGGTTATACAGTTCTTTAAGCATAAAACACTTAAGTCCTCTTGATCATTAAATTAGAGCACAAACTTAAAGCTTGATTATGTTTTAAAGGTTTTTTTCTGTTATTTCTCCCTTCAATATAAAAAAAAAAATCTAAAAGATAAATCCGCTATTTCAATTTTTAGCCCTGAAAGCCTTAAACTATTAGGAATGTCAAACCCCAGTTTTAAGCAGCTATTTGGGAACTGCAGTTTGTCCAGAATTGAAAGACTAGGCACAGGATGTTAGGTAACTGAAATTAATTCTACTGTGGTGTTATTTCTTTTAAGCAGTGCAGTACAGTTTTGTTAATAAAATATATATCTTGAGAATTCATAGTGTTTTTTAGGGTAGTGCTTGTAGCTAAAGAGCTGAGTTGGTGTTTGTCATCTTTAAGAAATGACTTTGCTAACTAATGAAAATCAAATGTAATCAAGAATTAAAACAACATTTTGCATAATCTCACCTTATTAATAATCATGATCTGTTTTCCCCTTGTTTTATAATTTTACTGTTGCTGAAAACTGAATCATTAGCTGTAAACTGTCATGTGTAAATCATGTTGCTGTAAACTGTCTCGTTAGTCAAACAAGTACTTTGGGTGTAATACAGTATTTTTGGCACATTGTAGGATTTGCTTATGATGTCAGTGAAACAACTGAATTAAACAGTTTCTTCCTTTTTACAAGTCAGAGCTCCATCTCATGTGATCATGTCATCTTTTTTTGGCTTGTTTATACTTGAATGTACTGCGCTTAAGCCATAGTTAGTTTTAAGTTAAAATGGTGGTGTTATTACTGTAAATGTTAGCATAATTTCATGCAAGTGAATTGGTCCATGATTTATATGTATCTTTCCTGAAGGTATTTTAAAATAATCAAATATATTTTAACAGCTTGCAGTTGCACTTAGAAGCAAATACAGGTAAGGAGAATTGATCTGTTTACCAGAAGAAAATTGCAGAAAAATAAGAGGTGTTCAGAATGTTTAAGCACAGAAACACTGGTCTATCCACAAGAAATGTGGTTAATGCAGAACAGAAGAAAAATATTTAAAATACATACTTTGCTTTTAAATTCAGACAAAAAGCATCTTTGTATACAAAGTAAGAGTGTTGGAGTCTTTGGGTAAGAAAATGGCAAAGGTTCTTACATTGTGTTACTGTTTGTAACTGAATAAATATAGACAGCACAGGCTAGACTTCTAACAGTTGGGCATGCAAGAAGTGGAGTTACATACAAGCTGGCTAAGTGAGTATGCAGGTGTTGCACACTTGAGTATGCAGTTCAAGTAAAAGATGCGATCTTTCTCCTGCTGTTGTTGAATTGTCAATATTAAACGCAAAGTGTTTTTAGATTGTCTCACTGCATTTGCAAAACTAAAATGGAGATCTGGTTTGTTAATGTGTTGCATTTGTGCTGTAGAAGCAGCTACTTGTAACTCCATGCTTTGCTACTGCAAGCTCAAAGAAATGAATGTGAGAAAGAATTCTGTTTGGCTTATTTCTGAGATAGTTGGCCTCCTAGAATTCAGCTGCCTTTTGTCTACCATTGACTTAGAGCTGAAGCCTCAGTCAATAGCAGCGTGTGAAGGGATTTACAAGAGTGGGTGTAAGCACCTATTCAGGTAGATCCTACTGTTATATGCAGCCAGCTAAACCATTAAGAGCAGAAAAAGGAATCACCCTTTCCCATCTGTAGCATACTCTTTATGTCCCCCTTCTTTCTTTCCCCAAGTTGAATATATAATATGTTACATATACCATTCATTTCTTGAGCATGGCATTAAGATGAATCTCAGTGTTTTTGGGGACCCTTTCTCGAAATCAGTCTGTAGATTGGTTGGCTTTGCTTTTGTGTTTATGTGCAGGTAGTGGAAGGAGGAACTGATGCTCAAGGGGTATGAAAGAGGATGAGGGAATGGTGCAGTTATTAATAGTAGGCTTTGCTTGATACCCTGTAGTGTCAGGGTGAATTGCCAGCGTGATTGATGCTCAGCTAATCTGGCTAATAGGTTGGTGTTGGGTCAGACGCCTTGCTGCACTTACAGGAGCAGTCTGAACGGCCAGCAGAGCTTTAGCCAAGAGGTCTATGTCATAGATAGCTCATGCCCATAACTTGAAGGTACCTTTATGGTTGAACTTGCCTGTCATGGCTACAATAGCCATGTGGTCTCAGTCAGGTCTGCTGCACTGCTGGTGTAAAGTGTTGCTTTTTGGTAGTAACTATAGTTAGTGTGAGGGTGTTTAGAGCTTAGCGTAGAAGTATTCAGATGTGGTAATGAGTTACAGAAATAGAAGCAATTCTTTAAGTGTTCATGTACTGGGTAGGCATTTCATTTGTGAGTGTTTCTCTAAGGGTAGTTTATCAGGCTGAATGAGTGATGGGATGCTATATTTAAGATGTGGTGGGAGTGACTGGTAACAACACAGGATGTTACACAATTATACTAGTTGTCTGAATACAATTAAAAGTGAAGTATGAACACTAACTAAAGGACTGGCTAACTGCTAGACTAACTTCAGTTTCTGACAAATTATTTGTGGGTTTACAGGTTCATCAGATGGGAACACGCTGAAAGGAGGTATGTTTTATAGTACAAAGCCTGAAATTAAAAGAGCAATGGTGCTAGCGGATGATGCAATGAGTAAAGATAAAACCAAGCGGCTTGAACTGGCAGTATGCAGTGAACCTTCAGACACAGAGGAGGAGGAAGAGGAAGAAATGGAGGTAAAATTTTTCTTACTTGCTGTCATTTCCAGAAATAGTGCTAGAACTTGGACGTTGTCTCTTGGAACTAAGCATAGTATATACTGCAATTCCCTGGTACGGTAATCACAGCTTATCTGCTCTTTAATGATGCATGCGTATGTATGCGTATGTCTCTTTTTTTTTTTTTTTTTTTTTTTTTTTTTGGTACTGCTTCTGTGTTGTCAGGTCATATGCTGGTCTCTCACCTTTTCTAGTCAGAAAGACAAGTCTAATATCTCTTTGGTGTTCTGTATGGTAAGGACTGACCTCAGAAGTTACTTAACTTCTCTAACACTCTTCATTGATCACTCCCCAGGTAAGCCAGGTGGTTCACTTTCTCACTCAGAAAGTACTTCTTTTTTTTTTGTTTTGTTTTGTTTTGTTTTTTTCTTGGTGCATCTTTTTATCTTCTCTGTCTGCTATTCATATTCCAAGTTCCCCTAAGTTCAATCTGAAGATTTAATTTGTCATAATGCAGAAATTTCTAACTTTTTGAGTATTCATTTTAAGGTGTTAAATTCGATTTTTGGAGCCTGGCCTCATCTTGTAGAGTAGCACTAAAATGCGAATTCTTGTACTGTTAACACCAATCTGTTGGTGGGGTAACTAAAAAGAGATCTTTTATTGTATTCATATTGTATTCTGACTGATTCAAATATTATTTCAGTACCACCATATGCATTGGAATAGCTTTCTTTGAAAAGGAATGGTATGAGGAAGCTGTCCATGGGATAGTGGTTTTCCTTACCTCCTCTGTCAGCGTGGCCCATCTACTTTTTCTCCAGTGTGACACTGCCCCCAGGGGACAGGTGCCACTCCAAGCATTGTGTTATGATCGTGGCAACAGTACGGTGGGCACTGGCACATTGTACACATTACAGTCCCTCCACTACTGTTTTTCTCCACCACTGGCACTGGAGTTCTTAAAAGTTTCAGGCTGAAAAGGCAAATAATGGAGTTTCGTTTCTTTCTCCTAGACATGCGTGAACTTTCTGAAGGCTACTGTAATGTAGTATGTTTGTAGGTGGAAATAGGTAGTTAACTCAAAAAACCCAAAACAAACAAACAAACAAAAAACAAAACCCACCAAAACAAAACAAAAAATCCACCAAAAAAACCCCCCCAAACTGGGCAAAACTCACATAGGCTAGTACTGAAAGGCTGCCAAACGCAATCACATTTCTGACATAGGTCAGTAGGAAAAAATTACAGCACAGAGTTAGCTTATGGAGGCATTTCTCCTTTGTGCTGAATTTTGTATACCATATGCCTTTTGTCCAGTTTAAATGTTTTGTTCATCAGCATTACTTACACAAAGTCGTGAATGAGGCCGTAAAGAATACAAAGAGTTAGTATGGCACTGGCTGGTAGCAGTTCGTTATCCAGAAAAAAATTAAATACTGTGAAGGTGAATGGAATTGGCTGTGGCTCTGCTGTCTCTTGCTTAAAGTATCATAGCTACTGCATTATTGCACGCTTTTGTGCTTCTTTTTACAGCTGTGATACTTTACTTTGTAGCCAGAATTTTTTATAGGTAAAATAATTTATTTTTCAGCAGAGTGAAAGTGCATCAGGCAACAGTGATGACTGCAATAGTGAGGAGGATGTGAAGAGCAATAAGCGAGTAATGAGCAGGGAAAGTGCCATAAAGGCCAAAAGAAGAAGAGTGTTGGATTCTGACAGTGATCATGATGGCTCTGATGTAGAGTTCAAGCCTGATGTGAAAGAAGCTGCAAGCAGTGAGGAAGCTAGTAGTGGGGTGGATGAAAATGAATCTACTGACACAGAGACAGACGCAGAGAGCGTTGCAGAAAGTCCCATAAAAGTCCCTTCTAAACGAAAGAGAAGAGAGATAAACAAGCCTGCTAAAAGGTGTAGCTTAGAAAATGAACGGTCTGAAACGCCCAAAAGAGCAGCAACGGTTTCTTTAGAAGCCAAGTCTAAGCTGACATCATTTGCAGCACCTGAAACTTTTGAATCTCAAGCAAATGCTTGCAGTGGAGGCATTGGTGGCTTTGCAGTATGGGAACATGAAAAGCTTGATTGGCTGCAGGAGGGGAAAAAGAAAGATGCGCACAGGAAACGGCAGGATGACCCCGATTATGACCCATGTACTCTGTATGTACCTGAGGACTATCTCAACAAGTGTACGCCAGGAATGCGGAGGTGGTGGCAGCTGAAAAGTCAAAACTTTGATGCTGTGATTTTCTACAAAGTTGGAAAATTCTATGAGTTGTATCATATGGATGCAGTCACTGGTGTAAATGAGTTGGGCCTGATCTTTATGAAAGGTACTTGGGCCCATTCAGGTTTTCCAGAAACTGCGTTTGGCAGATTCTCCGATGTTCTAGTGCAGAAGGGCTACAAGGTAGCCCGTGTTGAGCAAACAGAAACTCCTGAAATGATGGAAACGCGCTACAAGTCAATGGCCCACCCAACAAAATTTGACAAGGTTGTACGCCGAGAAATATGCAGAATCATCACCAAAGGAACTCAGACTTACAGTGTTCTGGACTGTGATCCCTCTGAGAACCATAACAAATACTTGCTGTGTGTTAAGGAAAAAGAAGACTCCTCTGGACAACGTGTTTATGGGGTCTGCTTTGTTGACACTTCCGTGGGGAAGTTTTATGTAGGCCAGTTCTCCGATGACAGGCATTGTTCGAGGTTTAGGACTTTAGTAGCGCATTACACTCCCGTGCAGGTACTGTATGAGAAGGGGAACCTGTCTGTGGACACGCAGAAGATACTGAAGGGCTCACTTGTTTCCTGCATTCAGGAGGGGCTGATCTCTGGTTCCCAGTTCTGGAATGCATCTAAAACACTAAAAGTCCTTCTTGAAGAAGGATATTTCAAGGAGAAACAGAACTCTGAAAATGGATGTTCTCTGCCCTCTGTAATCAAATCTCTGACTTCAGAGAGTGACTCGCTGGGATTAACTCCTGGTGAAAACAGTGAATTAGCTTTGTCAGCTCTTGGGGGGTGTGTTTTCTATCTCAAAAAATGTCTGATTGATCAGGAGCTGTTATCACTGGCAAACTTCGAGGAGTATGTCCCTGTGGATATTGATACTGCAAAAACTATGAGTTTAAGTAGTTTCTTTGCCAAAACTGACCAGCGGATGGTGCTGGATGGAGTCACCCTGATGAACTTGGAAGTCCTGCAGAACGGAACCAATGGAACCACAGAAGGTACTTTGTTGGAAAGGATTGATTCTTGTTGTACACCATTTGGGAAGCGACTCCTGAAACAGTGGCTCTGCGCTCCGCTTTGCAATCCCAAGTCCATCAACGATCGTTTAGATGCTGTTGAGGACCTTCTGGCAGTGCCGGATAAAATGTCTGAAGTTAGTGAGCACCTGAAGAAACTTCCTGACCTTGAAAGGCTGCTCAGCAAAATTCACAGTATTGGATCACCACTTAAAAGTCAGAACCATCCTGACAGCAGGGCCATCTTTTATGAAGAAATCAAATACAGCAAAAAAAAAATTGCTGACTTTTTGTCTGCACTGGAGGGGTTTAAAGTAATGAATGAAATTGTCGATGTCATGGAAGAAATTGCCAGTGACTTCAAATCTAAAGTTCTTAAGCAGCTGGTCACCCGTAAAGCCAAAAATCCAGATGGCCGCTTCCCAGACTTGAGTGCAGAGCTTAAAAGATGGGATACTGCTTTTGATCATAACCAGGCTCGAAAGACGGGAGTGATTACTCCAAAGGCGGGCTTTGACCCTGATTATGATAAAGCACTACAGGATATTAAAACCGTTGAAGAAGATCTTCACAAGTACCTGGATAAGCAACGCAAACTGCTTGGATTCAAATCCATGCTGTATTGGGGGGCAGGCAAAAACCGATACCAAATGGAAATACCGGAAAGTGCAATATCACGTAATTTGCCTGAGGAATATGAGTTGAAGTCAACCAGGAAGGGATATAAGCGTTACTGGACTAAGGAGATTGAGAAGATGCTGGCTGCAATGGTTAATGCTGAAGAGCGCAGAGATGCAGCACTAAAAGACTGTATGAGGCGTTTGTTTTACAACTTCGATAAAAATAGCAAAGACTGGCAGACCGCTGTGGAATGCATTGCTGTGTTAGGTAAGCGGTTTTCTTCATTTTGACATAGAGTAAAAATACTTTTGTATAGTAAATGATGAAATCTGACCTGGATAAGTAAAAAAAGGCTTGTTGCCAGCTCTTAATTTGTAGTTGAAAAACTGTGATTGTGATAACAGCATTAGCAGTGATCACCTGTTTCCCTCCTGACAGTAAATGGCAGAACAGATGGATTGCTGGGTCTTGATGTTTGCAGGCTCTTTCTTCATTCCTGTTGTGTGATTTTAGGTGTGCAGCTGAGTATTTCTCACAGTTCAGCGTAGCCTGGTGGGTGTCTCACTACTTCTAGGATTCTTGTCTATGGATTAGTAGCTCCTTATTAAATGAAGGCAGCGATGCAGATGGAGGTATAAAAATCTAACCTGCTAGTCATCTCCTTTCCATCTGAGCAGGCTGCTTTCTCAGCAGTCTTTAAAAATAAAAAAGTGCTCATTGTCACTGCCTTGAAGAAGGTAGTCTAGTAGGAAGACTTGCCCAAATCTTCCTTAAATTCCTGGGTTAGAACAGTCTCCTGTAATCCCTTCTCGGGACTGGTGTACTCTTGTACTATGAATTTTCTACTAGCATGAGGCACTCTGGGATGCCTTTGTTCCAGGGAAAAATGAAAGCACTCTCTGAATGCCACTGGGGCAGAAAATGGAGGACAGGCGGGCAGTGAGTGTAGTCTAGGAACAGGTTCTCTGAGTGGGCTGGGAGAGCTGGGAGGCAGTCACATCAGCTACACCACAGTACCAGGGCAAGTACTGCACTGATTTTCAGTAGAGAGGGAGACAGCTTTTGGGCTCAGCTTAATATGTGTGCGTAAAGTCTCTAAAATCACATAACATGGTCTCATTTGTAGGTAATCAGCTTTTAGAACCTTAGAGCTAGGCTAATTGAGAGGGGTTGTGCTGCTGCTTTCTGCTAGGCCAACAGAATTTTAATATTTATATAGATTTATTCTGACAACTTTCAAGCAGTATTATGATTCTTAACAAAGTAATTCTCTGTCACAGAAGCTGATTTCCTCTTATCTTATTCCAAACCAAAAACCAATACCAGAAAACAAAATACATTTTATACATGTACTTTAAAGAAACATAGCTTTCAAAGTGAAATGATGTGGATTTTTGAAGACTTTTAAACTAAAAACTAGAGGGGAGGATTTTTAATCTGACATTAGTAGAGATCTGGAAGGAATGAGGAAAGACATTGTGAATATCCCCACCTTTTACTTGTTCTTCTGGAGTACTTCTTGGGTGTTTTCCAGGAAAATGAAATGGAAAATGGTGTTTACAAAAAATGCTATTCAATGAGTAAATGCATTCCAGTGAACGAATAAAGAAAGGTGATAAGCGTGACTTACTGGAATTTCTCTTAATCTTATAGATGTCTTGATGTCCCTTGCTAACTACAGTCAAGATGGTGATGGACCACTGTGCCGACCTGTAATTCTACTGCCTGTGGATAGTGCTCCTCCCTTCCTGGAACTTAAAAATTCACGCCATCCATGCATTACAAAAACTTTCTTTGGGGATGATTTTATTCCTAACGACATCATGATAGGCAGCAAAGATGAAGATAGCGGTAGTGAAGCTTCCTGTGTGTTAGTTACTGGCCCGAATATGGGTGGCAAATCTACGCTTATGAGACAGGTGATTCACTCTCTACATAAGATCAAATATTCCAGAGTACCTCTGTGTTTTGCATAAAGGCATTACATGACTGGACTGTTTATAAATGTCAAAGGAGGTTCCAGTAGTGGTCTTCAGGGTGTGCAGCACTGTACAGCAATTACACTGTAAAGACAAAATATAATCCGGTAGAAAATGCCCATGTTTAGAAAGTAAATTTTCCGCTTTCACTTGCTTTAGTGAGGAAAAAGGTTTTTTTTCTCATATGAGAGACAGTTGATAGAGTATCTTTTATCTTTTCAAGTGGCCTTATCCAGGACATGGTATCATCTGGCAAAAGATGCTTCTACAGGTTGAACAAGATGAAAATAGAGATTAGCGGCAACTGGGAAAGCAACAGGGAGTTTGCTTTAGAAACACTGCTTGCTGTGATAACGTGTGTTTTGAAGGCTTTCAGAGTAGATTAGTCCTACTTGAGATTATGATGCTGCAGCCTGGAGCTGTTAAAACAGTAGGAGGCTTTACGTACTGTAGTCTTTGTTTTAGGGGAAATACAGTTTCGTTCTCTGTGTGGAACTGAAGCTCCAAGCACATAGTAAAAATTGAAATGTTTTCATGTTTGTTCTGCAGGCTGGTCTCCTGGTTATAATGGCTCAACTGGGATGCTACGTACCTGCTGAAGTCTGCAGGCTTACACCGATTGACAGAGTATTTACGAGACTTGGTGCCTCAGACAGGATTATGTCAGGTGAGTTTCTGAAATCCAGCTGCCCAGAGTGCTTTTGCCACTGAGTGAGTTTCTTTTCTTGCTTTGAGTGGCAAATTGGAAAGGGATAGTCTGTTGATTTTGCAGGGAGAGCTGGGCAACTAATTTGTTGTCTCTCATTGTTCAGAGTAGAAACAGGATTGTAGTTAGGCTTGATTTGATATGCTTGTCCTCCTTATTTTTGACAGACACATAGGACCACTTTTTAATGAATTTTAATATTAAAGGCCTGCCTTCCAGCTGGATGCAAGTCTGAGGAATATGTTTTTGGATATTAGACAGTTTGATTGTGTTCCACTTACATAGGTATCTTTTTCTAAGTGTTCTAGAATGGGACAGTGATAGTCAGGTAGCTGTTGTAGACGAGCTGGTTTTGTACCTTCTCACAAGGACCAGAGGTCCCTTGTTCCAATCAGAATGCCTGCCTTATGTCTGAAGTCTGGTTTCTTCAGATGATGGAGAGAGAGGCAGGCTTCTTTCTTGGAAGCAGTAGTTGACAATTCTTGGGAGTATCTTGTTTCTTCCATGGAGAGAAGACAGAAGTGGAGGATGACACAACAACTGGAATGGGAAAGTCTGCCTGTGGTCGTAGGCAAAGTGTCATGGGGCTAGAAAAACAAAGTAATTTTTGTGGTAATAAGAGTAGTAGCACAACTCATGTGAAGAGGGTGCAGATTTTCTGTGGTCTTTGTGCTGAAAAACGTGGGTCAGTGAATATGAAGGGAGTTCAGCCTACTGAACTGGTTGCACATAAGGAATTTGGAAATGAATCATTCCGAGTTCTTAATTAAAAAAAATATTTACACTTCCCCAAATCAAGGCTTTTCTTTGCAGCTGGAGAATTTTATTAAGGCTTTCTTTGCCCAGCTATTTTCCATTTTATTTAATTTCAGTACAAGAAGAAATCTTAAGAATGGAAGAGTACTTAAGTGCTTTTGGTAGAAATATAACCTGCCCTTTCTAGACCACCTCTGTTGCAGAAAAATGTTGCATTTTTTACTTTTATTCCATCAACCGAGAGCTGTTCTTTTCTCTTCCAAGTATGAGCACAAACGTTTTAACAATTCACATCATCTGAACACTGCACAGCAGAACTAGCTTTGAAATCTGTTCTTGACACATTAGTTTCCACACTGTAGAAATGAAAGCACAGTGGAAGTTGTTCCATGGCAGTCATTTTGTAACGGATGTCAACAGGACTTTTATGAAGTAACAATTTAAGTAATACCATTTTAAAATTGCCTATGTAATTTTAGGGGCTTATCTTCTAAAGTGAATAAATGGTTATTCCTAAACATTGTTAAAAACATTCAGTCCTGGAAATGTCTTTAAATAAATGCAGACAATCAGGATTGCTGAACGCTGCTTAACACTCCGTGTTGAAAATCTTACCTTAGATCACAGCAGTGCTCATGCAGCATGAGTACAGGCAGTAAATACTTGCCTGCTCTGGAATTACATTAATTGCTGCTGCATGTGATTATTTGGAATGAACCCTACAAAGAACTAGTAAACCTGGACTTTATACATGTGGATTTATTGTGTGTGAGGGTCTGAATAATTGTGTATGTACTTGTGCTTGTAATCTGCTAAAACCCAATTTTGGGTCTAAATTTCAGGCCTTGTATTATCTGGGTTGCTGGAACTTCTGTAAGATGTTCAGTCCTTATTAGCAGTGTATTTCCTTTGTCATACTTCACTCAAGTAGAGTACATATGAATACAGCCTTAATTATCTGATTAATTCATTACCTTATACATCAACTACCAAACCAGTAAGTCTGTTCTCTGAGCAAGCAGAAAATCTTAAAGAAAGACTGTTTCACACTGAAAAGCCACACACCTTAGGCCTGCCTTGTGCATTTAAGAGCAAGAAGGGGCAAAAGATTCTCCCCATCTTGTATCCTTTGTGCCCCTCTTTTTGTCCAGCTGGTACATCTGACCAGTGCTATTAAAAGTAGACAGATAAGGTGGCCTGAAACTTATTTACTTGATTAACTGTACTTGTGTCTATGCCTGTACTCTTAAGGAACCAAAACCTGCTTTTCCTGGCAAATGGAAACCCACCATTTTCATGCTAGAAAAAAAGCTTTAAGTTTTTGTCTTCAAGTTTGCTGTCAAGTTTCATTTTAGCTTTACCAAGACTCTAGTGAAGGTTAAATGGGGGTTTAGTTGCAATTTTCAGATCTTGGACTACTTCATGGCTGCTTTTTTTGTCATTTCTTTTAAAGGTGAAAGTACCTTCTTCGTTGAATTGAGTGAGACTTCCAGCATTCTCCAACATGCAACAGAGCATTCCCTTGTTCTTGTGGATGAACTGGGTAATTAGTCTATTTTGTAACAGGCAGAAATTAAATCTAAGATTAAAGACTATCTGTAAGGTTGCTGAGCTGTCTAAATGGCAACCAAGTACACAGGAGCAGTTTTATCGTAATGCTGCTAATGTTTAACTGGTCACTATCTATGTAATTTTCTCTATAATGTGTATTTCTTAGGTGCCCTGGGAACTAATACACCACCTTCCACCCCCCAAGTTGATGTTAGCCTATTTCTAGTCAAGTTTTCCTGCTTTCCTTTGCATAATAACCTTGAGCAAGCCGGTAGCAAGTCTCAAGAGAGCAGAAATGTCTCTTTCTGCAGTGCAGAAGTGTGTGCAATTGTTACAGGGCAAATACTCAGGTCACTTCACCCTGATGCTGGTGGCCCTCACTACTCACTGCTATTTGTTCATCTTTCACACAGCAAGGAGGGAGAAAAACAGATGACACATTGATACATGGCAAACAACGCATTGCATTTGTCTTTGCTTTTCTATTTCTTCTCCAGGCAGAGGCACAGCTACTTTTGACGGAACAGCTATAGCAAGTGCAGTTGTGAAAGAACTTGCAGAGAAAATCAAGTGTCGGACCCTGTTCTCCACACACTACCATTCGCTGGTAGAGGATTACTCGCACAACGTGGCTGTGCGGCTTGGTCACATGGTATGTGTAAGTGGCTGGGAAATCCCGTGCTGTGCATGCTATTGTGTACTCTTCTGCCCAGAGTCACAGAGGTGTCCTGAGAACAGGATGTGATGTTTCATGCATTTATTAGTCTGTAAGTATTGCATACACTGACTTGTAACTTACTCTTTCTAGGCATGTATGGTTGAAAATGAGAGTGAAGATCCAAGCCAGGAAACAATTACATTCCTGTATAAGTTCATTGAAGGAGCATGTCCAAAGAGCTATGGCTTCAATGCAGCAAGACTTGCAAATATTCCGGAAGAAGTTATTCAGAAAGGGCACAGAAAAGCGAAAGAGTTCGAGAAAATTACCATTTCACTGAGAATATTCAGGTAAGGCCTTGGGTTTTCCCTTTTTAAGTTGCACATTGCTTAGTAGGCATCCCCTTTAAAACTTGGGCTGTGGCTTTTGCTGATAGTCTCACAGTAGAGGGGGAAGTTAAAACTATTTTTGTGAGTATCAAACGTACTTCACAAATAGTGAGGGAGGGAAGTACTAAAGCCTGATGACAAGATGGCAGGTATGATGAGTAACGCAGCATTTGAAGCCTTGGGTCACTGTGCTAGTCTCTAGGGCTAAGAGCTTGATTTACACAGAGGTGCTGGGCTGGCTGCAAGCTGAGCCTGACCCCAGGAATGCCTGAGTAAGCCCAGCGCTGATGGCTGCTGTGCGGTGCCAGGGGGGCACTGGGGAATGTTGCAGTAGTACCAGAGCCCCCCGTGGCTGCCTCTGCATCAGGCACTGACAGCTGCTGGCAGCCTTCACACCAGATGCCACAAAATGGCATCTACGGCTTCTAAAGCCGTGCAAGTAACAGGAAGCTTAGGCTCTGCCCCTTGGTGTCTGTGTTCGGTGAAGCTGACATCATTATTTCCCTTAGGTATCTGTGCCTGGTGGTGGATGGTGCAACACATGATGCAAATGCTGTTGAGAAACTTACTGCTATGATCAGTCATCTCTGAGCCCACAAGTGTTTTTGTACTGGCGGTTTCTCAAAAAGGTGGTATCAGACAACGTTATGATCTAATAAACTTTATTTTTTAAAAATGACCATTTTTCCATTGTCTTTCCTAGGAAATTAAACCCTTTAAAGTCTTACCTACCCTCTACATAATGGTTATTGAGTACTCCACAATATATTAAGTCTAGATGTTATGGTACATGCATACACTTTCAGGCTGTTGATTACCCACTGTCACCAATACACATAAATGGAAAAAAGCTATGAAACTGTATAGGGCTGTATATATACTTGTCTCAGCTTCATTAGAGCAGGAAATTGCTGTGATTTCCAGCAGGTTATGTAAGTAATGTCCAGACTGTTCAAAAAAAAACTATGAACAGAGTAAAGTACAAGACTGTTTTGAGGAGACTTTCTACTGTGTACTTTAAAACATAGTAAAATCTCATTCACAAAACTTTTAGTTACATGGGTACTTTGTTTTATAGTGCATTATAGTCTAGGAAGTCTCATTAAAACACTCGCTTTTTTTGTTAGGGTGGTTTGAGTACAGACTATTGCTGGGGCAGGGAAGGAGATTATTCTAACTTCAGAGGACACCAGAAAAATTGCTGGATATAATTTAAGATTAGTGTTTTCTCTTTCATAGAAAGAACGTACATACTGGGACATGAGTACAGTTACAGCAAGTCTAGGTGTGCTAACAAAACAGGACACATTCAAGTACAATAAGATTTTTTTTTGCTTGAAATTAGAAACAAACTACATGAGATTAAAGCATTAAAATCATATTTCTCAATCTGAATAAATGTTAAAAAAATCAAAAGAAATGCAGAAGTGCTAGCTCACATTTTTTACCATGTTACAAAAGCAATTGGTACCCATGTCCATAAAGGCAGCAACAAAGAATGCTGCTTGTCTACAGAATAGTACTACTGCAAATTGGACTGCGTTTCAATGCTACTTGTAAAAACACCAGCTTTCAGAAGTTGGTATCTGTACAAAATTGCAGCTTATTTTTCTTCACTTCTGTCCCTTCAAAGTCTTTGTTTACACAGTAATGCTAAAACGCCCAGTTCTGTTATCCTGAGTCAACATATTGCCACTTTCTTTTTTGGTAGGTTGAGCTCCATAGTGTCAACACCTCACACATCCGCTTTAATACAGTCTCTTTCTGCAGAAATGGGCAAGTATAACTTCCTCCAAAAAAAAAGTTTTAATAGTTATGATATTAGAATGGCAGGACTTTCTTTCTGAAAGGAATTCAGTTGTGCTGCAATGTATTAGATTCTATAGGTGGAGCAGAGTCATATAGTGTATCTGTATCATGTGTAGGCTCTCCAGCAAGCGTACAGGGATTAGACAGTGTTCCAGCACCACAGTCACAGAAAAACCTAGGAAGAAAGACAGCTCTTTAGTTCCTGCTTTACTTGCCTTGTCCAAATTGCTCAACCTACTCGTTTGAAACATACCTATCATGTCTAATGAATTCTACATCATGTCCTTGATGGCACTTCTTAATGCAGTTCACACATATGGCATTACGGTCTGTGGTGTTACAGGTGTGACATCTGAAGTAAAATACATCACATTAGGCATGAATCAAAAACTGATGAGCTGAGAAAAGGGCACGGGGAGGGTGTAGGGGCAGACCAGCCCTAAGGAAAGGATGGGCATAGGACTGTAAAACCTGAGAATTTTACACAAATGTGGATTTCATGGCATACTTTTGGTTGCTTGTTTTGAAAAAGCAGCTCTGCTGTGTAATCCCTTAGGCTCAGGTTCACAGTAACTACATTTTCCTCATGCCCACAGTAAATTCAAGACAATGGGAACTTGTTTAATCCTCTTCTATTGCAGTTAACAAAGAGCGCACATTTGTGCGTTAAACGGACATGGCAACTGTTCTAGGGGTCCTGCTAGAAGAGAAATCGTGCTGATTTGAAAACCTTACTGTAGGTGACAGAAAAGAAGCTGTTACCTGTAGAAGTCATGCATCGGATAGCTGGTGTAGCTTGATATCTTATATAAACACTGGCCTCTACTGACAGCTTTTTCTATGGCATCTTGATTGTTCATTATCTTGTTATCTGTTGGGGCAAAAAAGAAGCCAAGAACTAATCACACCTGGATAAATGACTTTTTTTTTTCCCCTTGAGGTGGTAAAGCAGAGGGGGCCCCCTCCTCTTTTTAAGAGCTAAACCCATTAGGAACAGTTAGTTCTATGCCTGCATTTTAGTTTTGGCATTTAAGCATATCAAATCCTCAATGCCAGCTTACGAGGCAGATGCCCAGACAGTGCAGTGCACTCCTCAGACCAGACAGACTGTTCCTCTTTGCATGCATTGCATAAGATACCCGATAAGCCTTCATTTAAATACTCTTGGTGAGCTGGTTTGTGAATAAATGGTTAGAGAAACAAGCCTTCCTATCAGGCTTAAGTTTTCTGTTGAGAAGTCTGAAATGCAAATGTTTGGAAGCCCCTCGCCTCCCGTAAGTACTTTTGCACATCCCTTAGAAAGCAGAAAATCATGGCTCTTCCTCCAGGGGAGTGTAAGAATACCACTTTCCAAACACAACGGAAGTGGGAATTAGGTCTGATCACCTCCAGCATTTAAAAGATGTGTCCAAGGCATAGAGGATTTGATAATCCTGTTATTCAGCTACTACATCTTCTGTCAAGTCCCAAAGTGCACCTCAAACTAGTTTTGTCTGCTCCCAGTAGCATCACAGCACTGACTGATGCACTCAGTAAGCCCAGGAGCTGTGACGCAGGGAGCCAGAGCTTGTGTTTTAAGTGATGTAAAGAATATACAGGAAAAGGCGTAACAAAATACAGCCAAGCAGGTAAAAAATCTGCAAACTGAACCACCTTCCTCTAGAATAACCTCCTGGAGGTGTCCGGCATTCAAACCATCACTCCAATCTCCTCCAAGAGGATCTTGTCTCATGCACGCTTCCCCACTATACATGGGAATTTTATGTATGTAAATGGTTCCTATTTTCAGGAAAAAGTGATTTGGGATTGTGAACATTCATGCTTTTAGATGCTGAAAGCCAAGTGAGGCATGTTTCTTTACTGGACACTCATTTTCAGATACGTGACAAAAGACTTTCCATTATATTAACTTAGAATTGGAATTTGACATGGGCCAAAGACCAGTAACCAGTTCGGAAACAATTTTGAAACCAAAGAGCTAATAACAGAGAGTTTTGATATGATAGGAAAACCTTAAGTTACCTTTGAAAGTGTCTGGCTGTCTAAAAATCTGAGATGGCTTAGTTTGGCTGATTACCTTCAGCTGAAACTCTTAGTTACAACTCAGCTTAAGGTGGTACCAAATCTGAGCCAAAAATGGAAAAAAAAAAATTGCAAAGTGAACAAACAACCAATGAGGACTCAGGCTCACCTTTCATTGTGACATTGACACCAGATGCTAGAAATAAACCTCCAAAGCGGTTGTTGAAAATCTGATTGCCTTCTAATGTTGCAGTTGCATGATTTGTTATTTCAATACCTTTATTGGGTCAGGGGAACAACGAAAAAGAAAAGAAAGTGGGAAAGTTAAATCCTTAGTGATTGTGCATTTGTACCTCTCTCATGATCTGTAGTTTGTTCATTTTTTTTTTAAACCATGATAAATTCAGGGGAAAAAAGGAAAATGACATAGCTAGAAATTGCACTGTAATTTACTATAAAACTGAGGTTCAAATACTTCTGTCAAATCCTTTCAAAGAGCTACAGCTGGCATGCATGGTTTCTGGTAGTAACAGTACACTAGTATTTTATCTGAGAATAAAATGGCACTATGATCATGTATTTCCAAGGGGGATATGATTTTTGGGTGCTTAAAGCTGCCATCTTCATGTATATTTGAAAATTCTTGTGCACATACCGTACCCTTTTAAAAATATCTTTTTTAAAATGTTCTCAAGATGGACACCTAAAATTAGTTTCTTTAAATCTTAGCTTTTATCAGTAACCCATGTCTTCCAAGTCATTTGTCCAGGACTGCTCTTGACAGCAACCTATCCTTCCCCCCCACCACACTGAAACAACACCTTTAGAGGCTCTTCTCAGAAAACTTGCTTCTTCTGAAAGAAAGATGGGAGAAAACTCAAGAATGCAATTTTAGTTGAAATGGAATGGAATGTGAGATGCATGGAACTGCAATCATTAAGCAGTAAATTAAAAAGAAAAAAATCACTATTAAACATTCTTCATCTCATTAATTAATAATTTTTCAAGTTTGTAGAGTGAGCAAGTTGAACTTGAGATGCAATTCAAATCTATTTAAAATGTATATTTGCTATGTTTCCTAGTTTTTAAAGCAGTGATAAAATATTCAAACCAGCATCCAGCAGATCAACTATAAATGCATCCTAGGCAACTTTATTGATTACTTCTAAAATAAAATAATGAAAAAGTATTTCACAGAAAAATGAGAAGGCAGGATGTGTTGTTTCTCAACATGCTAGTAATTCCAGAGACTGCTGTAAAGATATTCTGGCTACAATTCTGAATTCTCAAATGATTTCTAGAATACACTGAAGGATATCCCAATCTCTGTTAAAATGCCTAAATACTGTGGGGTAAAGAAACTCAGGTTAGCTTTGTGAAGAACTTACTCTAAGCTCTAACACTTCAAAGTTTGATTTAAACACAAACCTGCAGCAAATCCATCGAATATTCGATTTTTCCTTAGCACAGGGTGACTATTGGTACTGATAAGAACACCAGCTTGAGCATTCCTGAAGATATCATTCTCTTCCAGAAGACCTATGACAGACCAAACATGACATTTGAGCTTGTTAGCATTTCCTTACCTGTAACCACTCTGCGAAATATTTTCAAAAGATCTCACATATCATCATCCTGCTAATTTTCCTTTCATTTGGGGAATCCCACCAATAGCACTGAAGGTAGTGATACAAGTTTAAAGTAATTCTGAGTGTATAATCATGTAAGTGTATTTTTTTCAGTATACAGAATACAATCTGGGATCGTATGCACCATTACAGAAAACTCTGTTTTGTTTTTGAGGAAATGCTAAGTCTTTTCACTTTCCAAATTTTCCTTCAATTTTTCCTAACGTCTTTCTGTTCTTGTCTTCTAAAACGAGCAGCCTGCCAAAGCAAAGCTTAACTTGCATTTCTGATTGCAGTACAGGATTACTTTAAAATGCTTAACTTAAAATTAAAGCTCATTTACAGCAATGATTATCTACAAAATACCGGAAGCTGGTATCAGGACACCCAACAGTCAGGGGATTTCAGAGGAGGACCACTTCTAAATTTACAAGTATACAAGAGATTCCTTAAAGATCTGTCTTTTTTTTCCCCCCTAAATCTTTGACACCGGCAGAACCTGAACTGTTCAGATGCATGATTTTGGCTACATGACTTGAATGCAATACTGTCTTTTCAGTCAAATGGCAAAGCTTCCAAAAGCAGATGGGATAAAAGGACTGTCCTAAGCAGCAGTCTAACAGTTGTCTTGGATGAGACAGATTACCTCTCTGCTTCCCACAGATTTCAGTATTACTGATGTAATTAGGGCTAAAAAGCATGAGTGTATGTTCATTATAACTATTTTATTACTTCAGAAGACAAGAGCTACGTTTCCAAAGAGCACTTTAAAAAGGACACTGCTTAATCTGAAATTACACTCTTGTCCAGAATATTCAGTATATGCCAGTAAGAGAAAAAACTACCTCTTCCCCCATTAAATATACAGATGCCTCCATCTCTTCCATCATGGATTTTATTTCTTCTTAGTGTAGGATTACTGTCTGTTTTAATCCACACACCAGCCATTGCATTATCAAAAATTTCATTGTCTTCTATAAATCCAAGCCCTAAAATTGAAGGAAGGGTGGAAAAAAAAAATCAAAAAGGATAATAAATGGGAACAGATAATATTGCAGAACATAAACAATTCTGGATAGATGTGAAAAACAAACCTACCAGAATTATAGACAAGAATACCACCATTCTGACCACCCCAGATCTTGTTGCGTCTAATTTTGGGGTTGCTTCCAGTTCTAGAGAGAAACATAAGCAAAGAAGTAATTTAGAACAGCTGACTATCTGCCAAGGCCAAATGCTTGAAACACCTCGACATAAGTGCCCCATAGATCTCACTGCTTAAAAATCTTACTAAAATACGGTTCTTTCCAAACACAGAAACATATGCTAGCTTTACAGACTTCAGGGGCCACACGTTCTAGTCAATATCCAGGCTCTATTAGTAATATCTTTAAGTTGAAGCAGAGGACATTCAGACATAGTAGATTTCAGAAGTTATTTTTAGAAACAAAATTATAAGAACAGTTAAGACTACACCAAAGAGCCCAAAACAAGCTATGACTGTTTTGACATAAAATCACAATACATTTTACCTTATCTGAACCCCTGAGTACATGTGATTATAGATGTCATTGTCTTCTAACACGCCATGTCCATTGTCATAAAAATAAACTCCAACCTAACACAGAGAATTAAATTATTAGTTGCAAAGTAACAAAGTAGAAAAAAACAGAAGAACTTTCTTCTTTATGGCCCCCTTGTAACCACACAGCAAAACTCACCTGTTTCCCACTGTGTATTCTGTTTCTCCTCAAGACTGGAGTGCTCCCTGTTGTCACCCAGACTCCAGCCAAAGTATTGCTGTAAACTTCATTTTCCTCAATCACACCTTGTCCTTTTTCATGCTAAATACAAGACAATTTAAGAGTTGAGAAAACCTGCTAACTGCCAATACTCTTTTTCTGGCTGTACCCATCCTGCCCCAACATGGCTTCTTTACTGTAGCAAAGCAATTCTTTTGAGTACATATTTTCACTTTTTTTTTTTTTTTAATAACAGTACATCATGGTTTTGAATGTTTGCCATGAAACAGAGAACACTCTGCATGTAAATCATTATATTTCAAGGCTCTGCGGTATTATTTGCAAATCTCTGCTAGCTGTTGGTAGAAGAGGTACCTCCCCAGTGCCATGCAATCAGATGAAAGCTGTGGCCCCTGGCACTTAAACCTTCACCCAGCCCTATCCACCAGGCTGACAAAAAATTGGCACGTCTTTTAAGATAACTATTTTTTACCACGTGTTTGTGCTTAAAAGTAAAGCAACAGTATTCTTGGTCAGGGTAAGCTGTTCTGGTTAGATTTACAGAATGAGCAGATGAAACTGCACACTTGCAGCATTAGTGGAACCTTAGGTAACTTTTGGCAGAAAGATACACAAATATTCCTCAAGATCTGATATTGCTTAAGGGAACCTGACAGCTCTTTCAGTTCAATTAGCAGAGCCCTTGCACACGCTGGAAATTGCGCTTTATTCCTCACTTTTACAATACACGACCGTACAGCAATTGCAATGTATATCATCCTGAAGGCAAAAAAAAAAAAAAAAAAAATTTTCTGAGGTTAGTGGTAAACACATTACACTCCAAAAAAGCTGAACAGATTTCTAATTTTTTTTCCCTAAATAATGACAAACTGCTGTGAAAACTAAGCCTTTAAAAAGCTTTTAACCAAGAAATGGTGAAATTGTCATCTATCCCATTTTAAATTTTTTACTCTGTAATAGAAATAATTTAGTGACATTCATAAAAGCCTTCATCTTTTCAGCATCAGCACCAGCTTCAGCCTATTACAATTAACCTAGTTTATAAAGTAAGAAATTCAGTCATTGTAAGTACAATCAAATGTTTTATATAGAGTACCCTTTTCCAACATCTATATGAACAGAAAACAAGATTGTATGCCTGTTGGTAGGTAATACTTACTACATAAATTCCACCATGTTGACCATCATGAATCTTGTTGTGTCGAACTATGGGACAGCTGTTTGTTCGAATCTGTATTCCTGCTAACGCATTACCTGTTAACAAAAATGTTATTTAATACAACTTACATACTCATTTTTCTCAGAATTCAAGATGCAATAAGCAAATTAGCTTACCATAAATGTCATTTCCTTCAATAAGGCCTCTTCCATCACCAAAGATATAAACACCACCTTGATTCCCATTAAAAATTGCATTACCCCTAAGAAACAAAAGTATCCACATTATGAAATGATTATGATATGCTCTACAATACTATACATGTATGTAGTGTCTAGGACTGTACAATATTCAGATTTAAAATAGAGAATTTATGTTCTGTCGCTTTGAAAAACACAGGCTTCCAAGTATACATGCAAATTAAAAATACAGTTCAACTGAACACAGACAGCAATTTCTTTTTTACATATACTGGGGTATTTACAGTTCATTATAAATAAATGAAATAAAATTGCACTTTTCCCATCCCCATCAAATCTCTTCTTCCAAGTAGTAAAATATCAATGAAGAAAACAATACCTTATTGTTGGGTCACTGTTTGAGGTAATCCAAACACCTGCAAAATTGTTTGCATAGATTTTGTTCTCTATGAATTGTCCTCTTCCTTTTTCATGAACATAGATTCCTCCAGTCTGGCCGTGATGGATTTCACACCGAACTACCGTAGGATTGGCATAGGCTTTCACTTCAAAACCTGCTATCCTGTTTCTATGTATGTTGCAGCTTTCAAAATAACCCTTAAGACACAAAACATGCAGTTTCCTGTGAAAGTCCTTTTTAAAATGAAGGCTATTCCCTACCATCCCTCCCCTCTAAATACAATCCTCATTTAAAAGGAAACAGTACCAAAATTGACAACATGTTAAGTACTTATATAGCTAATTAAACAGCTACTGCCACTATGTAATTTTTTCCCCCCAAAATGAGGTAGTCTCAAAAACACTGTGTTTACATTGCTATTTATTACTACCCATGGGATACAAGAAAAAAATGGCAACTCTGGATATAGCACCTCGAAGAGGACTGAATATCAGGTTTCCTTAGCGGCTCCTATGAATCAGACTCCTCCTTTCAAAGGCCATAAAGCCCACAGGTCCAATATAAGAAGGACAGTGCTATGGAGAAGACTGCCTACTTATTTTCAGTCCCAGTACCACATATATTTGGTAAGAATATGACTTATTTGGGAATAAGAGTCCTAAATTTCTTTGAAATAACTGGTCATAATAAATACACATAGATGTGGGAGAGGAGTAGTTTTTTCAGGACTGGATTGGTCTGAGCAGCCAACTGGTAAACTTTTTTCCTCCTCTCCCCTTTTTTTACATGGTGTACACTTACATTTAGGCACTGCAATACTAGCAGGAGGCCTACAACAAAACTGTATTTAAACAAATGCTTTATAAACAGCGTATCTGGGAGGGGGGAGACATTCCACAAAGCCATCCCATGCATGCTCCTTCTGCTATGCCAACAAGCACTCGTGTAGCAGCATGATGAACTGGTCCATCTGAAAATTCATCTGACAATGGTTGTTTTCCGCCCAGTAATTCCTCCAACTCTAGTTCATTCCAGGGCCATGTGAAGTAACTGTGTCAGTCCTTCCAGAGCATTTTTCTGTCACAGTTTTAGAACATTTTGATACTAAAATTCAACCTGTTCTTTGAGGTGAACTTTAATGGTATTATATGCCCATTTTGCCCAACTAAAAGAACAGAAACTAAACAACTGAAAGAAGGAAGCAGCTCTTATTGGAGATGGTAGACAACCACCAAGTAATGTATTTTAATTTGTGGATGGCTTGGATGCAAGCTCTTGAAAGCTCTAACCCAGACTATCTAGAGCAGGCAGCTGTGGAGGGCAAGACTAAAAACAGAGCACATGATATTCAGAGCAGTACTCTGCTGCTGACAACCACCAAAATTGCACTGTCCCTTACATCCAAGAACACATGGTTGAAAGATAATGTGAACCAATCTCAGTTCTTTCTTTTCTCCTAGATGTCTGTGTCTCTGTGCTCTGCAAAGCCATCTATAGTATAAACAATCTATATGGTTCCAGCTATAGTTTTAGCAGTATTGGTCCTCACTGTGCAAAAGATTACCTGTTTAATGAACTGATAACACATATAGGTGAAACATCCAACCCAAAAGGAAAGGGGCCCGACTTTCACCGATCTTTGTCACCCTCATAGGCACCTTGTCCAAATACTGTTTTTCCTGTAGCCATTTTAGTTAGTTACTTAGTCTTGCTAATTGTGAGACTTGTTTTACTTCCTACTGAGTAATTCCTACAAACTACAAAAAAAGCACAATTCTTCCTACTGCTCAGTGTAACTGGATTCCAGTTTTGTACTCACATGACCTAACCACCATGAGCACCTTGGTCCTGGAGTTTCTACTACCTATCACATGGAAATTACTCAAGTTACTGCCAATCTAAGTAGAAAGCATTGTTTCACTGTTGTATTACTTGTTATGTATGAATTGCTAAGGGACTTCATCAAACATATTTTGATTATAAAAAAGCAGAAATACATACAGTTCAATGAAGAAATCAAGACAGCATGTACTTCTCCTTACTTTGAGGACTGCGGCCAGGAAAGGGACTGCATTGATTAAACATTCTCCAAAAAAGTACTATTAGTATGCACAGCTTGGTTCCCCAGGCCCCTCTGGGTGACAAATAAAAAAGTCAAATGGAAAAAGCCCACTTTCTGTAAATATTCAGAATGTATTTTTAAGGACTTAGGATTAGATTTCTTTAGAGTGAGTCAAGATGTTTTCAGAGTTCTCAAGGAAGCTACACACTAACAGGGGAATCTAAAGGAGATCTCCTCAGAAATATGCCTTCATGCCAACAGGCAGTCTTTGGGACTTCTTATGCCAAAAGGAACCACTTTTTTTTCCCTAATTTTCACTTAAAACGAAGCCCTCAAGAGAAACTTAAGTGATATGACAATTTGGTATAAAGTAAAGCTTAATCCTCTTAATGGAACACATAATTTCAATTAAAGTATTACTATACATGGTCTGGTATCTTTTTAATTACTTGACACGTTATCCTCCCTTTGAGTGCTAAATATGTTGTGACTACAGCAATGTGATGAAGGAAAAGAGGTATTTCATATGTGCTTCATCACAGCCTTTTCAGATGCCACATAGAAGCTGCAAACAAGCAGAGCCTTTATCATGTGGTCAGTAATACCTTTGCGAGCTTCAGCAAGCACTGTTATTTAATAGTAAGGAAATTTTGGCACAAATACTTTTAATTCTTGAAAACAATACCATATAGTGTGTAACTTTCAAACTTGCTTGGAAATGAAATGAAAGAGATGGCTCCTTCACTTCTGCTTGTGTCCCACTGTATCTACATAATATGCAACTCCAGCAAGGAACAGAAGAGGTACCGGTAGATTAACTGTACTCTGTCCACTATGTCCTAGAATACCATAACATCACCTGACAGCAGAGTACAAGTGTCATTTCTTCAAAAAGTAGAAAATGGAACCTTCAAAATGATCGCTCTTCTACCTTCGTGAAAAAAGTAGGGCTGCCGATTCAGAAGAAACTGAGAATTTGCTGTAAGCCTCTATGAAAGAAGTGCTCCTCAAAAGGAGGAGAAGAAAAAAAAAAATTCTGTATCTCAGATTCCTTTATAAGGCTGACTGCTGGGTCAGAAAGTCAAGGCTTTCTGCTAGGTAAGAGCCTGTAACATTCAATATTCACAAAGCGAAACTGCATTAAGAAGTCCAGTCCACCTCAAGCAGAGTCAGCTTAATCCAAACTGCTGACTTTGAGCTGATGCAGTTAAACCCAGTGTATTTCTGCACTTGTTGAGACCATGTCTGAACACCACCTGTGTGCATAACAAACTGAATTCAGTGAAACCAACAGAACTGCTGTTTGTCAGAAACACGTGCTCCTCCACAGTCCTGAACCACCACCTAATTCCCAGACTGCCTATTGCCTATGCCATTCTCTGTTGAAACCAAGAACTTCTTTGGCCCAAATGCACCCCCTAGGGAGAAGGGCTAAACTTATCTCAGTCTAAGATGCACCCAGGCAATCCCTGGTATCTTTTCCAGCCCCTCCCCTTCAAAAGGCATTGTTGTGCCTTTGAACTATATCCTCTCAAAGACTTTTTTTTTTTCCTTTTTTTTTTTTTTTTTTTTTTTAAATGGGTTCAGACAACATTTTCTTCTTGGAAAGCTAACAAATATTTTGTTAACTAGGAAATAACACGGAAATTGTGTTTCTAAGTATGGAGTTAAATGATCTATTATCCATAGGGCCCACTGTTTGCAAAGCCAAAGCTTATTGCCAGCTCCAGGTGTAACCAGTAACACCATTAGAAACAGCCTGTTCCTTTCTTACCACTTCTGTCTAACAGTACACACAGGCTGCCCAACCTTCAGCTCTTAAGCTCTGTCCAGCTGTTGGGCAGCTCAAGCCCACATCCTTTATGGAGACTCTGCCAGGCAGCTATTAAGGTCAGGAAGGTCAATACTCCTCCTCTGCACAGAGGGATTGCAAGCATTATATTGCCTCCACCTCCTTCTAAGAATGATTTTCAAGCGTGCTGGGTATTTTACGTATGTTTTGTGATGGTTTCTGGTTATAATTCATCAACTAGTAGTAGAACAACCTGGAGGACTGCAACACCTGGCAGTGCCAGGATTGCTTAGTAAGAAAAGCAGGCCCCTGTGATAAATAAGGAATAAGGGAAGCATGTGGAAAAAAATATTACAATCTTACACAAAAATACCAAGTGTAAGGAGACTCAAAGTACCTTAGCAGTAGCTTTCAGCTTGAAAAGTCCTAAATATTAAAAAGTAGCTCTGTACACCAAGTTTATTTAAAATACCAGGCAAAGCATTAGCTGTGGGCACAAGATGACAGCTACAGTGACATAAAGTGTGGGCAAGAACACGCTGCTGCAGCCTGGTAAGATTTGAGCAGAGAAAGTAATCATGGACAGACAAACACCACAGTAATAGTAATGTTGATGTTCATGTTTCCACTACTTAGTGTATGAAAAAGGTTAATGTGATGACAAAGAAGGGTTCCTGCACAGCTGGACAAACTCAGAAGACTTTTTACATCAAGACTAACTCAGTAATTGAACTTGGACTTTTTTTTTTTTTTCCCTTTCTGCATTTTATCTAGACTAACAAATACTGCTTTGAAATGCTTTAGGGTTAAAACTTGTAACTGATAGCATTTTGTTCACTGCTTTTCTTCTCAGAGGAATTTTTGTCCCTATGTATTTCTGAACAGGCTTTTTTTCTTTCTCTGTCTCAAAGATCACGACATTACAGAAATGCAGAGGTATTTCATGTTATTGTTCGAACAATACAGGTATTCAAAAAAAGAAGGGGCGGGGAAGAGATAATTGTGCAAGCTTTAACACTTCCTAAATATTTATTGACACTTGCATCCCCAACAGGGTAAGATAAAACCCAGGAGACCAAGATAGCAACAAATGAACTGCTGAAGAGTATCTGACTCTGTATCAACTTAATTAAATAGCAATAATAAGTGTGACTGACAGCACAAAAAATACATCTATAAAAATTTGCCTCTCAAAGCCTGGTACGGTCTTTATTTGAGAGTTGGTGGATTTTATAAAAATCCAAATGCAGCATAAAGAAAACCACATTCAAGATACAAAACAAACCCTTTATTTTTAGTGCATGGGAAAAATTCGCTATTGCAGCAAAAGGCCAACTGACTTTTTATATAGTGTGTGTAGAAACTGGCATAAGCTTAATTTATATTTTTTGGACTTCATATACACACTTTAAAATTATCTGATTTGAGGTATTTAAAAGACTGAGCTGCCAACTAGTCACAGTCACCCAACTTAGACACATGCTACTATACTTTTCTTCCATCAAAACGAAAACAAACAAGCAATAGTGCTACATTTCTCATTTGGGAGCAACGAAAATGAAGACTTATGCCTAGATCTCAGTTTTAAACTATAAAATTATGCTTATTCTTACAGTAAATCGGAACTTCTCTGTTGTTTGCATACAACTACTAAATACAATTTATGACAAATGTCTCGTAACTTGTCTCAGGCAACTGGGCAAGAGATGTCAGTGTAAGACACTGAGGGCTGCCAGTGCCATGCTGCATTTTTAATGCCTGCTTGTTAAACATTTGGCACAAGCACTAAGGCAAACGTCAGAATATTGCCAGTTTAGAAATAAGAGGTTAAGTTTCTACAAGTATCAAAACACAAAGAACAGTCTGAGAGCATGAAACCAAAAAAACAAAGCACTCTTGAACCTTTCAGAGCCAGCACTACAGCACAGAAATGCACGGGAAAAGAATGTGTAGGGTAGGAATTTGGCACTGGAATGTACTTATCCTACTTCAGTCACAAACAATGGAAAAAACCCCATACACACCCAAAAATAACAGAAGGGAAGCAAGAGAAGTGAACACAGAAAATCCATTAATTTGTTTAGGTATGTAGGATTTGTATCTGAAAGATACCATGTCACTTAAGAGTACATAAATATTGCCAATGATGTCATTTCATCAACTATCACTAGCATGACACAGAACAGAGGACACTGCCAAACTTTGAGATGGAAGGGGGGGGAAAATCTTTCAAAGGAGTTTATGACTAAGGAAGATTTCAATAATATTTGCAGCTGAGATAAATATTATTCACATGTTCTCTTTAATGTGCTAGTGTTCCCTTTAAACAAAAAAGAAACATTTATTTCTATTCCATTTTGCTTGTGATACCACACAGATCACAGCACTGGACCAGGCATTCCACTGGTAAGAAAACAGATCAAATACACTTTTATTTAAAATGAATCAAGTGAATTAAGCCTGGCTTTTTAATTTTTTTAATATTTCAATACTCATATATTTAATATTTATACTTCAGTACTTAAACAAGAAGCAACTCCTGGCCAGACTTTCCAATTAACCCTCAAGCCTACATACAGACATCTCCCCTCCAGGAGTTATTGAAGCACTCTGCTTTACCAGCTTTTCTACAGCTGAAATCACTTCATTACATGTTTCCAAGCCTGTTTAAATCTTGGAGGGATGTATGGATGTATGTATCCACTGAAGCAGACTAGGAGTGTTTATACAATATGTTAATACAGCTTAAATGAGGCAGTGGCAGTGTCCAAACAATGAGATAATATAAAATAAAGATGTAACATCTTAAGTTTGCCACCACTCTTTGCAAAATGGCCGAACAACTACATCTCTAGAGAATATAAAATGATGTAAAGAAATCTGTCAGAAGACTGCTAGAAGGGCATTCTTCTGGGCTGGTATAATCTTGCCCAACACAGAACAAAAATGCTCCTTAGGATGTAACTAAGAGACTGGAGAAGAGATACTTAACAGAGCAGAATCCCACCATGTTTGACCTTACACTGCAAGAAGATTTTATGCCACCCGCAAAAATAACAGCACTCTGCGACCTGTTTACCTTCCACTGAGACCAGGAAACCGCAAATCAAAAAGCTACAACTAGCACTGCACTGCTCCTTTACCCCTACCTCCCCAGGAACTTGGGTGGAAAGGAGAAAGGCCTCACTAGTTTCTATTCACAGTGGATTTTCTGTTAATACTATTTCCAGACTGCTAACACTCATCAAGAACCTGCCCAGATTTGGGTTAGAACTAAAGCAACAGAACAAGTACTTACAAGGGAAGGAAGATACCCTAGTATTAAGGCAAAAAAGATCCACAATTTAGTGGGCCTAAAAACACCCAGTCAGACACCAAAATATTGATCTTCAAAAACCAGCTGCTTCTCTTATCCATGATAAAACTAGTTTTCTTTTTGAAAGCTTGCTACATTATGTATTAGTTATAATTGCATTAATCATTCATCAAAATTACAGAAATTTATTTCCCTTAAGAAATGTCTTATTACAAGAGATTATTATTTTATTCAACAGGCATCTGAGGCCTAGCCAAGAGTCCCCCAAACTCATAACACACGATATAGAAAATCCTCATGTAGAAGTTCAGTAGGAAAGCTAAAGCAATTCAGTACCTGAATTAATAAACATTTTATTTAGGAATAAGATTACTTTAAAATGGTGGACTATAGTTCCCTTAGAGCAAGCATCAAATGTGTCTAAGTTAAAAATGAGTGTCTACTGTAGTTAGGTCTCTGAACATACCAAATTGGGGGGGGGAGGGGGGGGAACGCAGGAAGATTAAATACATGAGGGATACAGAAGGAACAGTGGATTCAAAGGTAAGAAGATTAAGTGAGAAAATTGAAATGAGAAAACAGAGGTCCAGTCCACACCCAAGCTATGTCTGCAAAAGCGTGACTTGGGACTCATTTTTCTCAGCTGGTCAAAGCCATTAGTGTCCAATGCTTGCATTTTTACAAGTATTTTTTACAAGTGTTATTTATCTTTCTCAGGGACTAGGTAAGATCTACCAGTAAAACTACTACTTAGATGATAAAAGACATTTACTTATGAAGAACATCTGTGGATATAACATACCAGGTCTAATTATGGTGGTCTTGCCAAAGAACTGGCCTAGCATATATTTAGCCATAGCTAGGCAAGACATGTGTCAGGTAGTAAGGCTAGGAACAAAATGTATGGAGGGAAATAGGCACTAGTATCCCAGAGTACATGAAATGTGCACTGGTTTGGCTGACCTCATTCTTCAGCAGCGTTCTGAAATCAAGTCTGTTACAGTGAGGCTTTCATTACAGCAGCAGCACAGCACCAAAGAAGAGGTTCCTATTTATCTAAGGCACCTTTAAAAATACAACCCCCAAAGCAACTGACTATATAGTTTATTATTGCCTATCACCAAAGTTATAGGCAATCCATGTCCTGCAGTATCCAACACCTACAAGATAATCAAATTTTGTGGTATCCTTGCAAAGGCAAGAGGGAATCTGAAATTGTGTTGATTTTGAACATTACACTTGATCTGACAGTGAGCAGTATTAACTTCAGCAACCCTTATTTAGTTTGACATTTAGTTGATCACTCTCTGATCACATTTTGTACTTTTTATGTGTGTAATTTTCATAGAATCATACAATAGTTTGGGTTAGAAGGGACCTTTAAAGGTCATCTTAGTCCAACCCCCCTGCAATGAGCAGGGACATCTTCAACTAGATCAGGCTGCTCAGAGCCCCATCCAACCTCACCTTGAATGTTTCTAGGGATGGGGCATCTACCACCTCTCTGGGCAACCTGTTCCAGTGTTTCACTACCCACGCTGCAAAAAATTTCTTCCTTACGTCTAGTCTAAACCTACCCTCTTTTAGTTTAAAACCATTACCCTTTGTCCTATCGCAACAGGCCCTGCTAAAACATTTGTTGCCATCTTTCTTATAAGCCCCCTTTAAGTACTGAAAGGCTGCAATAAGGTCTCCCCGCAGCCTTCTCTTCTCCAGACTGAACAACCCCAACTCTCTCAGCCTGGCCTCGTAGGAGAGGTGCTCCAGCCCTTGGATCATTTTGGTGGCCCTCCTCTGGACCCGCTCCAGCAGGCCCATGTCTTTCCTGTGCTGAGGGCCCCAGAGCTGGACGCAGTACTCCAGGTGAGGTCTCCCCAGAGCAGAGTAAAGGGGCAGAGTCACCTCCCTCAACCTGTTGGCCACACTGCTTTTCATGGAGCCCAGGATACGGCTGGCTTTCTGGGCTGCGAGCACATATTGCCAGCTCATGTCCAGCTTTTCATCCACCAGTACCCCTTTGCTTTCCTTGACCTTCCTTTTCTGGCTGACATACCTGTAGAAGCTCTTCTTGTTATTCTTTGCATCCCTTGCCAAGTTCAGCTCCAGCTGCGCCTTGGCCTTCCTGACCCCATCCCTACACAACCATGTAGTGTCCCTATACCCTTCCCAGGATACCTGTCCCTGCTTCCACTGCCTGTGCAGTTCCTTCTTGCCCTTAGTTTGACCAGCAGGTCTTGACTCATCCATGCCAGTCTCTTGCCTTCCTTTCCCATTTTCTTACACTCTTATGCTCTATGGAAAGCGTCCTTAAAGATCTGCCATTTTTAGAGTGACTAGAAGAAAACTGCTCATTTTGCCAGCTGGGCGGGGGGAATTGGGACTTTGTCATTCAAGCAGGAGAAACAATGATTTGGCACTGTTTGGAAGACATGCAGAATATTTTGCTAAAACAAATCAGCAAATAATCATCTTTCATTTCAGTGGCAAAAATCCGTTCTGTTTATTTCAAGGGCTATGCAAACTCATTACTCGCTACTTTACACGTACATGGAAGTTATCACCTTCATCTCACAGAAACAAACATTTTTTATGAAAGGCGGCCTCAATTCTGAAATGAAATTCTGTGTTAAAATTCCACAGCCAACTCCATGCTAGAAAGTCCTCTTCCAGAGAAGCTGGACATACCCTGTTTCAGAGATTTAGCATTAAAATAAGACTGATTAAGTCTCCACAGAGCATTTTATTTTCAGCACCTTATTTTTTGTTCCATTTCAAAGGAAAAAAAATGAAGCAAGTATAAATGTAAGCCTACCATTTACATCCTATTTCAAGAAGTATTTTGTCAGTACAACATAATTCAACGTAACAGGCTGCCAATCAACTGCAAAAAGCCTGCTTAAACCTCTTTCAGCTAAAATTGTCTTTAAAGTGAAGTTGCCCACTGAAGGGCAAGAGAACAGTAGACATATTTTAAAATACCTGTTCACATGTAAAAGCATGGGTTTTTAAACATTTCTTCAATGATGGGCAATATTTGAAGACTTTAGCTACGCAACATCTATATTTCTTTCTTCAAAAGAAAACATATACATTACCATGCCATGGTCAAAAGTGAAAACGCCAACATCACGTCCATGATGAATGTGATTCCGTCTGATAATGGGATTTCCATGGTTTTTAACCCAAATCCCTGCTAATGCATTATTGGAGATCTCATTGTCCTCATATATTCCCTGGGAAATAAAAATGTAAATTAAGATGGGAATCAAGAACAAACAATTTTATATAAGTTAAGAAATTGATATTGAAAAATACCTGTGCATGGTCTGTAATATAAAGTCCAACATTTTCACAGTCGCTGATGTTACAGTGTTTAATAGTAGGACAAGCTCCCTGGCCACTAACACATACTGCAGAGCCAACTGGAAGAAAACAGTACAGTTACCATAGCTTCAAAGCATAGTGTATTTATAAATAGTCTGGCAGTACTTTTGCAAGAAAAGTTAGTGTGAACTGATATTTAAAAAAGATTGTGTGCACAGTGCCAAAGCATTGCAAGCCACAGGCAGAAAAACACTAATGTCATCATTTTGCAGATGCAAAAAAACGAGGTAGGAGTTGCTTTAAAATCACTCTGCCAAGGTTACGCAGCTGCGCATGATTACCAGAATAGACAACAGTTTATATAATAATTCATGCTTACAAAAGTTCTCACTCATTTATTTCCCTACATTAGGCCCACTGCATACCGACCGTTCACAGCAAAGGACAACAGAAACCTAATAAAGTTCTATGCTAATTACTGCCTTATTTTACTCCCCTTTAAACTTTCATAACCCAGTACTTCAAAGAGCCCAAACAAATAATAATTTTGTAGCATACAAAGACACACTGCCTAGCTAAAGATGGGCAGGAGACAAACAGCACAATCTCAAGTACAGAACTACACATCAGAAACCAACAGATCTCTTCCCAGCTGAGTAACAAAGCTCCTTGCTGCAGCTCCTTGGATGACTTCAGCTACCATACCATTACCCAGAAAAACTCTTTTCAGGCAACTAGAACTCAAACTGCTCAGGACCTCATCAGATCAGTTCAATTCCCTGAACTCCATGAAAACATGAAATTCTGCAGCCACTAAAAATCAATGGCAGATTCACAGTGATTTCAGAAAGGTAAGACCTCATGTCAGGGTATCTGGCCTACATAACACACACCTTCCCCGCCATTAGACATCACTAAACAAGCAAGCCAGTACATGCTCTATTAGTAAGCTTTCATATTACCTTCTAGCATAGTACCACAAAGACTATACTTTAATAATTCATAGACTCATTTACAGAGCTTTTTTTTTTAAATCCTGAAGAAATTATTTTGATTGTCTAGTCTGACCTTATGAATAATACAGGCTATAATAATTCCCTGAATTAATTCCTGCTTCAACTCTAGTAGCAGGAACTTCAGCACATATCTTTTAGAAAAACATTTAATTTTGATTTGAGTATTTCCAACAACTGAGAAACCACCACAAAGCTTGTTAGCCGGTTACAGAGTTGTTACCCTGTTAATTTACACTTTAATTGCTCATCTGAATTCTTCCAGCTTTAGCACCTAGTTACTGGTTCTCTTTATACCAGTGTATGCCATACTCAATGCATGCACGTATTTAGTGCAAGCAATTTACTCCTTCAGCCTTCTCCTTGATAAAGTAACAAATGGCAGTCAGTATGTTTATCGTTACAACTCAATTTTTCTGCTTTATCTTTTAGGACTTTTCATTGAACTAAATAAAAATTTTCAACATGTTGCTATGGACACCAGGAAAGAGCACTTTATTCTGAAGCAGGACTAAACACAGTCGTAAAACAGTCTCTCTACTTCTGCTCAATATTCCCACAGGTATAACTAAGGATCACATCAGTTCTTTTAGCCACTTGACTACACAAGGGCTCATATTTAGCTGTTTACCCACAATGACTCTCTAAGCTTTTCCCAGGAATCCAGCTTCCCAGGAGAGAGGTTTATCACTTAAAACTAGGAACAAAAGAGAGTTCTCCACACTAATGTGAATACTGTTTGAAAGCTCACCTTCCAAAAAGGGCATAGCAACACATCCTCATGGTTATTTATAATACCCTAAAGTCTTTGTCATCTACAAGTCTCATCAATGTGCATTTTATTTCTTCTCTGCAAGTCACTGATAAAGTGGCTTAAAGTCACGAAGTCATCTTTGAAATAGCCACAAAAAAGCCATTTACAATTACCCTAAAAGTTATTTTTCATCTATTTAATGTGTGCTCTGGTAATTCTGTAGAATTCTAATGTTTTAAGGTAATATACATTGAAGTCAAGTATTTTTCAAGAATGTATGTAATTATACCAGGACTGCTACCTTCTTTTAGTCAAAGAAAGTCATCAAAAATGCTAACAGTGTGATGCAACCATTATAACTTTGTGTAAATACAGATTAATTTGGTTTAATCATAAATTTCAAATTCTTGATTGACCAAACCCCCACATTTACGATCTCATTATTCTACCCAGAATCAATAGGCAGTACTACTTGCCATACTTCATATCCTGTTTAGTCTCCCCTATGCCACCCCCGCCCCCCTGGGGGCATACACCATCTCACCCAGGTTTCAAGTTACTGCTGATACATAATAGGAGCCCAGAAGATTTCTTGGCCAGTTCTTTTTAAACTCCTGCATGATTTTAGAATGTCTATTTTTACAGCTGTTTAACCTCATCCATGGTTACTGTCAAGAGTGGAACATATTTCATTATCCCTCTAGGGTATGAGCACATTTATCATTCCTGCCTATTCTCATTAAATATGGAACAAAAATTACACAACACACTGCCATTCAAATTCTTCCATTCTATGATGGATCAGCATCACTGCTAAAACTCCCCTTGTTCCCCAAGTTAAGACACAAGCACTGTCTCTTCTAGACAGATGTTACATCTTGTCTTGTTCATCAATTTCTTTTGTGGGCATAGGGGGGTATTTTGTTGGGGTGTTTGTATTTTGGGGGGGGGGGTCCTGCAATTCCTAGTTTCCCATTTATATTAATTGCTAATAACTTCTCATTTCTTATATTTCATAATTGCTTTCACTCCCCTTTCCTCTACCTCTTTTGGTGACACTGAAGAACTGTGGATTTTTGGGAACATAGTGTGATGTTCTAAAAGCATACCTCTATCACATTTTGCTTATTTAAATGAAAGCAATCTTCATTCTGACTCACTTCACTGGACTTCATCATTCATTGTGTGAAATTGGTCCTTTTAGAGTACCAAGCACATGTATTACTCGTTTAGGCTTTATTTTGTTTACTCAGAACATAATGATTGCACACACTTAAGCAATACTTAAAAAAGGCACATTGCCATCCACTACTACTTTTATCTGTCAAGGTGAGGACTAATACAGATTTCCTCTACAATGGATGCAATAGAACCTCTGGACTCAGGATCTTGCCATTTAAACTTTATTTTAAAATATTCAAAGATGCTTTGGACTGGCAGCAAGAGACCTCCAGCTTCCATCTTTATGTATTACATACATTAGGAACTTTACATATGACATAATGTAGAAATACGCTTTAATGCAATTAGGAGATCTACAGAAAGCATATCAAGCATGTGCTAAGAAAGAGATTTCGAATGCTTATGGATCAATATTTCAGAGATGTCACTGACTTGGAAACAGTAAATGCCTTTTCTGGCAGACTGCCATTCTTCCTCCCTTTTTACACACAGTACTTCCCGAGTAGGTTATAGCAAGGCTTGGTAGGATTAAAAAACTCAATAAAAATTAATAATCAATAAGTGATGACAGTACAGCCTACACACAGACTCCAAAATTGACCAGGAATTTTTAACTTTGGATAAGAGAAGCAACAATTCAATGCAACAAACATTCAGAAATCCAGGGTACTGAAGAGGGCAAAAGTCCAAAATTCTCAGAAACAGTCTTCCATAATGAAAAGTGGTCATGAAAAAAATTATCAAAGCTTAGTTTTAATAAACAATTTTCACAAAAGCATCAAGACCTACTAGCTTATCTATAAGCACATTTCAATATGAAGCCATGCAGCTCTTCAAACTACTTTTGTAACCAAGCTGAATGTGGTCCAAGAAATGAATCTAATTCTTCTCATGTGTTATCAGCGTCCCCAATATTGGTATACAGGAACTTCCAGAACAAATCTTCTTTGTATACTTCAGTTTCCCAGTATTTAGCATTAAACAAAGAAATCGAGATACTGAGAGCAGCTAGCTGTCCTTTGTTCCTCTTTTTTCATTTTTAACACATCCACATATTAGCTGATATGTCTCCAATAAAACAGATGGTGATGCGAAGCGTAGAGCTGCCTTGACCAAAAGTGAAGTAGCATTTTATAACCTGAAACCTCCATGAAAGAGCGTATCTTCCTCTACAAGGCACAGACAAGGAATCCTTCCACCATTCTTCTAACAATTCCCTGCAGAATTCCCTCCTCCACAGATCGTACCAGAAAAGTGTAGTTTTTATAGCTAGTCAAAGACCTCCTTGTTTTCTTGCCTTTATATTGAGCTGAGCAACCTTTGCACATAGCCTGCTGTGTAGATCCATTCCATTTCACTAGCTGAACTTCGGTATATAAAGTTCATATTGCCATTTCCATGCAAAGACTCAGTATCTTTATTCTCCTGTACCTCTTCTTTCTGACACTCCAACTCCATTTCATCTGGTTGTGTTCAAACACATCAAGCTTGCATATCTTGTGTCTAGTGATTGCAAACTGTCAGGTCCTCCTGCCAACAACTGTGAACCGCCATCTAGCCTCTCATCCTTTCCTTCCTGAATCTAGACTACCAGTGTTTCCCAAATTAGGCGGTATGAATTCCTCATTACCTCTGATGGTGAGATGAGTCTAGCTTTCCACACTACGCATTCCTTCTGCCTGTACAGCTAGGAACTCATACTTTGAGTATGTCAATTCATTCCAGTCTTGACAGAAAAGTGAACTTAGCTTAGCAGTTAACAGCTCATGACTGTTTCAATGCCATCAATCCTAATACTGCATATGGCAACAAACCTAATGTAAAAGTCCCAGGTGTGCCCCCTTCAAATGCCACCTTCTGCCAGCTACTACTATATATACCAAAACCAAGGAAGTTTATGTAAACTGTCACTCTTCAGGTTTTAAACTAACTGTCCAGAGAGTCCAAACTGATTCAAATAGAAGACCAAGTATACATTATCACAAAGGTCTTGGACACAAAGAAGTCACTGTAATAATGCCATTTCAAGGCAAATAAGGCTTGCAGATCTGTATTAAACACCTGCATCAAAAAATGAAATACGCCAATAGTGATCATAATCAATTTGTGTGCTGCTTCCATATGCCCTGGTTAGTTTAGTAACTTTAAACACAGTGTTAATGTCAAACAATAAAAAGCCCACTAACCCGTACAAGTACTTCGAATAATACAGTGATCTATAATTGGACTGCAGTTCACGGTAATCTCTAAGCAGTGGTGTGCATTGTGGTGCTGAGCAGATTTGTCATCAGGGTTGAACTGAAAAAAGACAACACAGAAATGTAATATTTATTTAATTGTTCAGGCATTAAAATGGAACTATTAAAAGCTCTGCTGAAGTTTGAGATTCTTACCCTGATTGTCATATATCCAACATAGGCATCTTCAGACCCCTCCATAAAAACGAAGGTGGAATCTCTAGTGTTTTCTATTATAACTTTATCTGCTACTTTTCCAGGTGCTGTAAAGAAGACATTTATTAAGTCTTAGTTTATACCACTAAAAAAAAAAAAATCCTCTGAAGACTTACAGAATTCTGTTCAAAGCAACAAAGGGAAATGAACACTATTCTTGGCACATAAATAGTCTTCATGTCAGAAGAATCTTAAACCAGAAAGTTTCAAAAGACAATGAAGAAACTAGTCTTTAACTAAGACAATCTTGCACCAATTGAACATCTAGTACCATGAGAAAAAAAAAAAATCTTCTCTTGTACAGAGCTAGTTTTTGACTACTACTTATTATGACAGTTTAAACATAGACACCAGTCTAGAGGCACTGTAATTCTACTACTAAGTACAATTTATTTTGGTATTCTAAACCCTTTTATATTAAAGCTAAATACATACATTCCATCACTAATTTAAACCAATTTAAACAACTACTTAGTAATCTCTTCATGACCTACAAGTGACCTCCCCACACTTCTCAAATGTAAGGTTCAGAGTTTTGAATTGATATCCCCATTATTCTTTAGAAGAAAATCTTATACTATTAGATTGAACTATACTTCTGAAAGTATGCACAGAAGGTTTCAAAATGGTTCATTTGCAAGTTCCCATAATCTGCAATTTGATTCCTGTGTTAACAGCAAGGCTCTGCTCTATTCCTTATTCTTAATCGAAGGGAAAGAAATGTTTACATTGGTATGGCAACAGCCAGCAGAGGGAGCACAAGTTAACAACAGTCTTACATTGGTATAAATTCAGTGATACTCATTCACAAGCAAGGTAGTTTGTCCGATTCAAACCTGTACATTAAATACACAAGCCAGAAGCAGCCTTCCTCAATACATGAAATGTAAATACGGAAGTTTCACATATTATAGCAGATAAGTTATCTGATAGCAATTTCAAACCATTCCCAACTTGAGACACACAAATATGACCAGATATTTGCTCTAAATTCTGTGTTTTATTGAAGAGCCTACGCACAGGATTTCTCATGAGCAGGTCTTTTTCTGTTGGCTGTTGACACTAGTACAGACAAGTGGTATGTCCTGTTCTTTATCACTCAGGCAGAAAGGTGCCAGTCAGAATGAAGCAACATTTACATCATTATCCAGCTTGTTCTCACTATCTAAAAGCCAGATCTCTGCTTTCATTACGGCAGAGCTGCAAATATTTTAAGGTAGTCTAGCTCTTCTTCGTACCACTATTCACTTAGTACTAGATAACAACTAAGAGAGGTTTTGATGGGGACTTGTGCCATCATACAAAATATTTTTCTGGGGCCTGGTAACATTTCTATATATTCACCATGCTGCAAATGCACTGGCATACAGACATCAGCATACTTCAGCATCTGAGAAGGAAGAGCACCACAGTATTGCAGGTGAACCAAAAGAAGAAAATAAATGGAGCCCTGGACAGGAAATAAACAAGCGTACTTGGATGATACTCTCTACAGACACCTCCTTCCTCTCAGCACATGAGTTACTCTACAGGTCTCTGAGTTTGGGAGGTCGCAGAATGCCCATCATGGAACATGCCAATCAGTAAGACCACTGCATTTAGATCCCCCCCAGGAAAAGGCTGAAGAGGGAAGGGGACTTGATCAAGCATTGGTTTCATTCTAAATGCATCAAGGAAGTTTTCTGCAACATCCTACTGAATGTTTGCAAAAGAATTATTCAGAGAAATATCTGTATTTCAGATTTTGGCTTAGACCACTTTAGAAGAGAAAAACCAGTATAAGAAAGGAAAAGGAAAGAAAAGGGCCACTAATTTTGTAATCAAGCAAAACACAGCTCCCAATTTGCTGAAGTATAAGGGAGTTGTGTTCCATGGGATCAGAATTCACGCTCAGTTTAAGGACCAAGATGACACCATTTAGAAATAATTTAACAGAAATCCTACAATAAGGGACTGCCTAAAGAATTAAAAATTAACTGGATGTTGCCTCAGAATTATTTTATTCCTCAAAAGGAATAAAACAATTTCACTTTTCAGTGCATTAATAGAAAAATAATAGATTCTGCAGGAAATAATTGTGACGCTCTTCAATCGTATCAGGCAAAAATGCAGAGGCCCTTTTAGATCTTGCAGTCCCTAAAATCTACAGCAAATAACACAACTCTAAACTAGTCTAAAATGTAATTTTCAGTTCAAAGATGCAGAACAGCTATTTAAAGAAGAGTTCAGGCATGTGAAAGTTCTCTTGCAGTCAAAAGTAAAAAAAGCCTAATTGTGACAGTCTCTACCATTTTAGATTTTTCTACTGTTAAAATCACAATAATTCTTACTGGTTTTACTGATTTTTTTTTTTTTTCTGGATTGGAAAATCCTTTGATAATCCCTTTTTCACTTAGTTGCACATTATTTAAGTAAAATGGAAAATAAAGGGAAAAAATGAAAGTTGTATCTCCTAAAATACAGAAAAAACACATATTCAGTGAAGAGTCTCAGATCAGGATACATGTCTGTACATTGCTGAAACTCAGTTATTAAGACAAGAGGCTTCATGTCTTGAGATGAACACTCCACAGAAGGCTTGTATTCCTGCAGCAATCTGACACCCCCTCCCCAACCCCGGAAAATAGAATTATTTTAAGAAATCCATAGGTATTTCTGTCCACTGAACCAGATGCATGAATTTCCTTATAGGACCTCTACTCTTGCTTCTTACTTGACAGTTCAGATAAGCCACAATACTAGTAATGCCTCCAAAGGCTTCCTTCTGAACCTGATGCCTTCTCCTAGATTTAAGGGAAGAAATAAATAACCCCAAAATTAAACAGAACAACAAACCTAGAATACCAGGCATTATTCTGTAAGAACATTTTGCTTATATGAAAAAGCAGAAGCTTCTTGAAAGCTCTAGGTATGTAAAGCTGCCTTTCTAATAACGTTGTGCTTCTTCAGAAGTCAGCAGAAGAAACTATTAAAGAAATCTGAGTAGAACTGCAGATAGATTTGGTGCTGCCTTAATCCTACCATTCCGAAAAGCTTGCCAGACTGAACAGAGAAGAGGTAGTTCTCCAAGGCTTAGTGGTTCACCTTAATTTGTTTTCTTTTCCAGACAAATGAAAATTGACTCCCTCTACAATGTCACTGACCATTCAGTGGAGAAAGTCTGAGGAAGTGAAGAGTCAGCAGTGCCAGAAACTGAAATATAAATACATCTAGCATTTCTGGATTCCTCTCCGATGTTTTGTTCCCCAAGACAGCTATTCTGTTACAAAACTACACAATACAGATCCCTTGCTTTATAAAGAACTGTAGTTAAGATAACTGTTTTTCTGAATAACTTAGGTTAATTCCAGTGGAAGGGAAAGCAGAGGGCCTTTCAAAACTTAAAATGAGCCAGAGAACATGCAGAAGTTTAACCAGATATCAAAGATGCCATTTTAAGTTTCATGAAATAATGGAGAAATTTTGTATCTTAGGACAGTGCTGATCCAGTTTCTTCTGGATTTTAAACACTACACAAATATGACTTGCCCTGTTTGTACTGGCATCTATTACTGTCATCCCCTACCTGAAACAGAAGCCAGGGGTATTTTGTTATTTGTCTTAAGGCCATGCCTGCATTAGCAAGCGCTGCAGCATAACAGGAGTGGTAATACAGAGTGAAATAGTGCTGAGGATCAGACATCCACACCACATGCGTTGCAGGACAGGGAGGGTAGAAGAGACTGTGACTTCGGACTAGTCCTAGCCTGGTCCCTCTGACTGAATATACACCAACTACTAGAGTGCAGTAAGAATATTCCAGGAACATGTCTCTTGGATTAGTCTCATCCAAAAGGAACCCAGTTTGTGCTCCAAAACCTCTCCACAACACAAACCAAAGCACTGGAAGTGGAGATGTTCAGGATGTCAAGCTTCAGAAATGTAGTCATGAACTGACAAACTAACATACTAATGCAGCAGCATCTTTCAGATCTCCAGGGACAAGTTTTAAGACCAACACTGGAACAATCTGTGTTGCTCAAAACCATTCTCACTGCCAAGGCTGCAAAATCCAGGCAAGAAGTGCCAGAATAGGCTCACTCAAGAACAAAACAGTTGGTATGCAGAACAGATAGGTACCTGAAGAGAGGAACTTCTCAAAAAACAAACAAATCAACCCCAAAACAAAACAAACCCCACCACCCAAGAAATCCCAAGCAACCAGCCAAAAAAAACAACCCAGACAGACAGTATCTCAGAAAAAGCAGGCAGCAGGCAATTCAACTTCTGGGTCGCCACAGGTGCAAGAAGTCCAAGACCTCTTAAGCAAGATCTCTACCAGATGTTGAGACAGTCTAAATCCTTACGATGCTATCATGCTACTGGGGATTAGCACGCTCACAGTAGGGACAGGAAAAGCAAACAGCTCAACAAGCACCACAGTTTGCAGCCAAGTATTATCTTATAATTAACTTCCTAAACCTTTCCTATTCTGAAAGTCTTATTTCCTTGTCCATAAAGGTTCTCCTTTAGAGGAACAGTTGGGAGATGAACAGAGAAAGAGCCTCCAGTCTCAGAATCTTTCTGCTAGATGCTCTCATTTCCTTCCTTGAAACGGAATTACGATGCTGAAGAAAATGGGACAGATACTAATTTGGGCTTGCTCCCACTGCTGGATTCTACTCTGGAGATAGGTTATATATAAACAAATTTCATAAGAACCACCTGAAAATTTCAACTGCAGTCATGAGTATACTTTCTGACAAATTCAATTTTTTTTTTCTCCTAATGAAATAAAAAGGTAAGTAAGTTATTTCAAGAGCTAACAAGCAGACAATGGTACTTCAGTCTGAAGCATCAGATACTTTTTAGTTAGCGACACTTGTACAGAAGATACTTATTTACTAGGCTGATGAAGAAAGATGGGCATTTACACTGGATATTTAATACACTGGAATGTCTTTGTAATTCAGGTGGCAGTTAACACAATTCATACTTTGAGACAAAGAGTTTAAATACCTGCACCGATCATGGTGATTGGAGATTCTATATATATCCATTCATCAGTATATATACCAGAGTGAACAAAGATAAGTCCATCAAAATGAGCTTCTTGAACTCCACCAAGAGCATCCTCAATGGTATCATAATACTAGACAAAAAGGGACAAGTTTAGAGAGAAATATCCCTGCAAAGATATATAAATGTTCTTAAGAAATGCCTTAGAAACATACCAACATATTTTCTCTTCCTTTGTATCTTGCAGGATTACTGTAGAAGTGTTCAGCAAAACCTGGTTTTACATGTGCTCCTTTGTACTGAAACAAGGAAAATAGTTTATGATAAGCTTGCAGATAGGTGGATCTGAATGCATAGGCAAGAGGATCTACTAATCCCCTAATTAACAAGCCATTTGCAGGTATCTGTTTGTTCCATATTCTGACCTCCCATATTAGGCACCCAATTTGAAACTGCAACACCAAAAAAGTCTGAGCCTAAGAGAGTGATCAACTAAACCAAGAGGCTAACCCACACAGCCAGAAGCCTCTAAAGTGACTGAAAAGCTTCGTATACCTTATCCACTCCACAAGAGATGTTCTCATTTCCTTCTTTTGATTTTCTAGCAGCTTGCCACAAAACAAACTGCATTTATATGGTGAGGAAAAAAGAACTCAATACCTTCACGTTTGATTGAGTACTGAACAAAGAAGCGAAGTCAAGTATTTGTCCTCAACAAAATTCAGAATTTCATTAACCAATTACAAAGTGTCGTATAATACATTCACCTTGATACTTATTTCCCTTATGCTTTTCAAATATCATGCCCAGCCATTCTTACAATACCTTTGACACCTTGGATTAGAGGTTCAATCACATGTCTTAAAGGTAACTTGTTCAGCTCCAGTCGTATCAGCTGTAAATCACTATTGAAGCCCAAGTGATATTATCAATATACTGTTTGATTTACTAGGGGAAGATGCAGAGAATCTGATAACCAGTACACACACTGGTTTTATATGACAAGAAGAATATATTTGAAGTTTATTTGCAAGCCACAGACTGTGACAATCTCTTCCACAGAATTTCAGTGATGCAAAACATGAGGAAAACCCAAGATAGAAGAGTTGGATGCTCAAGCACTCCACTTTACCATGATGTGTCTCCCTAAAGTGTGCCTCAAAACAGGAAATAATTTCAGATATCCCCCTATTGCATAACACAATACAAGGATCTCTCCCCACCTCCTCAGTCCCATCATCTTATTTAAAGTCTGACACCAAAATAATTACTATTGTCAGCCACTTTTCAGAAGTTTGTTTTTTACTTTTATAAACCATCTTTAAATTGGAATATAAATGAATACTACTGTTACCAGTTGCTGAAAGCTTTCTTTCCAGGGATTTGGATGTTCATATTCTTCTGGATTAATCTGATAAAATTTACCAGGTTCAGGATGCATCATTGGACGAGTGTACTCAAATACTTCCATATACAATCTTTTCCTGAGCAGAAGTGTCAAGCAGAAAAGAAAATTAATGTATTTCTGATTACTCTTCCATTTTAATATAACACAACAAATGTTAAAAACTGGTTTTTTTTCCAACAGCATTTGCCAGTCTGTGACAGTGAATTTGACCAAGATCAGTACCAACCACTTTAAAACACTTCCAAAATACTTCTTCTATTGGACTTACTTCTGTGTCTTTCTAAGAAAAATTTTGACACGTGATTCATGATCCAAGTGAAAGAGTTCTCAACATGTAATTTCCATGAAAAAATTTAAGCAGTTAGTTACACTGTTTGTGGAATCAGAGTCTAACTGTATATTAACTACAGCATTGCTTTAACACTTACAAAAGCTAGTAGCATACGAATAACAAAACTTAAGACAAAGTGTGCCACCACCTCTTCCTCACCTTGCCAAAAAAAAAAAAAAAAAAAAAAGCTGAAGGAATGCATTCAGAGAACAAATGATGCACTGCATTTCAAAAAGGAGTTCATCAGTGGACAGATTACAGTGGCTTAAATAGAAGAAAATAGCACACAACAACTGGATTCTTTTGATTAGTGCCAGAATACAAATAATTGCAGTGTCTGAGCCTGGTGATATTAAGCCCAGACTTACAGGATGCCACTGAATCTCAGAAGTTGTAATTCATCTGACAAGACATTCCCCAAAACTATCTTTAGGACAGAAAAACATTTTTGTGATGTTATACTCAAATTTTATTCTTTTTCTTTTAGTCTTAATTTTTTTTTTTTTAAAAAAAAAACAGCCTAGGAAACATACGTTATATTTCTCTTATAAAAACCAACAAAATTTAGATCCCATTTATCCAAGCTCTCAATAACCTAGGGGTAGGGTGGATTCATATGGGGGACAACGTCCTGAGTATCCAACCATTAAGCAAAACAAACAAAAATCAAACCAACCAACCAAAAAAAAAAAATCTGAGTAACACTAGACAAAACTTGCATCTAACATTAAGAAATCTGTTGTTTCTTTTGCATCAAGTAACACAATCCCCACAGAAGGCTGAAAAAGGTTAAAGATGGGAAGAAGGAAAGCAGTGCCTACTGAAGGAATAACTCACTGATTTTTTAAAACAGCCATTATTTAACTACTATCTACACTACTAGAGAATCAAAGTTTTACTGTTTAACACACATAATCAGATATTTGTAAGTAACAAATAATGCTTAAGCAAACCAGACATATTAAAATACAATTGGTTTTAATTCAACTAATTACAACCAACATTTCAATTTTTCTATTGTACTGGCATCTCACGCAGCACATCTAATATTTCTCAAGATAGCAAGGAATAGCTTTTCACTTACCACAAAATTGGATCATTAGCCAGCTCACTGAAGCGTTTACACACACAAGCTGCTCTACAGAGATCCTGCTCCAGCAGGTAGGAGAAGATCTTTAGAACCACTTCATCTGGCAACTTCTCCTGAAGATATTGTTCTGCAGGTGCTGCTATTAAACAGTAATCTATGTAAGATTATTGACATATTTAACCAGCCCAAATTCTGACCAAAACAGATCACCAACTTGCCATTTGAAAGGTTCTCATTTAAAACACCAATGATCTCAAAGCAGCATTTTTTTTTTTTTTTTTAAAGAAGTAAATGTCATCTAAATCTAAAGGCAAAAAAAGGAGGTAAAGGTTGACTCTTGAGTCAGGTAGAAGTTACAGACTTCAAGTCCTCTTTGAAGACTTTTTAGTTCACCTTTTCTATTGGAGGAATCAATCTGCATACAATTGCAGACATTAAGTAGGCTACTGTGCATGTTCCAGATATACTGGCTCCTCATCACTATTAGGTTCATGTGGTTCAATTAACCCACATTATCCGTATTATAATAATAATAATCCAGTTCCAAAGTCAGAATCTCTGCAAATGTTTTCAAAACACAAAAGAATTTACTCAGAAATAGTCACTGTCTGGAAAAACTACTAGTAAGACTTCCTTGTTCTCCCACAATGAACACATTAGGAAAAAGGACGTCTGGGATGCAGGAAACCAGTAGCCAGCAATAATTCCAAAGTCTCCTCCTTCCACTTACTCCCATTTATGCTCTTTCTTTTAAAGTGAAAAATCTAAGCCAGAAGTGTTACCCTTGCCAGATATTGTACTTCTTGAGAGAGGTTGAGAAAGTGGCATTCCCATATCATCGTGTGGAGATGCGAGTGCACTTTGTTAAAGCCCTGCTCTTGTGCACATGTGCACTCTACATGCGACAGCTCATATAGGAAACCCCCATCCACAGTTTGTGTTCTCACAAGAGCCTTCTGTGGCAGGTATCTTCACAGCAGGGGAGTTCTGTTTGCACAGATCACTTGTTTGGTTATTGTCTTTAGGGTCCTTTGTCAGGCAGAACTGTACAGAACAGCTTCCAAAGTTTAGAGGATTTGTTTGTAAGGCATTAAAAGCTCTGGCTACATTCATAATGCAATTACACCCATGTAATGCTCCTTGCATTATTCATTTTTTCCTGGAATAGCTGAACCTAGGGAGCAACAGGATCGTGATTTTGGCTACTACAAGACAACTACTGAAGTGACCCTCAGAAAGACAACCTACTAAATTTGAGGGAATAACATTCTGAAAAATAGTTTCCATGTGAGATTATACACACACACACAAAAAAAAAAAAAGACAGCCAAGCCCCAAGTCTTCCCTGGGCAAAGCAGCATAAAGAACTGTGCTATTTCCAGCTAGAAGAGAGAGATGATGTGAACTGCAAGGACCAGAACTGTGGCTTTTATGAAGATGCTAAACTGTGGTCTACAGACCACATCACCAGAACCTGTGTACTATGAGAGATCTGATTAAAGCTGTTTTTCCAGGCTGTCACGCTTGTATCTGTCGTCAGACCAGTTAGTAGAAATTCTGAAGTATTACTGACTTTACAGTGACTTTCCCTGAACCTGTTCCTTTTTGCACCATTTTATGAATGTCACCTTGGCGATTCACAAATACTGATTTCCTCTAAGATGCTAGGAGGGCATTTATCCAACTGACTGATGGCTGCTCTCAACAGTAACATAGCTTACAGTCATAAGCTATAGGTACATGCCACTTTAATCCAACAAAAATCTACGCTGTATCAGAGGGATGAGTCTCACCATTCCACATGTCCATAGCTCTTTGCTCCCAGGTGGGTAGTACTGATCATGGACAGAATAAGCCAGAATTTTTCTTCCTCATCCTTACCTATCCTCCTCCAAACTAATTTTTTTATGGATCAGTTCCTTGTTGTAGTTCATTGCAAACTACAGAAGCGCTAGCATGGGCACAAAGGAGGAGGCAGGAATGAATGTCCAGAAGCTGTTCAAGACAGTTCCCTTCAGCAACAGTATTATTAATGCCAGATTAAAAAATTATTTTTATTCAAAAAACAAAACAACTAATGAGCCACGCTGAAGCAGTAAGTTAGCAAAACTAATAAAAAGCAAGTAGTCTAATAAGAGACGCTCGGGGAGCCCAAAGTCCGGGGAGCATATACTAGCCGTCTGTAAGGTGAGCATGGTTGGGCATCACCAGAAAAATGTTACATGCACAATCAATGCTGGTTTTAAAGAGGTCCTTTTCCACTGGAGATATTAAAGGTTCTTTCCTGCGTCAAACAGGCAGCAGCAATTCATTCTACAATCCTAATTACCCTTGAAATGCATCACAGTAGAACTGGACATTGCTTCTGAATTCATCTTTCTCTGGTAGCTTTCCAGTTAGGTGTGGAGATACTGCCTTGCATGCACAACATCGCATTTCAGCTTGTGAGACAGTAGAAGACCATAAATCCTCACAAGCCTTCCATGACCTGTCTTCTCCTTTTAACATACAAATCCCCAATGCATACAATTTGATCTTCTTCCCGAGACAATCAGTTACTTCCCTGAACAACCTGCAGAATTTTTTCTTCCTTTACGTTTATATATGTATTGATTAATTTTTTATTGAAGAAGGAAGTTCACTAGTGTAGTGCCTCCCACTGCTCAACAGTTCGTACTCCCATTTTGTTCCCTAAGTCCTATCTCAAAATGAAAATTGAAATCTGGATGTGCTTCCTTACTGCAAGGGGCAGGGACCAAGTCTGAAAGTGTCAAAAAACTTCCTGCAATTAAAAAAAGAAAAAAACCACCACAAAAACCAGCCACTATAAGTCTTCCTACCCCCTGCAATTTTTCCAGTTGTATTTACTTGGAAATTTAGGCACTGCTTGCAAAATGAAGATGATGATTTTACAGGTGTTTGCTAGCCTCACCCACCTTGATCCAAATCCTGTAGAGGTGAGAGATTTAATTTAAAATGCCTTTCTGCTCAATTAAAAAGGGGGTTGATTTAAGATTTCTCCATTCAATCACTATATCAGTGATTTACTAGGTGAAATTCTCCAGTATAATTTGAAAAAGCTAATTCACTTCTTAATGTGAAGACGTAAATACCCTCTGGGTCCAAGAGATAACTCCATGCTTCTGTTTTATAAATTCACACTTCACATTTTTGGTATCTTTTAGTAATCTGTCAAAGCAAGGATGCATTCACTATGTTCTTCCTCCCAGTTTGCAAAAATAAGCCAAAACAGTTTTAAAGGTTTTCTGGCCACCAAATCAGAAACATTCATGTGCTGCTACTCCTGACAGTTTTATACCTATTGACAAAGTGAAGGTTAAGTACAAAATGCACAGTCTTATAAAAAAATTGACAGTTTTCCAAATAAGTGTTAAAAATAGACAAGAATAAAAATAAAAACAAAGTGCAAGAGGTCATCACCAATCTTTATCTTTGCCCTAACATAAGTTGACAGTTGAACTATTTATGATTTTAATAAAGTGTTAATATACTAGACAACTGAAAATTAGAAACATAGCTGGTTATGTCATTCTGTTTCCACAGGATATGCATGAAGCTAATTCAGTTTCAATTTTGATCATTTAGTAGATTTAAACTAGTATAGTAATACCAAGACAAAGGACAGGGAAAGCTGCCTGAAAGTGAATTTTCTTCTTTGTGCAAAGACTAAGAATGCCATCCCATGAATCCTGAATTGTAAATTATGTCTTGTATGGATACCTTTTTGTCCATTTTAGTGGAGAAGATGGAGACAAATAGCTTTTGTTCTGTAAGGAGGCATTTAGTGAAAATATTTTCTTGTAAGAATCAGAAATATGTCAGAAAACATAGCATGCAGCGTTCTTGGAAAAATATATTATAAATCAATAGGAAATGTCAAAAATAAATTTAAAAAGGCAGTAAGTTCTGTGAACTATGAGCTGTGCATGTACCTAATGTACAGAACAACCGAGTGAGCTAGTAACCTAGAGTCTCAGTATCTACTGCAACTCCATAGTTCAGTGAAAAGAAATCACTTGTCTCTGAAGTCTTCCAAAGATGGTTAAAAGTCAGCAAGAACTGCCCAGTATAAAACAGATATGCAAATATAGTGATCTTAAAGCAAGAGAGGAAAAAACCTACGCAGTAATTAACAAAAAGGAAGAGCATGTTAAATGATTAAAACCCTGGGTTAAAATGACATGACAAGACAAGTGGTACTGAAGACTGAAATATCCCAATAACCAGAAGCATACATTTACAGTCGAGGTAACGTAAGGAAACAGTCAGAATATACTGAATTTAAATCTTTCTCTAAATCAAGAAATATTATATTAGAATATGATACAAATTTTTGGATAAATAAGATCTAAAAGCTGTAAATGTTTTCTACAGATGTCAAACATGCTGAATTTGTAGGTTCACCAGTCATCTGTGATGTAAGCAGCACAGCTCCATCATACCTTTTTCTTATCCAAATTTTTGGTTTCTCCATTTTTTGTATTCTACTTAAAAGAGCTTAAGGGAAAAATTATTTACGTATTTTCTATAATGTGTTGCTTTCTCATCAAGATTCTTGTATATTCATTAATCTTTCTGTCTCAGGATTGAAGAACTCACTGTCCACTGCAGAGACCACTGGAGGACAGGGTTGCAAATAACAGGAAAAAAAACATGTCAATGTTTCAAAATTCTAATGAGTTCTTCTTGACAGTATCTGAGACTGATTCCCCCCCCCCGCTTACAATTTGAAATAGCAGCGCTCTCTCAGCAGCACTAATTCTGAAATCAGTATTAAAATAAGGAAGTCTTCTGTTTTTCCAACTACTGGCTCCACTCCAGTTGGAAACTAATCGACTGGCATTTCTCCTTTCATCTCCGCCAAATTTTCCTCAACTCAGAGCCCATATAAGAAGGAACAGTTCTTCATCAAGACATTTTCCTATATTTCTAGTCCCACGCCTTCACTTCATCTACAGTTCTAAAGTAAACAGCTATATGTTCCAGATGACAATATACAATCTCCACTGATGACAATCCATAAAGTCTCACGCTTACAGCTCAGTCACAACAGCTATTATTATCTATACTAACAAAAAACAGGGGGTGGAGAAATAATCTCCCCGCAAATCAATATTTGTACAAATTTAGAGGAATATCTCAAAAACTCAATGGTGAAAATAAAAAATAACCATCTTCCACACTGGGAAAGAGATTAATAGAAGATGGGTTGAGAAGGACGCTCCCTTGTTAGATTGCGACTGGTTTGAATACAATCTTAAAAGTACAATTATAAAATCATTGTTTGCAATTCCTCTGGTAATTCCATGCTGGAGAAGCCTCCACAATCCCTGTACTTTCCCCACATGAACTCAAGAATGTAACAAAAGGAATGCACAGCGGAAGTGTGGAGAGTTCCTTTGGAAATTAGTGTCATTCATGCTGTGTAATTTGTACCACAGGACTCAAGTAAAGTTACATACCTTCACTAAAGCAAGGAGGCAAGTAAAAGCATAATGAAGAACACATCAAAAGTGAATGACCTTGAAGAAAAACTAAGAACAGACAAGAGAAACTGAGTCTATCACAAGACAACTTTGCACAAGGCTTCAGATATCAAATCAGGAAATGAAACTGGAAGTAGAATGACACAGGTTGATGTTCAATTGGTTCTGGCTATTTCAAGAATAGAAATCTGAGGTTAAATGATTCTTGAACAGTTGCTGAAATTAAAAGTGTTAATCAAGGGGTGGGGGAGGGGGGAATAAAACAAGAAAAGAGACAGAGAGCCTGAAATATAAAAGTCTACACTACGGAGAAGGTGAGAAGCCCAAAAGAGCAGACTTCAACAGACACAATAAAAACAGACCAAAGCCTTGTGCCAGCTGCTCAGTTTTAATTCACTACGTTAAGGGAGACATGGACCAAAGAAAAAAAAAAACCCAAAAAACCAACAAACCCAAGAAAAGGAACAGAAACCCCATCAATGGGAGTTGGCAAGCACTGGCGTTGATTTTCCAGGGAAAAGTGACAGCAGATCTCCTGGAACTAGAGTGTGTCAGGAGACAAAAAGGGGTAGAAGCAGAGAGACTGAAAAATGACATAGAAAAAAACAAGTAGGATATGTGTGCCTGTATATGTGTGTGTGTATATATATACACACATATAAAACAAAAGGTGTGTGGACACAAATAAAAGATACACACACATATAATTATATACACCTGTATTGCATGTATGTATTATACAATGTACAAATACTGTACATGTGTGTGAAATATGTACATATATGTGTATTTTTTTTATTTATAAACACACACAAACTCTGTCCCCCTCTCCACAATGAAGTGCTATGACAACGCACCAAAACTATCTCTGACCAATATACTGGAACAATACATCAATATGAGGAATGGTAAATAAGCCTAGTCAGAGTGCTGCACCATTGCAGCATTACTGCTTCTAACAGTAGCTTGGATATAACTACACAGCACTTTGAGAAGAATAAAAAAAACCCAAAACCAAAAAACCCCAAACCAATATGCCTGCAGTGAAACAGGAAGACTAAAGGACCAGATTCTAAAAATCAGATTAAAATCATGCTTCCAGACTTGAAGTTCAGAACAAGTTCGCAGTTGTTTTTTTCCACTACTGTTTCTTAGTTAGAGAACAGACAGGAAAAATAAGTTTGGGGGTGGTGTGTGGGTGTGTGAAGTCAAAATGTCTCCACCCCTCCTCTCCCACCCCCTTTTTTGTACAAAAAGTTATTACCTGATAAATCCTGGGATTTTCCAGATACTCTAGCACGTTTAGCTCGGTGACCAAAGTTTTCAGTAGCTGAAGTGGAGGCACCCTTTAATGAAATAAATAAGAATTAGTTTAGTCATTAGGTAACTTATGAAAAGTACTAATTAGCTTCCTATTCTTGAAACAGTAATATTTACTTTACAATTAAAAACAAAGGTTACCTCCATACTGCTCTTTGTAGGGCAAGCTGTTCTTTTAGGTAGAAGAGTTTTTCTGCGAAGTTGGTATGGACTATTTTGTGCACCAGGACCTGATTCTTCTGCAACCATATCTGCAGGTACATCATCATCTGTCAATAAAAAAGGAAATTTGCTAATTAGAATTGTAGTTTTGTTTTATACCAGACAAATGCTACAGAAATTTTCAGATAAATACATCCAGTCACGAGGGTGGGGAGGAAGTGCTAGAGCACAGAGAACTTCCAGTGAAAAATCATAATATACACGGCATACATAAGATTACATGAGAAAGTACACATGAATTAACTTATGTTCTCCATATGTACACAGCAGCTACACCAAAAGCTGCTTAAAAAACCCAACAAAAAACCAAAACCCTAGGCTTTCAGTTTCTCTGCAAGCAAATAATTCACTGTGCTAATTCCATCACCTCATTACCTCAAATTTTTCACCTATCAGCCTAACTAGGAACACTGGAGCTTCAATTATTAACCAGATGTTATCAAGAAATCCTTTAGTAAACATGGCATTTAGTACAAAACTCAAGGCAGAATTTTCCCCAAACATTTCAGGAATAGCCCAGACCTGCATACAAATCCTTCTGTAAAATGGAGGTAGTTTTAAATACATAGATTCCGTTTGCCTAAATTATACTTAAAAAAGTAAGTATATTTTCTCCCTGCCCTTTAAAAAAAAAAAAAGTGCAGAAAGTGCGAGGAGTATAGTTTTAACAGTTTTTGCATCGTTAAGTTTCAATTTTCCATGTTCATATATTTATGGAACATACTCGAAACAACCAAGGAATAATTACTTATCACTGCATGCCCTACAACTAGCATCACATAATAAAGTTATAAGAATTTTTAAAAAGGCCAGAACAAAAACCATCTAGAAAATAAATTAAAGCCCAGTTCTACTTAAGTAAAAAGTATACTTTCTGCAGATGCTTAAGTGTGAAAAAACAATTTTGGACTTCTTTTTAACTGCTTTTTTGTTTTTAAACTGGGTAAACATGATGCAAGTGATAGCCAGAAAAGCAATACTGTAGAGTAAGCAGTTTTCCTGAATATATTAGGGTGAAGAGGGACTGATGTCAAACACCCTCCCCCCCCCACACACCATAAAAGCCCCCTATCCTTCAAGTATTAAACCAGTCTGTTTAAACAAAGAAAAGCAATTTTTAAAGTTCTAAAGATTCCCTTTCCAGATCTTAATATAATGATTTTCCTAAGGGTTGTTGTTTGGTTGGTTTTTTAAACATAAATTACAAAACATTGCATTTATATAGGCTTATGCATGCCTTTGTAGCCCAAGCTGCTACATCAGTGACAGCTAACCAACAAAATTCTGAAGAAAAAGCTGTTTCAGTGCCCTCCTGCTCTTTTCCGGTCCCATTTTTCCCCCTACCTTAGCAGATATTTATAAATTGCAAACCTTGCCACATATCATAAACGGATCACAACACTGTCGGGACATCTAAATACACGACAGAAGCTGGTAAAAAGATGAAGCTAGCTGGTGGTATGCGTGCAACTTCACACAGTCAGCTCAGGGCAATCTAGGAGAGTGTCATCAGCTCATTAATCCACTTGAAAACTAACCCTGCAAGAAGTTACCTCCATGATTAGCCTTTGGCCAGCCCAGCAGCTGGTCCAGCTCAGCACAGCCACAAGGAAGGGACAAGACCACCTGACTGGCAAGAACCACCACCCCCTTTTGCAGCAACAGCACAGGTTTTTAAGGACAGAAGTGAACTGTGAAACTTCTACCAAAACCCCACCACTCAAAAAAACCCCCAAAACCAAAAAACAACACACCAACCAAACAAATACACCAGCTAGAAGCTATCTCACTCTCCCTCTCCCTGTCTCCTACTTACATGACACATGTCACTAGCATCTGAGAATTTCTCTACCTATGAAGGCTAAGTATTTATGCATTATGCAAAAAACCTAAAGGACATTGATAGATGAACTGCAGTGCATTTTCCTGTGAAGGAGCGTCTGGCCCAGTGTTGGCACCGCACGCCTGCGGGAGGTTACTGACCCCAGCGTGGACCCATTGCATACTCAATTCAGTCACCTAATTTTACCTGTTTCTTTTTATCTCCGATTGAAAATACCCTACCAATTTAACAAGGTATCAGCAGGTGGAACAGAGAAGCTGCAGCAGGAGAGTTCCCAGCCTTCCCTTGCATGCCAGAGCAGAAGAGGAGCTGTGGGTCTGCAGTGGGCCCCACCAGGAGGAATTCAGGCAGCCACCAGCAGCAGCAAGACTGTCATAGCAAAACACCCAAACGTACTCAAGCACTGCAGCATGTTTCTACTTTGCACCCCTTATTTCTCTTTAAGAGCCAATACAGTAATTATGGGTTTTGTTGCCAATAGCACCCAGAAGCACACTGCTCAGGGATTTTGAGTGTCTTGTCTTAAGCCCATTCCCCTATTTTGCAGTGGAGACACAAAATCACTGTCAGAACAGCCAGGCTTTCCCCCCTCGTTCTGGATGGTCAGTACAATAGTTGAAAATTGCCACATGAAACAGAAAAAGCATAATAAGCGAAGAAAACAGGAAAAAAAATAAAAATAAAAATCAAAGCACAGAATTTTGATCCCTCAGTAGGCAATGAAAAGGCCAGGACAAACCCCAATCAGGTCCTTAGAAGTAAATCCATGGAGGCCACTAAGGACAAAATATATTACTGCTGGAAAGAGAAGGCAGAAGCCTGTGGGGGAGAATGGAAGTAGAGGTCAGTTTGGCTGAAACACTGAAGGACTGGCTAAGCAGAAAAGAAATGCATTCATTTTCTTGCAGTGGATTTAGGAGGATGGCAGGAGTCCTGCTCGAAGATCACTTTTCTAGCACAGATGACATTAAGGGATATGCACACATTCACTCAGATTCACAGCAGGTATCAGAAGAATTAAAATCTTCCTTTTTTTCCATCTGAGTGGCAAGGAAGATGAGCGAAGGGCACCAGGGGAAGGCACAAATCCCCACAGCGCATGGGAAGCAGAGGGGTGCCCAGGCTACACGCGTGCCAAGGTGCCCCTCGCTGCTGAGCAAGGCCGGCCCGGAGGCACCAGTCCATGCAGCGGTGCACGTGGAACATATCGTGACAGTGGCTCATGTATTGCGAGAGCAACTCATGGGGAGGAGAGATGCTTCAGGAACCAAGCGCCTCCAGCCTGGCCCTGCCGCGAACCTGCTAATTAAGCACAGGTAATTTGCTGGCTGTAGAAGGATAATGCAAGTCAGGTGAATTAGATGACTTCTTTCTCACTTTTTTTTGTCACCCTTCTGAGGGGCTGACCAGCTCCTGCATAGAGTTCTAACACTTCAGGAACAGTAACAACTGATAATATTTTTCCCAATGCAGCCTGTGTAGTTACTGTCAAGTGAAACACTATCAGGAAACCTGAAAGTCTTAAGTGATCTCTTACAGAAGTAGCCTCAGTGCTTGTTTTTAGCTTTCCAAATGCTCCATTGTAAGCTCTGAACAGACTAAACCAGCTAGAGTGCTATCTTTCAGGTAAATACTTCTCAGAAAGTAGTATTTCCTGAAGACTGCACATTACCCTTCCCTGAGCAAGCAACGTGACAACACTCATAACACAGGCTGCTAACTCCAAGAGCTGCACTTTGAAAATCCTTCCCTAAAAAAGCCCCACACTCACATACCAGACATATGCCTGCTTTAAAGCAGAAAAATAAGTTTTAAAATACAGAACCTCAGTGCCTCCAAAATATTTTGAAAAAACCTATTTTAAAGCATAACAGTATCAGCTACTGCATCTAACAACATAAATAAAAGGCATTATAATCACATGTGTTGATGGTAGAAGTATAAAAGTCAATAAACAAATTTGGGGGAGTGTGTGTGTAATATTAATATCCTCATACAAACACCTGCTGAAATGACTGCCAGATGCTGTCACAGTTTTAACCAAGTCAATACATTTGCAGTTTTTAAGAGATTAAATTAAGCTGAGTCTTGCTCTGAAATAAACATTTGCCTGAATATTTTACACCAATTATATTATATAGTAAGATAAAATAATTTTCAATAAACATGATTTGGTTTGAAATAAAAAAAAAAACAACCCTTAGTGGCACTGACAGGTCAAAACCTAAATTTAAATTAAGAAGTATCTTAGCTGATAGTTCAAAACAGCTCATGAAACCTGAAACAGTTAACACCCACAAAAGATGAGTAAGCACAAATACTTCCAGGAGGGAAAGAAAAATAAAATTAATCTGCCACTCTGTCAACTGCTATAATCAATCAAGACTGTCTTGCATTTCCACAAATGCTATGGAAGTGTGTACTCTTAAGTGTGTATGTTGAAAGAGTACACAATTAACTTCTTTTTGTTTCATTGTAAGTTACAGGAGAGTGACAAATGGCTGTCAAAATAGTTTATTAAAAAAATTACAGAGATCACTTCTAAAGAAAGTTTTATCATGTCCACACCATCATCTTTACAAAAACATGTGCATGTGGTTTCACTTCTACCTTACACATGTTCAGCTATTTCCAAGAGCTGCCTTTAATATTAACTGTTGTAAAGACAGTAAGGTTGATTGATTAAAGCTTTTAAAAAAAGTATTTAAAACCTCCAAAACACACTTTCATCAGAAAAAAAGAAAAAAGGGGAGTTTCAAGGGAGGAAGCTGACACACTAATCTGTAGGGTTTCATTACTTAGTTTTAACACTGCAATTTCACTTTTTTGTACTGTTTTCCCCATATCTTCCCAAAACAGGGCAGGAGGAACAAAACGAAAACAAAACAAGATTTGCAGTCAAGAGAGGCAAAATGCTGGGGGTGGCAGGTATTTCCAACTCTGTTTTATGTTAAAAAAAAAATTTAAAATAAGAAGTAGCTGCAAACTCATCTACTACTAACACAAAGAGACTTTAATAAATACTGTAATGTATTTTAATTATGAATATGAAAAGAAACCCTGCAGTATTTTCCAAGCAATATCCAAAGCAGATTTTATCTTTATGTGAGTCAAACTAAGAGGTGGTATTTTTGTAAGGTTCTGATGGCACAGGTCAACGAGAAGGATTAATCTCTCACAGGAGTGAGGGCTGTTTGGAACTGGAAGAGACCCAGCAAGAAAAAGATTCAGAGACAGATCTCCACTCAGAGTAGCAGGCTTTCAGTTTGGAAAGGGGACAGACCTAACATTAAAAATGTACGCTTTCTTAAAGACTACAGAAAGATCAGACTTGCTGAACACCATATGGAATAAAGACATTCTGCCTTCTGGGAAGCAACAACTAGACACAATAACCATTACTGACTACTAGAATATTTTAAATATACATACAATTTCTTACTGATAATAAACCAAAGATATATAACAATACGCAAGCTTATTTGATAAACAAAAAGGATATGGAATGCCTAGAATTTTTCCTGTATGGAAATTATTTCTGAAATTGGGGGGGGGGGGAATATTATGCTTTAACCTAGAAGTCTCAGTACTTCTACGTAGCAAAATAAGAACCACACACCACACCCACCCCCCAAGAATCAAACAGCACCTTTTTGGAATTTACATTTTAAGCTTTTAAACATCAATACCCAAATGAGACAGCTTATTTCTCTTTGGAAATAGGTCATGCAGTCATGATGGCCTAAAAAGAGTAAGAATAGATCAGACACTCAGCTCTAGCTGTATTTGCTCAAAAGCTCATGTTAGTTTTACAACACATTCAAATGTATTTTCTACTAGGAGAAAAGTAACTACTTTTGGCTACCTAGAGAGTTTCTTAAGGCTCAGATTCTTTTTTGTGTTGTTCTTAGGAACCAATGGAAATTAACTTTTATCTAAGAATCTGATCTTTCCTCCTCCTTAGCACATTGCAAAGCTCACTACAGCAGTCCTTACATAGGTCACTCAAATCAGATGGGAGAGAACACACTCCCTCAAAGGTCTGTTAGGTCAACTAGTACCCTCAAAATGCTGCATACTAAAATACAGCTTATAGGCACAAAGCAAAAACTTAAGTTCTTAGAACTGGCACAAAGCACACAGAAAGTGAAAGGAGACAACTGGGAAAGATAAACTGGCTGCAAGCCCAAAACTTGTCCCCAACAATATTTCTTTAAAAATTATCAACTGTCACAAACAGCTACTCACATCTCTGAATCTCATTCACTAGGGAGTTCATGGTCTAAAACCATCTAGCACAAAAACCATGTGTGAACACTAGTTAAAAACCCCTCCAGGTACTATGAAGAATATTTTACTGCTTCTGGCTTCTGAAAAGGAAGTGATAACTAGGATTTGATTAAAAATTCTAGTTTCTTTCTACAACTCACCCCCCCCAAAAGAGATATTTAACACCAGGTTAAAGACTGAATTTCTAAAAAATTACATTAACATGCACATTTTTATTAGACTTACAGAATAACTGTGCAAGTACCTGCATACTTAAGCTACCTGTTAGATAACTCATTTTAGAGAGGGAAGAAAAAAAAAAAAAAATCTTTTTCTTAGAACAAGCAGCTCTGATCATCAGCACTAGCATGTTTCAAACAATAGTACTGACAAACTAGAATCAGGAGATAGTTTTTTCCTTTGGTATTTTTTAAAAATTACACTGTTTTCTGAAACCGGTAACTGTATTACAGCATCATCTAGAACATTTAGCAACTAATAAACAAATCTCCAGGTGGCTGCTTTGCAAGTATTTTATTAAGAGAACTTCACTTCCTGCTTAATAGGCAGCTTGACTCCTGCTCTGACAAGCTTTCATTGAGAAGGGACAAGGATCCCTTTTTGGGTGCATTCCTCATTAATAAAGCAATACTTTCAAAGCTGTGGCCTTGCTGCATGGTTCCTTGATGCTACAGTGAAAAAGCTGACCAAGCAGATTTTAAAGGTTCAGGAATATAGCGTGTTTAAGGGCCTTTCCTGTGTAGCGCTTAAGAGCCTTTCCTCATTACATTTCTGAGTGATACTAAAGAAAATAGACTTTAATACTACAAGCGGATTTTTTTTCCTGTCTATTTTGACTACTGACTCGAGTTTCCAACTAGGACCAATTTAATTAAAATTTCCACCTGGTCATATCACTTCATTTGTTAGAGCAGTTGAGTTACCAGTCTCAAAGGTCATCCCCCTCTTTGGCTGAAATACAGCAACTTTCATCTCATTAGAAAAGCATAGCCAGTGACAACCATAAAGACACAATGAAAGAGGTTCAATTTATTTTATTCTGCACCACAACTGAGCAGAAAGATGTTTCTGATAACCACCATACTTCAACTTCAGGCAGTACTTCAAGGTGCCTGAACAGAGGTGAGAATGCAACCCTGTGACCACACCCTTGGAGCTACTGTGATGGAAAATAACACCAAACAAAAAACTCAAACACAAACCCCTTCTTCCTCCCTACAAAAATCCCACCTTACCAAGAGATGGCATCTCAGATGAGAAGAAATGATAGATTCTCCAATAGCAACACTAAAGTGAACAGGACACCTGCACTTTGGAGGCACAGAGGAATTGTTGAACCAAGCAGTCACCACCACTAAAAGAAAACCCAGAACAAAAAAAAAAAACCCACCAAACAAAAACACAAAACCCCACCCCCAACACAGAGAACTCTTTTCCCTCAACTATGCTGCTAGTAAAACAGCTGGACAAAACCCAGCCTCCAAAAGTTATGTATTGGGAAGAGGGCAGACCCTGGCTAGGGTCAGCTGGGATGATTGATTAGTTTTATGGAATGGCCCTTAAGGCAAACCAGTATTCCCGTCTTGGCTGACGGCCTGGCTCAGGCTAGATGACATTTTTCTGAGAAGAATATCATAGCTAGCATATAAGAGATATTTGCGAGGATAGATTATTTGTAATAAGCAGAGAGTAGCTGAGCTATGAGGCAAAAGCTTACATTCTTTAATTAGAGTAAGTCTGGATAGTCTTGATACCCATAAACTCCAAAAAGAATGAATAGGAATTTTGTAAATTCCTGGTTTTATTGACTTCCGGTGGCAATTATTTCCAGCCTAATCTCATCCTGCATGAGTAACTGCCTTTAGCACTGCTGGAACTGAAGAATGAGCATGACTATTAATTTTTTTCTGTGTTTGAATTTCTGGTATCTTTGGAAAAAAATGGGAAACTCACAGTATAGGAATGAGTTCAGTGAGAATGCAGGTATTTCACTTAATGCATCTACAATTTACACTTCAAATTTTCTACGGTCCATAATGGATCCATTTGCAGAGATTCTGTGATGCGTGGGAAGCTAAGAGAAACCTTGCTCAGAGAAACATGGCTCCCCTTGAAAGGACAGGAAAGTTTATGTGTAATAAAGCAATCCACATAGCTACAAGTCTCATTATGACTAAACACTATTGCAACTATTCAAGCATAACTCCCATAAAACATAATCTCAGGGCACAATCATTTCACCAAATTTTCAGGAAACGAAAGCCTCCCACAGATTTCTTTGCCATAAGCCACATCTGCAGAGCCCTGTTGTAACACAGGCAGAAAAAAAAAAAATCTCTCCTGCTACTAAGAGTAGTAGCAGATTTGGAGATACTTGCCATGCAAAGCCATCTGCCTTATATGGACTCTACATCAAAAGTGACTGACATCTATCAATACATTGGCCCATCTGGAACCTAGTTATGTCAAGGAGCAGTTTTGGTATACTAAACTAGGAATTTCCTAAGGTTCTTCAGAATTAAAAGTTTCTGAAATGCCTATCATGACAAGGAACGGCAGTCACAGATCTGTCTTGAAGTGGCAAAAAACCTAAGGGGAAAAAAAAGGCAACCAAGATGAAAGGCCAGACAGTTCTTTTTGTGTGCTGGGGGGCAAGGGGGGTACAGTCAGTATTATTTCCTCCAAGAAAGAAGCAAAGGGAGGAAAAAGTACATTAGTAGTACTTCAAAGCTTACTGGGTTTGGCTGTCATTCTGTATCCCACTATTATGTTACATCAGAGGAAATAAAAAATAATAAGAACCAGGAACCATCAACTTAAGCACTTTATACGATTAAATATAACTAGGAAAATAGAGGGTCGCCAAGAACATCTTAGTTTGATTCTTGACTTTTTATAGATTCCAGATAACACTTTGACATAGTCTTCAGAAACAATACAAGCTAACAGACTACAAAGCATAGTTTCCGGAGAAATCCCTATGGGTATAGATGGGTAAATACATACTTTACCAAGCAAAGTTTCCCAGTCATGTTCAGCTGCAGTGGCAATTTACACCAACCATTAGTCTCGGAAGAAGCAGAGGAACACCAAATGGTCCAGAAGCAAAAAGCTGGACCTTGTAAGTTTGACAGATAGCTGGGAGGAAAAAACACCTTGAGCTAATAATACTCAAAATTTTGGATATCCAAGAGCATGTCACTAGAAAAAGGTAACTATGTTAACTGCAAAAGCTAAAATATGAGTTCTGCTACCTCTTTTGGCTATTTCCCCTTACTATTACAATGATATTAAACATACATGCCACTTCCTCCTTCTGCCCAAGTACTACAATCAACACTTACACAAGTATTTCAAATGTTACAGCTGAAATGACACCCCTCCCAGCAGCCATCCATGAAATGCCACCATATGAACAACATTACTAGCATTTCAATATACTGAAAACATAAATACACTACAGACTGGGGAGGAAAAAAACCCAAACCAGTAGATCTCCCCAAATTATTGTTCTTTTATTCACCAAAAAGACAGACCCCCCTATTACAGTATATAGTTATTTTTAACCTGACTTTCAGCAAGGCTATTCAACGATAATTATGCCAGAAACACAAAAAAAGAAAGCAAGCATTTATTATCCTTGGATCAGTCAAAACTATGTTGTATCTAATGTACTTTGTAATAAGGCTGAATTTTACAAGACTAACTGTGGCAAGGTTTGCATGCACCAAGTCAGACTTACCTGATCACTATTTATTCTGAAAACTTTACTAAATGACTGTTCCTATTATTCTATTACTTGAATTACAAACTCCAAAGTGCCTGACAAGAGCAGGAAAGCATGGCTGTGTTTAGCTTCAAGGAAATGACTGTGAGAAAACAGTGTGTGAAACTACAGTAAAACCAAGCATCGTCAGGGCGCGGGAAAATGACGCTTTGTTACTCATTACATATTTGCCAGCATGTATGTTATTAGGATGGGTTAAGAAAACTGTCATCAAACTACAGAACACCAGGGCAGTAGGCAACTTCTGATTCAAATCTAAATTTGTTAAGAGCTACAGTAAAAATAAAAAGCTGCCAACCACACCAAATACCGTAGTACT